>NC_141934.1:29629678-29941144 GCF_057802395.1 Ceratotherium simum simum
TGAGCCCTTGACCTGTGGGATCTGACCCTCTCCCCAGGTAGATAGTGCCAGAATTGAGTTGATGTGAGGAACACTCAGCTGGTGTCTGAGAATTGCTTAGTGGTGGAGAAAAACCCACACATTGTAACTGGTGTCAGAATTGGACCCTCTACTAATAAGAACAAGAAGCCTGGAACATTTTAAAATGGAGTCCCTAAAAGGCAGAATGAAGAATTTAAATCATTAAGGATTTCCCCAAAATTGCACTTAACAGTTTGGGAATGGTGGGAAGAAGTTCTAAATGGTCTTGTCTGGAGAATGGGAGGGAACAGACCAAAAGAAATATCTCATCTCATTCTTTTTTTCTATTTCCTTTTCTTTTGTGTTTTTAAAGAAACCACACTCTGAAGAGAAAGGCAACTCAGGGATAGAAATTCAATTTACATTTATTTCCTTTGGGGAAAGGTGAGGAGCAGTCCAAACCCAAGCTTCTAGTTACTGGAAGATTTCAACTCTGGCTAAAGAGCCCCATCCCCTCCAACAAACTGAAGACTGAATTAATTAATGAATAAACAAATAAAAATATATTTAAGTTAAAACAAATAAATATTACTCTCATCTTTGATGAATCTCTTTTAATTCAATCTCATTTTTATTTCATCAGCACCATCATCCCTCCAACTGTTCTTATACTTTGTCACATTCAGGACACACAAGACAGATATTTTTCTCAGAACATTTAGCCAAGTCTCTCTTTATTTTGAGAGAACTCCTGAAATAATTATTTCTCTTCTACCACCAAGCCCCACCTCTCTGAGTGTTCCCTCATTACTGTAGAGAAATTTCAAAATAATATTAATGAAACTATCACTTTATAGTTTTCTTGGCTATTTTCAGTAGGGTCACTTTGAAATTTCACTTGTTTAGACAAGGCAAAACCAAGTACTCCACGAACTTTCCCCCCATGTACGTGATCATGGTGGATTTTTTTTTTAGGTCTACAGCATATGCAAGTTAATGGCGGATGCAGAGGACTCCAGGAAGCCAATGAGCTGAAATATAGTCAGACAAATGGCGCACCAACGTTAACTACATCCTCAATTATAGATAACTCAGCACAGCAGCCTCCTCTCGAGGTTATTAGTGACTGTGAGGCTGCTACCTTTAATTATGCCTCCGCTGTCTATTCCAGAACACTAACTCTTTAGAAAAGGAATGCGTGGAAATTCTTTATTAATCACCAATGGGAGATACGCTTGCCCAAATAGTGGTTGTAATTTGTTAATGTGTTTACTTACAAAGTCTTGAAACCTATTAAGAAATCTGCCTACAGGAAAACTCACTGATGGCTAACACGAAATCAACTTCAGTGGTGATGGAAAGTTTTGAGGTTACCAATTACCCAGGGCAGAGCCCTATGAGAAAAGGTGGGGGAGAGAGAGCAGAGAATGCTGAGGCCATGAATCCATCAGGGGGAGAGTGTCTATTGGGTATTTATATTAATACATTTCACTGTCAGAGCTGGGCGATTAACAGTTGTTTAGGGGGGTAGGATCACATTGGGAGGCCATAGACTCGATTCACAACTAAGACTCTTCCACCTTCAATTAAGTGGAAGCAGATGGAGGTGATAAAATCAATGAAGGCTTACTGATTCGGAACTTGAAAGAGATTTATAAAGGGTTGTGTGCATGAGAGAAGGGGGAGATGAACAGTGAGGCAGGGGGAGCTTGTGGAAAGATGACTTTATATCTTCAGAGGAATAAGGAAAATGGTCTTCTCTGAAAAGGTAAGAAGAGAAGGGAAAGTATGAAACGTGACAATGTGATAAGCAAAGCCCCAAGGCATTGTTGGGTTCTGTGCACCAGATATGACAGATCGTATTTTCCAAAGACTGCCGTAACAACGTTTCCCTCCCACACACACATCTACAAAACATCCTTGCCACTCCAACACAAGGTGGAATCTATTTCTTTCCCTTTGGATTCAGATGGGCTTCTGACTGTACAGCGGAAGTGACACTGTGTGACTGTGCATCCCAGGTTTCACAAAAGACAATTCGTTGAAATACTCATGCTTGGAGCCCTGAGCCACTATGGAAGAAGTCAACTGACTTATCGCCACCACGTTGTGGAGAAGCCATGTGTAGGTGCTTCAGTTTACGTCTTCAAGTGCTTCCAGCCCAGGCGCCACTCATGAGAGAGAATGAGCCTTCGGATGATTCCAGCACCGAGCCTTAAGCCTTTCCAGGTGAGACCCCAGACGTCAAGGAGCAGAGAAAGGCAATCTTCATGGAACTCGTCCAGGTTCCCAACCCACAGAACCCACGAGCATAACAAAATGGTTTTGGCTTAAACTGCTAAGTTTTGCAGCAATTCACTATACAGAAATAGTAACTGGGGCACAAGGTATCAAGTCTTGCCAGGAGGGAAGGGCTTGAGGTTGTTCTGGAGAACTTTGCAATACGTGTTCAGTTCTCAGGCCGGTAGATCATAGCTTCAAAATGACAGCGTTGATGAGGAAGAGGGTAGAAAACATGTTCAAAGATTTTTTTAACACTCTAAAAGATTCTTGAATGCACTTAGAGGAATTTGACTATGGACTGGATACCAAAAGATATTATGAAATTACAACTATTTTGATAAAGGATGATAATAATATCAGGCATTATAGTTATGCAGAGAAGATATCCATCGTTATTCTTAGGAGATGTCTGCTTAAGGGTTAAGAGGCGAAGCAGCCTGGGTCCTGAATCTGCAGTTTATTTTCAAGTGGTTCAACATCAGCAACAAATGCGAGAGAGAGAGGTGGGGGAGAAAGTAAATATGGTAACATGTTGACAGTCGTTGTGTCTAGAGGGAGGGTATTGGGGATGAAAATAAAAAGTGAAGGAGAACTTTTGATTGACCTTTCAGAATTGTGAGAAGTAGAAGAACGTGAAAGACTGTGGGATGGAAGGGAAGACCAAAGACTCTCTTGGAATTCCTGTTAGTCCTGGCCCGATATGCTGCTCAGTTTATTTGGAACCAAGACGACAGGCAATTAGTGACAATGAAAACACCAGGAATTAGCAAAGGAGCCAATTAGTTCAGTAACAACGATCAAAACAAGAGCAGGACTTTATTTCTCCTCTAACAACGATCAAAACAAGAGCAGGACTTTATTTCTCCTCTAACAATCACATACTGCAAACCTGAATGTCTACAGGGGCTAGAGAAGTACCGTAAATGAGAGAACCCAGAAGGTTTAAGATGATAACAAACAAACACTGAGGCTCTGTCTACAGGGACAGCCTGCGCCTAGCTCCAGCCAACTGCTGCCATTCAGGAACACGAGCCAAGTGTTGGCTGATCTTACAATGTTTGTAGAAAAAGCCAGAAATCAGGATTGTTGTGTGAAACCTTACAAGTTTTAAATGCTTAAAATGAATTTAAAAATGTGAAAATACAGTGCAGGCCAAATAAAATACATCTCCATGTCTTATTCAGCCCAGAAGCTATTAGTTTGGGACCTATGTTGAATTAAGTCACGGCTGATTGGTTGATCCCATTTGCCCCGCCCCCCTCGGCAGTTTTGGACACAGCTAAAATGAAACACGTCTAGGCTGAAGGGATGATCACATTGATGTGACACCCTGCTCTGCTCTCATTATGATATCTACCTCTCTGAGGGTGTGAAGGAGTGTGGCTACACTTTCCAGAATCAGTGTCCCCTGAATGCAGGTCCACAGTCTCTCCTTCCCTCCATAACACCTTCCCACTAACTGTCCAGGACCCCACCCCCCACTGAGAGTATATTTGCATCCCGGGACTGTGAAGGAGAAGTTGCCCACACCATGTAAATTGAGCAAAGTCTTGAGAGCAGACAAGTGTCATTGTTGAATGGTCGATGGGTTGGAATAAGGCCAGCAAGCATGGACATTGCTGTGGACACCTAATGGAGAGCAGGTTGCCTGAGGATGCTGTCTCTAGCTCTGTTGCGAGGTGGTTGTGGCTGAGGTTCTCATAGCCCTGTCTGCCTTGTCACATCTCTTTGCTCCCTTTTCCTTCCCTTCACTCTATCCCAGGAAGCATTTTCTATCTAGAAGGCACTCTGGATGTAAATCATTGTGTTTATTTTATACACTGATTCCCTCAGACCCGGGTTCTCAGGTTGAAATTATTTTTTCTGCTGCAAGATCCTTTCTCTGCATCAGTGCCAGATGCATAGACCCCTGACCAGACGGACACATAGACCAAGAGCAAGAAGGGAGAAAATACCATGAAGAAGAAATGAAGATCAGTATATTAAACATATTGTTCTATACCTTATATTGTATAAACGTGAATAGGAGAGATGAGGGGAATAAGGGTATTCGAAAAAGAGAAATCAAGAGGAGGAAAATAAAATGAATCCTGTGAAGAGATTAATCCATAGAAGGACTCATTTTGGTTACCTTGGAGTGGGCCACTAAGCTTCCTGGAGTCTACGCTGACCGTGAGGTCATACATCGTGTCAAATTCTACGATGTCTCTTCCAAATAGGAGTCAGGTTCCCAGCAGGTTGCTGAGCAAAACTTCAGGAATATGGAATGGACCGTGGCTACAACCTGCTGAGTGCTGACGTCGTTGTTGTTGTGTCGTTCTTGTCTGCTCGGAGAAAGAAGGGGATAGTTGCTGCAATGGTTGTAACTGGGAGTCCAGAGACAAGAGATGGCTTGGTCTCCAGCACCATCTGGTGAAGATGGGCTGGGAGCGGGGAGGGACAGGCTCCTAGTCGGGGTATAAAGCCGTTATGTATATGGCCATGATCGGATATCTCGGTTTGGTGACCCAACCAGTTCAAATCTGGATTTATCAATCACCTTGGTGATTAGTACTTGGTGGCTTTGGCCACTGTGAGAACATGCTGGCAGATCTTATCTGAATGTAGGGGTGGCACTATTTGTCTAGACGTGGACGTGGCCAGGTCACTGCGAAGTTAGCCCTTGGTTCATGTTGCCAGAATCGGTGGAACCTAGACTTACAGGCACAAGCCACACAGCTGGTTTCCACAGTCCCTTGAAGTTCTAGCCCTGGTCTGATAGTTACCAGATGTCCTTCCCTCTAGGAACCTGCAGGTGTGGGGCAGGGAGAGCCCTGCCTCTGTGCCTCTCTGGTGCTGAGTGCATGGCTGCATTTCTCACCGAGTGTTTATCATGGACTTTCTGAATTACTATTTTTAAAAAGAGACACTGGGTTCATTAAATACACAGATACTGTTTCTCCTCCATGTTCTGCTTTGTTTTCCGAGGCTGTTATTTAAACATCTGCCAAGGCTTTAGACGCTTATCAATAACATGTCTTTTCAGTGCATCAACGTGGACCCAGCTTTCCAGGTTCTGCTCCAACCACAAGTGCCTGCACCTGCACCTGCACCTCTCCAAACATGTCACCCAAGGACACGCACACTAACACCGGGCTGTCGCTGAGGGGCCCTCGAGCGCCACGAGCGCTCCAGCTGAACACATTCATTCCTCTGGATAAGAAATGACACAGAACAGGAATAAGATGAAAAGAATCAGTTTCACCCCCTGGCATCCTAAACACACATACACACACACACACACACACACACACACTTTTCCATCCCTACTTTTCTTTCCTAAGGTCCTAGGATTTCATTGGCAGGTAGAGAGGGTAAAGCCTCATTTTAACATGCAGAAAGCCAAGACGCTGAGGCTCCACTCCACCCCACGTGCAGGGGAGGGTATACACAGACACGCTGGGCAAAGGGGAGGGTATACACAGACACGCTGGGTGAGGGGGAGGGTATGGGCAGTCATACTGGGCGAGGGGGAGGGTATGGGCAGTCATGCTGGACAAGGGGGAGAGTATACACAGACATGCTGGGTGAGGGGGAGGGTATACGCAGACACGCTGGGCGAGGGGAAGGGTATGGGCAGTCATGCTGGGTGAGGGGGACGGCGTGGGAGGCCATGTTGGGTGAAGGGTAGGGTATAGGCGGCTGTGTTGGGTGAGAGGATGATTTTGGTTAACGTTTACAATGTCCTAACCACATGGGGCTCACACCCCACTGCCTCACCTGCCCTGTTTCCCTTTTCCTATTAAAGAGGAAGTTGCTGATGGAGCAGTCTCCTTGCAACCACAATATCTCTGCTTTAACCATTCTTTTGAGAAAAGAGTATTAGGAGGGGCCTCACAGGTACCATAGTGAAGGTCATCGAGATGATGATAAAAAGCTCTACAGAAATCATAAAGCTCCTGAGAGAACAGAAAGTACCAAGCACTTTCTCCCTGAAGGGCCTAATAAACCAATAAATGGCTGCCCCCGACCTCATCTCTCCAGACTATTTGTTGCACAGATGATGGAGAAGCTGTGACATTTGCTATGACAGGTGGCAAACTACGACGTAATGGGGGCCGGCTGAGTTTCTGATTTTTAGGGCAGAGGCTGTGCAGGGTGTTGTGGTCTATGACACTTAGTGGCTGTGCTCTGCCTCCAGTAGAGAACACTAGCAAACAAAGTTTCTTTCTGAGGCAGGAGTTAGCAAACTCTGTAAAGGGCCAGAAAGTAAGCATCCAGCCTGTACAGACTATAAGGTCTCTGCCGCAAGTACTCAGCTTAGCTGCTGCAGCATAACAGCAGCCATAGGCATTAGGTAAACAAATGTGCATGGCTGGGTTCCAATAAAACTTTATTTACAAAACAGGCAGGGGGCCAGATCTAGTCTTTTTGTAGGTTACTGATTCCTCTTCTAAGGCACCACTGAATTGAAGATATTATAGGGAAGCAAAATGTGTATTTCCAGTTCTCACCCGGCTGGGCTGTACTGTATAAAGGGTAGACAGCATAGCTGGTAGATGTTTGTGTTGCAAGGTAATATTTTTACTTTTTTTCTTGTTTATCCCGTGATCTCTACCTTTTCGAAGAGTGAGGAAGAGTCATCCATCACCTTGGGTAGGGTGGGGTTATTACAACAGAAATAAATAATAGAGACACATTCTTAGGGGTTTTTTTTTTCTTCTTCTTTTAAACTTTTGGAACTTTTTTTCATGACAAAAGTGATGTTGTCAGATACAGCATCAGCGGTGGTAGCTATCAAGAAGAAAATGAGGGTTCCTCTTCCTCATCTAGGCAGGGTGGATTTTGGGTGGAAGGCTAAGATTTCAGAGAAAAATCCACCAGCAGCCTTGTGTTCCCTGGAGGAAGATGAGTTCAAGGAGTTCTCTCGGAAGACTTGGGCAGGTGAGGGTGAGAATGAAGATGCCCACGTCTGGGAGCCTAATGAGAGTGATGACAACATAAAGTATGTCTGTTTCCATCAGTTAGAGCAGAATTAAGGAACAGATTACAAGACAGAGACCTCACAGCCTCCAGCAGAAAAACAGAAATGATGCGCATTCAAGCTATTTATTAATACTAAGGCAAAGAATCCAGGATGGGGCATTTAAATAAATATGTTTACTTAGCTATCTGCTAGAATTTATTTTTGTCTCATAACACAAAAATAAAATGTGATCTAGAAAATAATTTCAAAAATAACACACTAATTTTAGATTCTGAGTTTCACACTGAAGTCTAGTTGCTGGAAAAAAGAATTATAGGCAATACTGGAGTGTTCATCTCACCTTCTCACCTCTTCCCAGACTACATGTAGGTCCCATGAGCTGGGTACCCAAGTAGATAAGAAGGGTAAGTCAGTTCCTCAAATTTGAGTCATAGCCAATGATCAGGAAGAGAGGCTGTCGTCTCTGCAGCATGTGTGGTTATTTTTGATGTTGGAAGGCAGGACTGGAGAGTGACAGCTGTGAGAGTCTGCATCAGTCAGCTTAAGATAAGTTATGCTGCACTAACAAATAACACCAAAACTTAGTTAACAAATATCAACTCCTCCTTCGTATTGCACGTCCCTCATGAGTCAGTGGCAGCTCTTCTCCAATATTCTTCATTCTAGGATTCAGACTGAAGGAGCAGCCTCTGAGGGCAAAGAGAGCAAGGCAGAGCCACAACATAGGTCTTAGAAGTCTCCTTGGATGTGCCACACATCACTTCTGCTCAGGTCTCATTGGCCAAAGAAAGCTACATGATCATTCCTGCCACCAAGGGGGTAGCCGTGGAAGATCTTCCCACAGAGAGGGAGAGAGAATATTTAGAGAAAAAAATAACTGTATCATTGTCTTTTTTATACCAATTATTGGCCACAAATTCCCATTTTGAATGGATTCATGCTCTCAAAGTCTCCAGGAAAAAACTGTAAGTTATCGATTTTCATCACTAATGCCGAAACAGAAGAGGTCATCAGAATCACAGAGCAGAACAGTCAGAAAGTCTAAAGACTCAGGTCTACATGCTGGTCAGCAGATGGGAATCTCAGATTTTCCAAGCGTTGTCCAGGCACGCGCCGTCCTGCAAACATGAACACCTCCATCCTCCCAGCCCGCACGGCACCCAGCCCAGCCTCCTGAGCTCCTCTCACTGTGATGGACAGGACGTCTTCAGAGGAAGGTTGGTCCAGCTTTTTTGGTGTTTTTCCTTATTTTATAAAATTAGTCAGCCATGTGCCTGTGTGTGTCATGCCATAAGATGACAATTCACAGGAGAAAAATTGTCAGTTTCCATAACTCAGAGGCTAGAATGATTGCACTGTGCCTCCAAAAGATGAACATTCCCAACCATTATAAAAGCATAATGGCATCTGACAGACGCACTGGAAACACCACGGAACCAAAGAGCCATTTGTCACTGCTGGCATTTACGTCGTCAGAGTCTGGGACTTCTGTCGGACCTCAACATTTTGCTTCTGTTGAGAAACAATAAAATGAAAAGTGTTGTGTTAAAAGAAGTACAGGTACTCATAGAAATGTGCAAGTTTCCTATTTTTTCAAAAACCCACAAGGAAAACCCACATGTGCATGTCAAGGAGGCTCTTCCTGAAGGTGGGATGGTCCCAGTTTGGAGTCTGAGTCCTGAAGCCATTGCAAGCTCTGTTCTTGCTGAGCCCCTGTCTCCTTATGGGGTCAGGTCAAGAACACTTTAGGCTAGGCCACCAATGAACCCAGAAAAGACCCCTTTAAGGGCAAGAGGCTGCTCCTGGGATCTAGGGCTGTCTATACACATACAGACACTTGGAAAATGGTTTTAGAGGATGGAGGCAAGAAGGAGAAGGTAGCCGTATCACAAAAAGGGACTTGGGCTGAGATTCTGGAGAACCGGTTTCCAGAACCATTGTTTCCATTTACTGTCTCCGTGACCCTGAGAACTTCACTGCATCTGCATTTCCTCACCTGGGAGGCAGAGGATGTGAAAGTGTTTGAAAATTTGCAATGGGGTAAATGAATATATAGGGTCAGAATTACACTCATTGTCCTGTAGGACCTAAGGGGAGTGTGTGGCAGGGGGAGAGTGGGTGTCTGGAGCACTTAGTGGTGGTCAGTGCAGCACTAGCAAAAGGCTGGGAGGTGAGGTTCATGATCATCTCCCTCATTGTCATTATCATCATCTCCATCATCATCATCATCATCACCATCTCCATCATCAGAATCATCACCGCCATCATCATCACCGCCATCATCACCACCATCATCATCTCCATCATCATCATCTCCATCTCCATCATCATCATCATCATCACCATCATCATCATCACCATCATCATCATCACCATCATTATTATCAACATCAAGGCAGAGAAGGGAGAAAACATTGAAACCCAACTTTTCCCATAAATATTATTTCCATAAGCAGTTCATTTTTAAGTTCTCATCATCCACAAACAGGTACCCAAAGACTAGATCCAGCTCACAAACATTTTATTTGCTCCACACAATGCGGCCACCCTGTATTTTTAAAAGTAACTGTAATATTTTAAAGCTGGGAGAATTCGCTTAAAAATCCTAGCATCTCTTGAAAATTGGAAGATTGAGCCACCCTGGGTTCTTCCATTTGGCAACAATTGGCTACAACTGAGAAATCATTGCCTCCTTTAGAAGACACACTTTATAATTCACCACAGTCCTCACCACTCCCTATTGCCTAAAGACTGTCAGCTTAAATAATTTATATTGCCTGATCTGTTCCTGTAGGCATAGGGGCTTGTACCCCTATGTTTCAAAATTACTTGATTTAGACTTTTTTCTAATTTGCCAATTTCTCCTTTGAATGGGTTTAGTGCTATAAAATCAAATAATATTAAAGACTTTATAAGTTTCCAACTCAATCAGCCCAAATACTTAAAGAATATAGTTTGAATTGAACACCATTCAAGATTCAATGTTTCTCTTGCCTTGTCTGTCTCACAGAGGCAGAAATATTTTTCCCTATAAATCAAATCAGCAATAATATTTAAAAGATATATTATTCAGTAATGGTGTTGGAATAACTGTGCATCCATATGGCAAATAAATAGAACTGCATGGAAGAATTGTTCTATATTCTCGAAGTACAAATGGCCTCTCTAGGTTTCACAGACAAATTTAACTGATCATATAAACAACATCAAAAGGCAAATGTCAAAATGGGAAAAATTATATTTCATAAATACAGAAGTAAGGCTAAGTTTCTCATATATAAATATGTTCTACAAATCAATAATTTAAAAAAGCCAAAAACTCGTTAAGGCTATTCCACAGGGGCAATTCAAGTGAAGAACAGACATGCTCTTCGGGACAGCACGTGCGCATTTCAGGGAGGCGTCTGCATCCAGGTACACACAATGGGAACTGTCATGGCTTTCCTTTGGGTCCACGGGTCTTCGTGGCAGGCTGATATGGGATGGAGGAAATCAGCTACTCCTCCTCTGAAGATGTTTGTGCCTCTGAACTTTTGGCTGCTCCGTGAGACTGCTGATGACACAGATGGCAAAATCTCATCCTGGGGCCACTGAGGAATCCAGATGCCAGAGCTGGAGTCTAGGATCGAAAGCTTTAGCCGAATTGCTGATTATCTATAATGCACACCAGCTGACTTAACTTGTCTCTTGGCTGAAAGTATTGGATGGTTAGAGGCCGTGACAGACAGCCCGAGTCTGCACGCAGCGGGCAAATGCTCACCAGGCAGCTAGAGCTGGACCAGATCGCAGGGCTGGTGTCTAAGCCAAAGCTGATTCTGGAGGAAAAGTGTTGGGAGGCTGAAGTGGCTTCAGGACCCTCACGCCCACCTGGTGTTCTGCAGTAGTTCATGCTCTTCAATGCTCAAATATAGCAAGGCCCCCTGCCCCCTCCCCACGAATGCGTCACATGTACCACGTGCTGTGTCGCCCATCTTTACCTTTGTATATTACAGGTCTTGATCCAGAACAAAGTTCTCTCCCTCTTCTGCCTGCTTAACTCCAACTCGCTCCGATTAACCTAACTCAATCCAATTGGCTGCCCCCAAGATCTATTCTCCCCTTCAGTTTGCAACAGAATCCTCAAAGTTTTGCTAAGAACATGGCTGTTCTGCTCAAGAATATTTATTCTCACCTCCTTTGCAATTAGGCACAGCCATATGTGAGGTTCTGGCCAATGGTAAACAAGAAGAAGCCATATGCAATTTCTGGGTCTTGTCCACTAAAGAGAAGGGGTGTGTTCTGGGTGCTGTGCTGTGCCTGCAGGTCTCCTCTTCTGGACTGAGGGACTTGTTCCCCCAGCTGCTGACTGACAGCTTCCAGTCCTTTTCTGAAAATTTCTCTCAGCTTAGGGGAGCTGCCTCACCCACAGTCACACATCCAATGATGGTCAATGCAGGATTCCAAAGGCCTGGCCTGCTCATCCTACTGCATTTTCATTTTCTGCCCATTCCTGCTTCCTTCACCACCTCCTAGGTGCTGTTCCCAAGAACACTCCCAGTGAACTTCCTCCACTCACATCTCTGACTCAGTGTCTGTCCCCAGGGAAGTTCACCTAAGGCAGGGAATGTCTTCCCTTTCTTTATCCTCCACTGTCTGTGAGCTGTAGTAAGCAAGGTGAGTCAAGGTGAGCCATCTTTGACCACGTGGAGACTGCAGAGGATGGAAGGAGCCTGTGTCTCCAACCCCAGGACGCCACCCTACCAGTCCTGGACTGGGCACTCAGAATGAGAGAAATGCACCTTTATTTTAGTTTAGTTCCTGTGTTTTGGGCTCTCTCATTAAGACAGCCTAAGCTGAACTCTTACTGACGAAATTTACCTCAAAGATAACCTCATCCCCCTCACCCCCCGCACATGCACATACAAACTACGGAGTTTACCTAACAAGGGGGCACACTCCTTTTCATTCTGTGTAATCAGTGATGGTCTCTGGTTTGTTTTCCTAAGCAAACTGTCAGCTCATTTGGCCAGACTCATGTTTTATTCAACTTCTACAAGCCTAGCTCCTACTAGTTCATAATGAAGGCTCCATAAATGTTGAATGAATGAATGACTTTCTCGAATCTAGGGTCCTTTGTTTCCTAAGAAGCCCCATCCAAACGTGCTGGACCTAAGCAGAGATGTAAGTTGATCAGGCTCTTCTGGTTCCCTGTCACGTTGAAGAAAAACCAGTAAACATCAACAGCCAAATATTTGCTAAGGGCACTTTATGTGAATTTATCTTATTTCCATCTCATAACAATCCTATGAGTTGGGTACGCTTACTACCCCGTTCACAGGCAAGGACACAGGCTTAGAGAGAAGGTAAATAAGATGAACTAGCAAGAGGCAGGATTTGAACTCAGATCTGCCTAATTGCAGAACCCCGACCTGTAATGCTGTCTCCTAAGATCTGACAAACTCATCCATGCTCCACGTCATCGGTTACTCCTCCCAGGGCACAGCACTGAGACACACAGAACCAAGTACCCATGGTGAGATTTCAACACAAGGACCAATATTTAAACAGAGAACACCTCTCTAATAACACCAGCCCAGATCTGCTCTTACACCCATAGTTGAAGGCAGAATTAAACGAACCGTGGTCTTTCAATAGATACTCAGAGTTCGACCCCCAAAGATACTGATCTCTTTAATACTAGTTTCAGTGTAATCAATACTAGTCACCACAATAGACAAGCCTGAAATTCCAGTGGCTTAACACAAAAAATGTTTTATTTTTTGCTCATAGTGCAGTCAAATGCATGTCCCAAGTTCACGAGGGCAGCTGTCCTCCGAGTGATGGCTCAGGGATTCTGGTTGATTCCTTAGAGAACATACAGCGTTTTCAAGTTTGCAATAGCCATGGGAAAGGGGTTGGAGCAACCTGCAAAATGTTTTAAGGGCCAGGCCTGGAACAGACAACATCATTTCTGCCCACTTTAGATAGTGTTAGTCATATGACCTCACGCCGAGGCGGGCCAGGAAAGGAGTGCATGGACATTTGGTGTCTCCATGACAAAACTCACAGGGAAATATGGGCCACATCCCTTGGTCTCTGCTTACTTGCCAAGAGAAAAAAGTTGTCCTCTCAAAGATTCTTATCTGAGAATGTTTATCAAAATGACCCAGAGAGTGTCTTTGAAATCCAGATCCCAGGACGTCATCCTAAGAGTACTGACTTACAATCACCAGGATGGAGTCCTTGAGATTCTGATTTCAAAACTCCTCCTCAGTGATTCTCAGGCGTAATTAGGGTTGAGAACAACTGAACTAGATTTTCTCATCTTTTATGTTCTTTAATTCTCTGGTTTTCCTTTCTAATCAACAGGTAGAAAAACACACAGAGAGGACTCATGCGGATACTTCTTTGCTACCAGATTCCCAGAAGACGGAGGTCTTAGGATTCTGTGTCCATGCCTGGTAGAATCTCATTGAGATTTCTACATCAGGTCCTATAAGGACCATTCTCCTGACCTCACTCCATTTTTGTATTTTGCTTGATTCACCAAAGCTCTGTCCGGTGTCTTGACACCAGCATTCGAGCTGGAAAACCAGCTCCCAACACCCGCAGATTTTCATAGGACCCTAAATTAATCTGCATCTATCCCTTTGAACAGCTCCACAGTTATCAATATGCATTTATCCCTCTAGATCTAAAATATTGGAATGTCAATAATGCTTTGTTCAATAAAACACATGGAGTACTTTCATATTATGTCAAGGTTCGTAAAACTTTACTTGAATTGATAGATAACTGACATAAATGATAAAGGAGGCTGTGCTGAGTCAGAACAAATTGTGATTTTTTTATTGACCTGAAACTTTCTTTCTTCCTTGTCTTAAAGAGTTTAACCTGTTCTCTTCAACATTTTCTTCCATCAAATTAAACTATAGGGAATACATAACCGACCAAAATGAAAAACATAAGGAATGACCAGAGTTAGGAAGGGGAAGCACGGCTGATTTAGAACTATTTGATAAGAGGATTTGTCTGGTCTCTGGGTCTAGGAAGCCCTCTTGGAAAAATCTAATCTGAGAACTGATGGTGAGAAGAAGTTAACAAGGAGAAAGGCGAGACATGGGTGTGATGGGATGTAGGTTGTTTGCCTTTTGATCTCGTCCCATTCCTACCTTTTTGTGCTCTGCTACACTGTGTAGGGGCCAAGAGTCTGAAAACTACATTTCTGGGCTTCCATTCCAGCCACTTCCTGTTAGGCTCTGGCAGCGGAAGGTAGAGGTGGGAGACTACGCGGTAAGAAGAGAAAAATGGTTCTCTTCCTGCTTGTTTTCTGGCTGCATCTAGAGAGAGCACAATAGTGGCGAGAGTGTTGGGCATCTAGAGTCCTGGTCGAGAGAGCATCTCTTCAGGCGGGACTTTGAGAATGGCGATGAGCATCGGCCAACACGCCCCCTTTGGATTCAGTTTTTTAAAAGATTTTATTTATTTATTTTTCCCCCAAAGGCCCAGTAGATAGTTGTATGTCGTAGTTGCACATCCTTCTAGTTGCTGTATGTGGGACGCGGCCTCAGCATGGCCGGAGAAGCGGTGTGTCGGTGCTCGCCCGGGATCCGAACCCGGGCCGCCAACAGCGGAGCGCGCGCACTTAACCGCTAAGCCACGGGGCCGGCCCCTGGATTCAGTTTTAATAAACAGCTGCAACAACGCTCGAGACACCAATGGACATATTCAAATCAATGATTGGAGAAAGCTCGATTCCCACCACCAACCCTCCCACACCCATTTTATTCTCCTCCACCTGGTTCATTCTGAATAGCAGAAAGGAGACATTTCCTGAAAGATATCTCAGAATGGAGGGAAAAATATGACTTATATGGACCGGAAATGGCAGATATGTGTGGTAAAGCTGTTTGGATGGAGAAAAAATTGGAGACTGAGGACACAGAAGAATCTACCTTCTCTGAGCCCCATTCCCTCATGTAAAATAAAATAACACACACGATTCATGTGTGGATTCAATGTGGTGACATATGCACAGGGCCAGGCACACAGTAGATGCTCCATAAATGTAAGTTGAATTATAAATCTTCTTAAAAAATTAAATCATTCTTAGAATTCTTTTAGTTACAATGACTGAAAACAGTTCAAACTTCTTTAGAGGTGGATTAATTGAAAACTCTGTGATATACTGGTGTCAGGAGCCACTTGATCAAGGGGCTCCAACATCACTAGGACTGTCCTTCTATCTCTCACAGCTCTCCTGTCCCTATATGGGCATCATCCTAAGATTCCACATGGTAGCAAGATGGCGGCCAGCAGCTCAAAACCAAAAGTCATCCAGGTCAAGTCTACAGGGATGTGTGTTGGGTGGTGAAGGGTATTAGAGTGTGTTTTCTTTTCAATAGCACCAAAAAAAAAAAAAAAAAAAACCCAAACCATAACAAAATAATTTCATTCACTGCCATTGATTCTAATTGATTACTTGCTTATCCCTGGACCAATCACTACCCTTGGGGAAATGTGATGTTCTGATTGGTCAGATCTGAGTCACACGACCACTCCTGGACCAGAGGGTAGGGTCGACTCCACCCAATGCACATGAGCTGACTGGGAGAAAGGAAGTGGTGAGTTCTACAGAGATAGGTCAAATCCTTCCCCCTGGGGAAGAGGAAATGGATGCCAGAAAACCCAACAACTGTTATCCACTATTATCCACTGTTTCTTTTTCAATAGTACTGAAAAATAGTACAGCCCTTCACAAAACACTCCGCGTACAGAAGGGGTTGTATGGATACATATTTTTGTCTACTTAACAATCTCCTCTGTCCAAGAACAGTAACCTCTTTCTTCTGGAAACTTCCTCTGCCCTTCCTGCCCTGGAATTTGGCTTACATGGGAATTGATGTGTTCTTACACGATCTGACACCCATGGACACCTTGGCATAGCTATGCCAATAAATCTCCTCCGATAAACTTTTGTACGTAGGAGGAAGGAAAGTTCATTTGTCTCGGAATGACTAAAATTTTAAGATATTAGTCATGGGAACAGTTGATATCCATGTGGAGAAATTGGGTATGCAGGAAGAATGACACGTAAAGCCGACACGTAGCTCACAGAGCAGAGACAAGAAAAACCAACAACACAAAATCTGTCATACAGGATTCAAGTCCTTGACTCCGCTTTCTCTGGGACCCAGCTGCGTCCCTATTGCTCTCAACATGTCCTCGTTCTAGAGAAATCTAGTTCCCTTAAACAGTAAACTCTTCTATTTGCTGGCTGTCCATGTTCTTCAACCAAAAGATTATGTATGTAGAAGGAAAGAGAGAGCTAAGATTTTACAGACTAAACCCCCCTCCATCATTACTGACAAACAGAATTTTTATTACTGGCCTCTGCCTTCCCATCAACGTCCACAGAAGGGCTGGTAAACGCAGGTCACCATTGATCATTCGGTGGTGTTATTTCTGTCTTGACCCAGTTTTGAGGACATGGCTCAAACTTCCACATATTTAACTTAGTCTGGGGGAAAATATATTTAGCACTCTGTGGAGCAGGGTGAGATATGTTCTCTAAGTTCCTCTTTGTAAAAATTTTCTCAATTCAATAAATGGAAGTGTTTTTTATATATTTTTACATTTTATTCATTTAAAAATTTTTAGACAGTAGAAATCATACTTTTCTAAGAATTGACAAGTCCATCAACCCCACACTTTCCCTTGTCTCTCTGGGATGGACAGTGTTGGTTTCCTCCCCAACGGCCGTCCCTCTGCCCTTCCCTCCTTCCTGTCGGAGCCTGCCAGACACTCAGTGAGAAGGTCGGGTTATTTATTCACAATAGTTTCGGCCTCGCTACTGGGAGGGTTACTTCTCCCATCCATCCACTGTGTCAGGCTTGGTCAGGTACCTTGATCTGGCCTGTGCTCCCCACTCATTGGTTCCACAACTATTCATTACGCTGTAATGTGTATAAAGCATTACTGGAGACACTGAGGACACACAGGGACCAAGAGGGACTGGGGCTGCAGCAGGAGAGACATCTAAGAGGCAAGCAATCATGGTGGAGGACTGTCCCTGTTGCTATAGGCACAATACAGGGCTTCGCAGGACCAGGTCCTAGCCAGCGACACGGGCAGGAGGGAGAGACAGAGGTTCAAGCTGAGAACTACAGAACAAAAGTAGAGCTACCCAGGGAAGAGGGGTGCGGGTCCTGGGGGCACCTGGCCCACTGCCTCATAACACATTTTGTTTTGGGAGAGATACTGACATGCTTTTAAGGGCAGTGTCTCAGGAAGTTGGCAGCCCCACTTGCTCTGCTCTTTTGAAGAGCTGAGGAAGCGCATTTTATTTCCACTCGAGTGATCTGACAACAATCTATGTAACGATTTCTTTTTCTTAAAAATATCATAAAGGAGCTAAGCTCAGGTCGTTATGGAAACTACACCTGAAGCTCTAGCACATTCTATGCAACAAGACGACAGTTGGAAACTCCCTGTGTCTGGTTCCTACCACAGGAGGGGCTGGGAGGCATGATGGTGCCACTGCCAGAAGGGCAGGAGTGCGGCTCTCCCGGGCCACACCTGGAGGGAGGCCCCAGCGTGCCCACAGACCAGCCCTCCAGAGCGCTGAGCCAGCGGACGGGTCAACGAGCTGCAACAGTCAAATCTGTGCGGTGGCTCTGGGGGCTGCTCGTCCACTTCACACTCAAATGCGTGGAGAGAAACAAAAATGCAGAAGAATGAACCTTCTCTGGGAAAATCCCAGGTTGACTACTGCATAGTCAGACCAGGGGGCCATTTTTAGAGACAATTAGGAACTGAAAACTAAGTAGCTATGCTGGGGTATTGTTTCTAGAGATGCTTTGGGACTGAAAACGCTCTCGGGCATATAAGTATCCAAGATACCGTGCTGTCAGCCACCTGTACCGGGGGCACTGTCAGGAGCCACCGAGCCTCCCTGACGGCCACGGCCCACCTTGCCAGGCTCAGAAACACGGAGTTCCAGATAACACTGCTTTCAAAGCACTTTTGAGCACTTTCTTCATTCCACACAATTTGTTAAACCCTCCCTATGGACCATTATCTCCATCTTCACAGCAACCTTGTGAATTCGGTACCGTCATTACCAGGAAGGCCACACCTCCCTAGTTGTCCAGGGTGGTCCTGGTTTACAGCTGTTGTCACAGTGTAATTATTAAGAGCGCTCCCTTTGCCTCTGAGAAGTGTTCTGTCTAGATGATAAATTGTATGTCATCCTAATTACTATCCCATTTTACCTATGAGCATACAGCATCCTGGGTCCCTCTAGGAAGCAATGCCCAGAGCTAACTGTAATTTGGGTGGAGACGTCCTTGGCTCTGGGAATGAGCACATGACCCGGGCTTGTCCGCTCAGCATTTCCGTCCTCCTGGCCACAGGGATGGTAGGCCCTGGACTGAAGGCAACAGAGGAAACGGAGCCAAGAGAATCAGAGGGACTTCTGACACCTCTCTGCAGCCTTGCCTCGAGTCATTAACCCCTGACCTTTTCAGTTATGTACGCCATTTAACCCACTCCATCGGTCTGATTGGGTTTCTGTGTTTGAAACCGGAAGAGTCGTGAATAACACAGTGATGGATACAGAGATGACCAAGGAGACACAGACCCCGCTCCCCACACACACACGAGCAGCCCTCAAGCACCAGCACCGTTCAGCCTCCCCGCTGGGGAGCACGTGCCAGGAACCTGAGAGCCCGCCCTGAAAGGGCCCAGGTTCCCCTCTGGTGTCCGTGCAGCCCCCACCCCACACCCGCTCACGTGGGCTGCTGACTGGGGGGTTTGTTTCGAAGGCAGACACCCTTGGCGGAAAGCTGCCATCTGAGCAGCTCATCCTCGGCTCCCTGCACCCCTGCACACCGGCTTTTAGATGACTTGGCAGCAGTGTCTGGCTTCCCAAGACAGCCCAATCAGATCCCTTTCTTGCGGGAATAATGCCTCGTTTTCTCCCTTTTTGTGAGATGGAGATCATCTCCCACACTCTCCTTCACAGCTAAGCACATCATCAAAATTTAACTTCCTGCATCTGCGGGAAATAAATGGGGCTTTGCAGAAATGGGCTGCAAACCAATATTCATCTCCCTCCCCCCAAAAAGCCGAGGACACCAGCCAATAGTTTTCTTTCTAAGGGAAAGAAGGAGAGCTGAGGAGGACAAGCCACCAGAACCCTTGCGGTTGATCTGGACGACGCCAACTCACAGGGATGGTCGTGGAAACAAATTATAGGGTGGCGAGGCAAGAGAAAATGAAGACTTATTTTCCCTGAATAACATTTAAAAGAAGTGGAACATCTCTATAAGCTTTATAGTCGCTTAGTACACTCTCAAAGCTATATAAAGCCCCTTCAGCACCATTTCCTTAAATAGATAACATACTTGGTTATGGTTTTTTTGCTTATTCTGTAACATAATTCATTTTATAGGATTTAAAACATATCAACAAAGCATTGATCCAAGATACAGAAGATGTTTCCCCAAAATTATTCAAAATTGGTACTATTTAATTATGGAAGAAATGCTGGTAAAAATTTTACACAATACAGAAGCACAGAAAGAAAAATGGTAAAACTCTCCTCCTCACTTTTGACCCATCCCTCCCTCCCCGCCTCCCACACCCTCACACACTCAAGGTGACCACTCGGTTTTGAAGGAGCGCTCTGTTGGGAAAGCCGACTCCCAGTGCAGCGATCACAACAACGAAGGCCGAGTCCCCTGCAGGACTTTTGAGGTAGAGGTGGGACAGGAACTGGTTAGACAAGAGGAATGGAGAGGCGCTGGGGTGGATGGTGAGGCAGAGCCGGCCAGACGTCTGAGATCTCTCCTGCCCCTTCCATTACGAGCCAGCCCCCTTTCGCTCGTGTTCTCACCAGTGAAACAGGCCAGGGTGTCTTGGGACTCTCGGCTTCTCCTCCACCTCATCTCACGGCCCTGCCATCCAAGGGCACCCGCTGGTTCTTGGCGTGAGTTAGAACGCAAGCTCCCGCTACAGGAAGCGACTGACACGCAGGGGCTTGTTCCAGCAGCTAGTGCGTCCATAGCCCATCCAAGTGCTGCCTCTGTCTCCCACAGCACTCACAAGTGGTCCGCCCACAGGCGGTTTTCCATCGTCTCTAACGGTGCATGCACAATTTATAGAAGAAAAATCCGAAATGTCTGCAAAAATCTCCTACATGCAGGTGTGCTTAAAATGATGCATTCTGTTTCAAAACTGTGAGGGCAGTTCTGCTGTGAGTAAGCAAAGTGGCAAAGGGCTCAAAGCTCCGTGTCCTCAGGCTCCAGGGCTCCTCTTAGGAAAATGACAATATGACAACTCTCAGGGTTCTCCAGAGAAGCAGAACCACTAGGCACCATATATATTATACACATACATGTACATGTGTTATATATAGGATATGTAATATATATTGTACTTGGGATACATAGGATATAATACACAGAGAGAGAGAGAGAGAGAGAGAGAGAGAGAGAGATTTTAAGGAACTGGCTCATATAATTGAAGAGGCTGACAACTCCAAATTCTGAAGGGCAGGCCAGGAGGCTGGAAACTCAGCAGGATCTCTATGTTACCGTCTTGAGGCAGAATTTCTTTTTCTCTGGGAAACCTGTTTTTGTTCTTAAGGCCTTCAACTGACTGAGTGAGGCCCACCCACATGATGGAGCGTAATCTTCACTTCAAGTCAGTTGATTGCAAACGTGAACCACATCTACGAACTATCTTTACACGTAGACTAGTGTTTGGCCAAACCCCTGGGCACCATAGCCCAGCCAAGTTGCCACCTCAAAGCAACCATCACAATACTCCTCATAGCGTGGTCGGCTCTTGGAATGGGCATGGTGCAAACAACTTGAAAATTAATAAGCAGAGCAATTTGACATTCTCTGCAGTCTGGATCCAGAGCGAGGAACACAAGAGCCCTGGGACGTGATTCACAGCCTAAGAAGAGTCCTCTACAGAAATATCAGGTTTCGTTTGCATGGCATCAGGACTGGGTGGATGTTGGTATGAAGAAAACACGGGCTGAGGGGCCAGCCCAGTGGTGTAGTGGTTAAGTGCGCGTGCTCCGCTTTGGTAGCCGGGGGTTTGCGGGTTCGGATCCTGGGCACGGACTTGTGCACCGCTTGTCAAGCCATGCTGTGGCGGCGTCCCATATAAAGTAGAGGAAGATGGGCACGGATGTTAGCCCAGGGCCAGTCTTCCTCAGCAAAAAGAGGAGGATTGGCAACAGACGTTAGCTCAAGGCTAACCTTCCTCACAAAAAACGAAACAAAACAAAACAAAACGAAAAAACATGGTCTGAGCATTTAGACTCTGACAAAGGGTCCTGTGTCTTTGGTTCTTCAGACCCTGAAATAAACTGCTTAGGGCTGGGGCTGGGAGCGGCAGGATTGAGGGACAGGATGGTATCTTGAAGACCAGGACACTTCAAGTTCTGGCCAAACTGAAGGAGCTTGGTAAGGAAGAGAGGGTGTCAGGTACGAATGAGGTGCGCGTGAAGGGAGCACAGAGAGGCAGAGCCGTGATGCAATGCTGCCACCCTGTGTCGCTCATGAATATTGCTGCCGGAAGGTTTTCTGAGTTCATCGAGCTTGTTCAGTCCTCCATCCTTCAGACCTTCTGTGCGAACAGCTCTCTGGTAGTCCAAAGACACATCACAAACTAAAAACGTCAGCACTAAATTACCACCCACGGCAGAGATAAAGAGACGGCGCACGGTGATAGCGTTGCATCGTTCTGTACCACAACGTCAGCTCTCTTCTATCGAGCACATCGTCACAGGGCTCCAGGCTCTTAGAAACTGTCGCTCCACCAACACAGCGGTCCCGTGAGGCGAGTAGTAACAATAACCTATTACAGATGACACAGCTCAGAGATGCTACAGAACACGCCCCAGACCACACACTCAAACCACAGCGGATGCAGAATCTGAACTCAAGCCAGCGTGTCCCCACACACGCTCACCTCTGTGCTGGCTCTCTGTTCTAGATCAGCCCTGTCCAACAGAAACACAGTGTGAGACACACATGCGACTTAAAATTCTCCAGCAGCCACCTTTAAAAAAGTCAAGAGAAACAGGTGAAATTAATCGTAATCATATATTTTATTTACGCCAGTATATCCCAAGTTATTGTTCTTTCAACACATAATCGATATAAAAATTATTAGAGATATTTTGCAATCTTTGTTTTTGTATTAAGTCATCAAAATGTGAGCTCAGTTTTTGCTTACGGCGCGTCTCAGTCTGGAGCTGCCACACTTCCAGGGCCCAGTAGCCGCGGGGCGGGTGGCATCTGCATTGGATGGTGTAGCCTTGGTGACAGAAAGTTTTCCCTGAAGGGAAAATCTTCTGGTTTGCTTTGGTTTTGTTTTTTCCGTTTAACCCATTGGGGTGATGATAGTTTGGTGGTGACGGTAGCTAGCTAACATATCACGAGGATGCCTTACACTGCATGTTCCTCAGGGTTTCTCGATCGTCATACTATGAACATTTGGGATCAGACGATTCTTTGTTTGGGGAAGGGGGGAGTGTGTGCACTGTAGGATGTTTAACAGCATTCCTGCCTTTACCCACCAGATGACACTAGCAACCCCCCACCCTAGCTGTGACAGCAAAAAACGTCTCCAGGCATTGTCACATGTGCCCTGGGGGGGTGGGGCGTATATTGCCCCTCATCTATCTGGCTGGCCTACATTGTCTCTCTCTGTGTCAGATAAAGTGCAAGAGCCAAACGTGGTTGGGCAGCTGAACAGACACACACAAACACACACAGACACAAGCCTGGTCTCAGGAAAAAATAAGCCAACGAGAGATCACCGTCTACTTCTGATGTGACAGAGTTTGTAAAGAAGAGCGGTGGTGTGATGTCCCTGCTCTGATGGGCGGGAGCTGAAGAGAGGGGTGGGTACGAGGATCCTGACCCAGTAAAAAGTGGTGGGGCTGATACACTGTGTGCATCCATCATATCGTCCAAACACCTGGCACATAGGAGAAGCCTAGCAGAGTTTGTCGGGAGAGAGAGAAATCGGTTGCATCCCATCTATTGATGGAGCAATGTGGATGGAGGTGGCAGGCAGTGCACACTCACATTGGGTTTGAACCGGGTGATGTGGTGACTTGAATCAAGGAAAGGGGAACAAGACACCCCACTTGAGGGCATGGCCTTGGGCCCCACTGACATGTGGTTGATAAACTGTCTCTCCTCATCATGGAAAAGCCACCTGCATGTCTGCAACTCCAAATTTCACGACTCAGCCAGATGAAAAGATAACTCTAAATTCATTTGGGATGTTATAATTGTTTCCTTGTCCCGGAAGTCTTTTTTTTATCCTAAGAAGATTTAGATTTAAATATGGAACTGATGTAGCAATGGAAACCATCACATTATGTCTGTGTTAAGTACAAAAACAACTCTATATTTGGTATAGATTTTCTGATGATTGGGCCTGTGAGTCCAGTAGAATATGTATAAGTGAACACTGATGTGGGGGTAGTGGTTTTAAGCTGAAAAGTTTAAGAAAATGTGCATTTAAACCTAGTTATGTGATTTGGGATGTTTTAGAGCATTTAAGAATCCTTCCACGTTTAAGAGTCATTGAAGCACTTGAGAAAGTAGATTAAATGATCAGAAAAGTAAAGTTTGCTTTTATTTTGTGAGGAAGATCAGCCCTGAGCTAACATCCATTGCCAATCCTCCTCTTTTTTGCTGAGGAAGATTGGCCCTGGGCTAACATCCATGCCCATATTCCTCTACTTTATATGGGACACCGCCACAGCATGGCTTGATAAGCAGTGCGTTGGTGCCCGCCCGGGATCCGAACCTGCGAACCCCGGGCCGCAGAAGTGGAGCACGAACTTAACCGCTGCGCCACCAGGCCCGCCCTGAAAGTATTTTTTAAAGATGAGATTATTCCACTCACGTGTGCTGTTGAAAATGTTTAATGAATTTTACTTAATAAAGTTGCAAATGTTCACTTAAAACATAATGTTAAAATTTGCTAGATTCACATATAAACTAAGAAGGTTTATAAGATGAACTTGTAAACTTAAGGAGGAGATTGGTTTTTTGTTTTTAATTTATGACTTTAAAATATCAAAAGGTGCCTCAAAACACCTCGATAAGTCTCGGCTCAGGGCATCGCCATAGCCTCCCTCCCACGCCCACCTCACCCCCCAGAAAGTCAACACCAGGAGCATGGGTAAGGTGAGCGTGTCTTCGGGAGGATTCAAGGGAGGAACAAGAAAGGGGTGTGCATCGAGCCCCAGGGCAGCATTTAATATCATCCCTTCTTCAACATCTCTCTCCCTCCGTTTTCTTTCTCTTCCCAACCCCCTCTTCTCGTCCTGTTTTTCCTTTGTTATCTGTGGACATAAGTTTCATGTGAACTTCCACATAAGTTTTAAAGTAAGTCTATCTGTTTCCTCGAACTGGGATTTTCATGGGATTCCACTGGATTTATAGATTAATCTGAGAAGATGTCTTATATCTTTTATACATGCAAACCATAGCAGCCTAACAAGACAGAATTTCTTCTGTAAGAATAGGAAAGGTCTCCTACTGTGCTCTCAGCTCTTCAAGGCAGCACTTCTTTGTAATCTCAGCATTTAGCCTGGTGCCTCATGTATAATTGGTGCTTGAGAAATATCTGTGGTATAAATTAATTTCATAATCTGTGGCCCAGAGCCTTGACTCATCCTACAAGAAGTCGAAGTTGCAGATCAACTCCTCTAGACCTTTTATAACTTATTTCAAGCAATGTGGCCTCTAGGTGTCATTGTGCAGCCTGAGACCTGAAAATACAGCCCTCATTAAAAAAGCCATCGGAGAGAAAAATGAATGGGGAATAATTTAAGGAGATTAAATGGGCAGGGCTATGGACACTTATCATCGCTTCTGCAATGCTTCATCTCTGGAATGAGGGAGAACGTCTAAGTTCAGAAATGCCAGGACAATTCATCAGCCCTCAACATTGACGGGAAGGGAAATAATGTCGTTAGCTTGTAAAATATAGGATTTTGTTTTCCCTATATCTGCCAATCTATTTTATGGTTGGTTCAGCCCAGCAATAAAATGTGAAGGAATTATAATAACTGGTGGACTCACTGTTCCTTGAATACACTTTCCAAAATAATAGAGCCATGGGATACGGACATTCGGTCCCGTCAAGAACTGTTTTATGCAGATTGCTCCCTCCAGTGGCTTTCTAGTTCATGAGCTTGGCCGAGGGACGCTGCCTGCAGCAGGTCTGCAGTGAAAATTAACATGCAGCTGATTAAGCGATTCCTTCAAGTGACCTCATAAATCAGAGACAAGTTATGACAAAGTTGTCTGCTTCAGGCTGGCTTAAAAAAAAGAGAAGTTAGGCATACCAACATTGATTTAAGTTCAAAACATTATGCTGCACAAAAGACGCCAGACCAAAAAGAGAGTACATTTTATATGATTCCATGCACATAAAATTCTAGGAAGGGCAAATCTAATCTACAGTGACAGAAAACAGATTGGGGGTTATCTACAATTGAGGTGGGGATGATGGAGAAGAGACACAAGAGAACTCTTTGGGGTGATGAAGATGTTCTTCAGTATCTTTATTGTGGTGATAGTTACTTGAGTGTGTACATTAATCAAAACTCATGGAAGTACCTAAAACGGGTGCAATTTATTGTAGATAAATTATACATCAATAAAGTCCATTTGAAGAAATCGGTAAGTCTGATTTGGCTCATAACCTCAAGAGTCAAGTCACCATCTAAGCAGTAACTAACGGTGGACACACCCTGAAACTTTTTGAGAAGGTTGTTACTGCCTCACTTGGTTGAGTGCTATGGATCAGCGAATGCTGACAACGCAGGCAAACACCACCCAGCGCCATCTCCAGAAGACTTCCAACAAACTCGTCTTTCAGTCTTCCTCTAAATTCCCGGGCTCTGCTTGTGCAGGTGAAAATGTCCTGATCTCTGGGAGACGGTTTCATTAGCCTTGGGAACAACTAGCTGGTCGCTCAGAATTTGATGTGAACATCCAGGCAGGAAGTCAAGGATGCTGACCATTCATTCATTCACTCATCCTCTTGCTTGCTGTTCATTATTTCCTGAGTGCCTGCCACACGGCCGGCATGGCATTCAGCAATCTTATCACAGAATAGTGAGTTCAGATCTATTCTAAGCACTTCACATGTATTAACCTACTCAGTAGTTGCTGTGTAATTGCCATGTGTAGAAAAAACACTTGTGCTCCAATGGAAAGCTATTATTTGTCTAGGAGGACTCACTCCCCTTCTGGTTATCTGATTGTAGTCTCTCCTTGTCTTTGAACTATTTTACAGCTCTCTAAGTTGTAGGTAACTGGAAGCATTGCAAAAATAATTCTTATAGCAAATTCTACAATGGATAGAAATTCTATGGAGGAAAATTGTCTGGTGGAGGTCCAGTTGACCCCCAACCCCCTGAGAAAATCAGCTTGTCTCCATTTGAGCATTCATTTCAATCTTCCTGATCTATACATGTGTCTGTTCTTTGAATTCTCTTTTGAACTGGTTATAATATCTGTCTGGTTCCCTCATTGATTAGTGAGTAGAGTAGAATACAATCTCTAACGTGCATTCCTTTTTATATCTGCGGGACATTCATGATTTTACCTTTTTTGAGAATTATCTCTTAAAGCATGATATACAGGGACCACTAATAATTAGTGGGGTGGGAGAGGCTACTGATGTCCCAAATCACAGAAGGATGGAAGGCTGGCTCCATTAGGTACCGCCCCAAGTTCTGGCTCAGGGACTTTCTCTCCCTCTGCCCCACACGTCTGGTTGTCCTAATGTCCAGCTCTCTAGGAGCTTATGCTTCTCTCGTGACCTTGATACACACAAGGTAAGGTCGTCAGCACTGAGCAAGGTTTCTGGACACTGATGGGGACCACTCCTATAGAATGGTCAACTAGTAAAACTGGCTACTGTCAACAAGAGATCCTCAGCAGACACCAGGTGAGGACGGCTCAGATGGCATCTCCATCCTGCACTCTGTGGTACCCACAGGAGGATGGGCAGGCTGCTGGCAGTCTCAGGTCCCCCATGCTCCTGGGGGGTAGAGACTAAAGGGGCTCACTCCGGAGGAGCTGGCTTGCACGGTCTCTGCCCTGAGCACCACTGTTCTCCTTCCCGGTCGTGTACGTTCATGGTCTTCCTTCCCTCAACCCGGCAGAAGCAATGAGTGGTGGTTCAAGAGCTGCTTCTCTTGTTCTTCTCCTAACATCCCTATAACCTGAGGTCTTGAAAGTCAGAAGCCAGCAGTTGGCTTTTCTGCTCTGCATTTTACTGTGTCATCCTCTTCCAGCTACAAGGAAAGCAAGAACGCCTCACTGGCAGAATGGGGGAAGAACTGGAGAACACGTAGGGAGCAGACTCCACATTAGGTATACCAAAATATCACTCCACCCCTTACCTAAATGTCCACTCTAATGTTGAGGACCAGGAGCAAAGCTACTGCAGCCCAGGAGCAAACCCACTGTCCAGAGTGAACGTCACAAACACGGCAATGTTGATGGGGTCCTGGAAGAGCCTTGGTCCAGGCTGGATCCTTGGGCAGGAACTGCGCCCAGGAACCTGTTTCATGGACTGGTAGGTAAGCTGTCTCTTGATTCTTGGCTAAAGGAGGAAAGAGAGTAGAGGGAAGAGGTGGTCAAATGGAGACCGGGACGGTGTCTGTTCTCCAGCCCCAGAGAAAACGGGAAAACTCGAGCAGTGACATCTGCTTTGTGTGGCTTTTGAGAGACATGGGGACAGTCTGGGCCCTGTTCTGTCATTCACTTCTGCCATCTTACATTTTTCCATACAATTTTTGAGCACTGTCCTGCTCAAAATTCTTTAATGGCTTCCCATTGTACTTGGAATAAAATGCAAACTCCTCTTCACGGACCAAAGGTCTGGTCGCTGCCTCCCTCTCACCTCTCTCCTCCATCTGCCGTGCTTGCTCCTCTCCAGCCACCCTGGGTCCGTAATTCCTCCTTGAACAAGCCAGGCCTTTTGCACCTCAGGGCCTTTGAATTTGCTGTTCTGATTGCCTGGAACTTTTTCCCTCCAGTTCTTTGCAAGAATTGCCCTCCATTTTTTTCTGTTGTCTTCTTAAGTGCCACCTCTTCAGAGAAGCCTTCTCTGACGCCCCGTCTGAAACAACTCCTACCCCCGTCTTGCCATCATCTCAGCATGCTTCATTTTTCTTTGCAGCCCTTACTGCTACCTGAAATGACGTATGTATTTGTTTACTGGTTTACAGTCTGTCCTCCCTCCGAGAATGGGAGCCCCCTGAAGCAGAGAACTTGTCAGTTTGGGTTGCTTTTCTCTCTCGTGTCAAGGACATGCCTGGCATGTGGAAGGCTCTCCATAAATATTTGTGGGTGAACGAATGAGTGAATGACTAATGAAGAAATGATGCAGTGCTGCTCTGAGGTCACTATGAAGTTGGGAAGAGATTCTTTCTCCCATTTCTGAGCCCTGGGAAGGGTCCTGCACCTTCCCCCCTTCTCACCCCACACAGGCAGAAAGGCTGCATGCTCCTGTCTCAAGCTGTTGCAAGACCAAGTTCCCCTCCTCCCCCTGCCCACCCTCCCTTCTGCCCGCCCATCAGGGCCGCGCAAGGCCAGGCACTCTGGTCAGAGCCGGCATGAGTCAGCCATGCCCCCGGTGGGTTTTGAGGCGCCCAGAGAGTGAGGGGGCTGCATGGGCCCCCAAAGGTGATAAGTCCAACAGCCACATATGACACGTCTCACAAAGCCAGCAAGTGACCAGCCTGGGCCCAATTGTTCATGGAGCCTGGTGCCCCTGGACTCTCCACCGTGCAAAATCCAGAGGGTGCCTATGACCCCGCAAGGACTGAGTGCCTGGGAAGGAGACTCTGGGCAGGGGAAAGGCTCGCGGAGAACATCAGCTCCGGCGGTCGGAGGAGGCACCTTTCCAAGAGAGGGCGTGCGTTTCACAAATGTCAGGTCTGTGCATTTGGAATCACATCCAGATGGACCTGAGGGGGAAGGGGCCGCAGCAGGCACTGGGTCAACTCGCCCTTTGCCTCCTCGAGTTTATTATCGAGTCAAAAGCTGAGGATGGGAAGGGATGGATTCCCTAGGTCAGCTCGAATGAGCACTTGGGTGCCACAGCAAGTCCCCATCATGGGTAAAGTACATTGCGTTTGGGGCGTCCATCCACAGGCCTCCAAAGGCAGTGCGCTCTGGGGCCCCAAGGTTCCTGAACCTAGTTCAGAGAGAGAACTCATATGAGGCCAGATCTTGTTCCAAGCGTAGAGGGGCTAATAATCCCAAAGGAGGACCTTGTCCCCTAATCCGGAGATATCAGAAAATGACAAGGTAGCCCACCCCAGCTGCCGACTCACCTGCCAGGTGTCTCTGTGGCTGCAGACAAGGCAACCTTGGCTCTCCATACGGCTGCTGGTCACAAAGGGGAAAGGGTTGACCCATGGCCAAGCCTCCACCTCTCCCCGCGCCTTTCCACCACTCCAACAAAGACTGCCAGGCGGAAAGTAGGCCAAAATAAGGTCTGGCATGCTGGGAGGTGCTTGAACCTACGCGGGCTGTGGGTCTGAAAATGTCTATCCAAGGGCTTAGGACGCAAAATGATTCACATATTCAACATCTGTCTATGGGGGGCCTCCTTTGTGCCATGCACCGTTTTGACTGCTTGGGATTTATAAGTAAACCACTAAACAACCATCATTTGACCTTGGCTCACTGACCACAGAATTTGGAACCTTGTCATCACCTTTCACCACCAAAAGAGACCATCCAGACTGATGAATCCAGCAAGGTGCTACCGTATGGACCATCAGCTAATTTATAAAGCCTGCCTTTGATCCCATGGATACACGAAGGAATAAACAAACGATGGAACCCACGGGAAGATACGTGTTTGTGGATTCTAAATTTCCTGGTGTAGAATCACTTGGAAGCAGAACTAGAAACGTCTGCTCTCTCCTCCTACTCAGAGGGAAACATCAGCACTTGTACCTCAGGATATAAAGCACACCGGACCTGCTGCAGTGGATCAGCCACCACAGCCACGGGCCAGCTGCTTGTTTCTGTAAATAAAGTTTTCTTGGAAGACAACCACACCCACTCATTGAACATGTCGCCCGTGGCTGCTTTAGTGATACAATGGCAGAGTGGAGTAGTTGTGACAGAGATTCTTAAGGCCCACAAATCCTAAAATATTTACTATCTGGCTCCCTACACAAAAAGTTTGCCAACCGCTGATCTTTGCTACATGCCTGTTGTGGTCAGGGCTCAGTTGCTGGAAACAGAAACTGCACTAGCTATTTCAGGCAGAAAAGGATTTAATACAGGGAACTGGGGCTTATGAAAGCATTGGAAGGGCTGGAGCAGCTGATGGGAACCAAGACTTCCAGAAAGAGCTTCCAGAACAAAACCACAGACCAGTCCCACAGGGCGTCCCCTCCTCTGCCAGTTCACTAGAGTGTGGGGCCAGGACGTACTCCAATCAAGGGTCAGGAAGCCACTCTTGTTGCCCCATCAGTGCCTCGGGATGCCCAAGAAGTTAGTGAACGTGCACTGACCACAGATGCAAACTAACCCCATCCCCTCCCCAACCACGCTCACCGGTAGAAACAGCACGAGTGTCACGATAACCTTTTCTCCCAAATGCAGAATCTAATGCACGTCCAGACTCCGGGCAGCAGGGAGCCTGAAAGGCCGTTCTTAGCTGTCGTGCAGGATGGTCCAATGGACAGTGTCCACCCAAAATATCTCCCGCGGTGCTGGGGAGACAATGTAAACCACGTGAGTTCTCGTGAGAAGACGCCCACATTAACACAGACATTGGCACGAGGAGCATTCTCTCTCCCTAGTCTCCTCCAAGAAAGTTTCCAAAACTCGCTCTGTGCCCACGCCGCAATAGAAGGCTCAGAGCCAAAACCCGAAAAATAATGGACCATACGCGCCTACCAAGAGTGGAGTCAGCAACACAGAATATTCCAGCAAAGGTGCCGGTTTCACCCCCTTTCCACATTTTTCTTAACAAAATTGAGAAGCTATAGACCACACAGCCAATCAGAGGCGGGGATTAGGTTACACCCTAACATTTTTGGATTTAAATTTACGACTACCATAATGCACGGTTCACAAGCAACAGAATAAGTGCCGTCTTAATAGGTATGATCATAGATTCCAGCTTAATGGTATAGGCTTTGAAAGAACAGGGTGATAGAACCGTATTTCAGTCCACCACCAATCTGAAAAATGATGGGTCTTCTCCGCCAGTGACCCTTACAGATGGATGGTCCAGGACCGAGCCTGGAAAACGCCGCTGCTGCCCCCTAGCGGCGCCTCGGAACATGAACTCGGAGAGCCAAGCAGAGTTTCTTTTTTTTTTTTTTTTTTGTGAACAGGAAAAAATATTTTTTATTTTTTAACTTTGTTATGAAATAATTTCAGACTTACAAAAGAGTTGCAAAAATAATACAAAAAATTCCTGTGTACCCTTAACTTGACTTCCCTAAATGTTAAATGTTACATAACAATGTTAAAATGATCAAAACCAAGAAAATAACACCAATAAATACCACTAACTAATCCACAGACCATATTCAAATTTTGCCAACTGTCCCACTAACGTCATCCTTTTCCTGGACTAGGATGAAACAATCCAGGATCACACTATACATTTAGTAATCATGTCTCCTTAGTCTCTTTAATCTAGGATAGTTTCTCTTTTTTTTTTTTTTTTTTTATTGCAGTAACATTGGTTTATAACATTGCAAAAATTTCAGGTGTACATCATTGTACTTCTATTTCTGCATGGACTACATCATGTTCACCACCAAAATACTAATTACAACCCATCACCACACACATGTACCGAATTATCCCTTTCACCCTCCACCCTCCCCCCTTCCCCTCTGGTAACCACCAATCCAATCTCTGTCCCTATGTGTTTGTTTATTGTTGTTATTATCTACTACTTAATGAAGGGAATCATACGGTATTTGGCCTTCTCCCTCTGACTTATTTCACTTTGCATTATACCCTCAATGTCCAAGAGTTTCTTATCTTCCTGGTGACCTGAACATAGATTATCACATGCCACAGATATCTTTGATTTAGGCCTAGACCAAAATTAAGATTAAAACCGTTGGCCACAAGTTTTTAATCACTTAAGAGCATAAAAAACAGTCGACACAAGCACTTTGAAAACGCAAAGCCCTTTTTAAAAAACAAAGTAGGAAGGTTAGTAAATCTTTGCACGTCAGTTAGCATAAAATTTAAAGTAAACACATACCTTTTCTGGATCTTGTCATCAAAAGTTGAGTTACTTAAGAGACAAAGAACTTTCTCCGTCTATGGAAAGATTTATTCTAACCGTTCCATGGAGCACTGACTTGTGCCCTTGAATCTCAATGTCATGATTTTGTATGAAGCGAAAGGAAAAATTTGTGCCCCATGCACACGATTTTATGTGTTTTTTTAATGGTTATTTTTTCCAGAACATTAATGCAGCTTAAAAATGCTGAAAAGCAGGTGTATTAAAACTTGCAACATTGCTTTAAGAATAAATATGTGACTTATGCCTCAACAGAATTCATTATCATTTTACCCCAGCTTAGATTAATTAAAACTATTTAAGACCATCACTTGATCAAGAGAAATTGTCAAGCATGGCCAGTCTCTCGATTGAAAATGAGGCAGGCAAAGAAGGAGCCTTTGAAAATATTATTGATGAGTTTGCTTCCACGTTCTCCCTTCCGCCTCAGGCTCCAGGACGGCTCAGCACACGCTGGTCCTTACTCACAGTTTTCGTGTTCAGCTCATCATGGATGTTTTGCATTAATTTTAAATTCTGTCCCTGAGGCCAGTGCCTCCCTGACTTCATCCCAGGCCCTGAACTAGGAAAGTCTATTATGAAGGGTTATACTGCACAGAAGGATTGTCGCAGAAAATTGTACTTGATCATCAGATGCTATAAGGTTATGACACATTTTTCGTAAGAGATTTATTTTTTTCCCCAACCTTGTGTCATTAACCTGAGAGCTCTGACCTCATTGATCTAACACTATGAAACTCAACCAACATCAAAACCATGCTAATGTGGTTAGAAACAGGGACATAACCAAGGCACGCTTCCTTGAAGATAAAGAGTTATTTTCAAGGAAAACTAACAGGGGACTCTAACAGAACACTTTGAGACACAGTAAACAATGTAGATTTTCCATGACAGTAGCTTTGTGAACAATACGACAATAAACAAACAAACAGGACACACACATGATCAAAGATCGAGTCTGGATTATTTTATTAATGTCTTAGATTTAATCTTACCGTAATCCGGCTCTCTAACAGAATTCACTGAAACTCACATGTTTCTTTTTAGCTGTGTGGTGTCATCATGTTTTCTTGGTTAGTAGGTTAAGCAGCAGTTATAGTATGCAAGATTTCCTACTAAGTTATAGTATAGAATATATTTAATTCACCAAAATGTTTCCCTATTGATCCACTTCAAAATGACCTTCAATTATGTATAGTAAAAATGATAATTTTTTTCCCTAAAAATGTTTCTCATAGACCTGAGATTTTCTGAATCACGGGTGGGGGTGGTGGGGGGGAGAGAGGGGTTGGGTATGTGTGTCAAGGTTTTCTATTATTTTTATTACATTTCTGTCTCTCTAGTTCTGACCTGATGCTCCAGGCCATCAGGAGCTTCTGAATTTTAATTTATTACCCAAATACGTGCCTTTTCTGAGTCATCCCTAAATCCGATCTGCATGCTCCAAGTCTTTGATAAAATGGTTGAAGGAATGAGACTAAGGCCAAATCTTGGCTTTCCTTCAGCAGACTGCCCTCCAGGTGGATCTAAATCTAATAATAGAGCAGATGAGAATTCACCTAACTCCACTGACTCAACACACTTCCCATACTTGTCCTAAAGGCATTCTCTCACTTGCTGAAATTCAGACACGTGGAGCTGAGGTATTCTCTGATCATGAAATTCATCTGCAAAAGGAAATAAAATTGTTTTCAATTTTCAGGTTCTCAGTAAATGTGAAAATTTTCATCATTTTCCTTTTGAGGGCCCACAAACCAGGTAATTCCTCTTCCCTATTAGTCAAGGAAGTTTCAGTTATGAATGACAGAAATCATATAAAGTGTGCTTAAGAAAAAAGAGAAGTTATAGGTTCATATAAATGAAAAGACCGGGGGTAGTTCTAGCTTCAGGCATGGCGGGATCAAGGGGCTTAGAGATAGTCACCAGAACCCAGTCTTTCTTGAGGTTTCATTTCTGCTTTCACATCTGTTGGCTTCCTTACTAGGCAGTTTAACTCTATCTGGAAGCAAGATGGCACCAGGCATCTCCAGGCTTCATTATATTAGCTATAATTCCAGTGAGAAAGGAGTTCTAAAAAAAGACCAGGAGTGGAGACCCCTTGGCCTGACCACCCAGCTTGTATCAATGATCTGCTCCTGGACCAATCACTGTTGCTACCCATTGTGATGCTCTGATAGTCCAGGCCTGAGTCACATGCCACTGTTACAGCTGAGAGGGGGGATCAAACCCACAAGAGTGGGGTTTCCTGAAGAAAACCGGGTTGCTGATCCCAGAAAAGAAAGACTAGATTCCTGAAAGACAAAAATGTGGATGTTCCCTCCATAATCCATTCAGACTGTGCCAGACTTGAGGGCAAGTGCTCACGTTTATAGGTCTCTGAGCGTCATGAGAGCTGGGCAATATTTGCTTATGCTTATTTGCGTCTGGGACCTGTATTTTTTTGACCATCACTCCAACACAGACCCTCCAGCTTTTCCATGACTGCAGTCTCCTGCACCTGGCACCTCTCCTGGTCTTCAATTTCTACTAAGTCACACTCCCTCTGTATTTTCCACTTTGAGGATCCTCGGCAACTGTGTTTATACATTATTGTTTGTACATCTCTATATTATAGTTCATATCCCTACAATGCTCCTTTATGAAAAAGTTCCTTTTAAAAAACATATAAAATGCTTAGCAAAAGAACTCATTTAAAATAACTCTTCTTCCTACTTTCATCTGTTTCAATTGCATTTTGAAAGAATCTGTGAGAACCCACTTACCTCTCAATCCCTCCAGTGGAAATAATTGCAAAACCCTTGGTTCACACCTCTAGTGTAGCACTTGTCACAATGTCCCTCACATCAGAATTACTTACACGTCGGCAGGGTCCCACGCGCCCCTGTGGGCCTCGGGAGGGCACATCTTTCCTTGCTCCTGTTTAAATCCTCGTTGCCTCCTAACCCGGCTGCTTGGCCCAGCGCAGGCACAACACCCGCCATTGCTGGATGAACCAAGTGGAGGTCTGGTCGAGCGCCAAGGGCAGCTGTGCTGGTAATCCTCGGTTCAATCAGAGCAGAGATGCAAACCAACGGACGCCTTCCAGAATTCCCAGATAATTCTTTTTTCAGATTGAAAAGACACGAGCGGTTGTAGGGATGCTTAAGTGTGGGAATGTGGATCTCGTGTCTGGAGGAGACTCAGCATTGACCGTCTGAGGTCAGGAGGGAAATGGAGAGAAGGAGCCGGAATTCCATGGCTGGGAGCGCAGGGCCGGTTCACGGCTGGACCATTCGGGTCCCAACCTGACCAACGGTCACTTGCTCGACCTCTAACAGCCGGTGGCATTAGATTCCACATTGTTGTCAATCAAGGTCTGTTGCTGTTTGTGGCTGTGGAAATCTGACAGTAGTGGCCTGCTGGCTAGAACCCACTTCTACACAACTTCTCTTTGCCCTGGACTTTTTTTTTTTTGACCCAATATTCTTAAATTGAGAGATTTCCTATGAAAAGAAGGATTTATTATTTTCTCTTTAACAGTCAGAATCTCTGCCCACACAGGGCTCATATGTTGAGATCCTGGCCTGATTGCTGGGAGCAGAGGTGGGCAAACCACAGCCCGTGGGCCATTCAGTGCACGGCCCGCTTTGGTAAATACAGTTGTATCTGATTTTAGCCGCACTCATTCGTTTATCTGTTGTCTGCAGCCGTTTTCCTGTTACAATGGCAAAACTGAGTGGTTGTGGCACAGCCACGCGCCCGCAAAGCTTACAACACTTGCTATCTGACCCTTTACAGAAAATGGCCGTGAGCTGGTGGGTTGCACCTTTCGGTAGGAAATCTGCCCTCTGGTTGGCCACAATCCCCACTGCTCCCGATTATCTTTCCGATGCTGGAAAAAGTGTCAATTGCCATTTATTACCATGTACTTTTTAATTTTTATTATTATATTTTTATTACTGTCTTTTGGTTTCTCTTGTAGAAGGGACACTTTTCCCTTGACTCAATTATTTACCAAAATTAATAACAAAAGGTAAACTATTTTACACACAAAAAATGGAATAAGCATATAAACATATTTCTTGGCAGAACTGGATAATAACCCTAAATGTTAATGCAAAAGATGTGTGTGCAGAAAGAACACATCTTAAGAATATTTCAGGATGGCTTCACCTGTTTGCAGGCCTTCTGGCCCCTGGAGGGTTTGAGGCTGCTTCTCTGACTTTATATTAACCTCCACTGGCCCCCAGTCCTTGAATCTCCCTCAGTCGATCCTTGTGTATAAAATTATCACATATTCTCTCAATATTCTCTCTAAACAATTTAGGCGACGATCCCACCCCATCACTCAGAGGATGTGCGGCCAAGCGTAGATATTAATTGTAAGACGTTCTTTGCCAGCAAAGACTGAGAAACTCCATGGAAATTCTTCCCCCGAGACCCCACGATGAAGACAGTACGGGCTGTGTGGCCTTGCAGCGTGGCTTACTCTCTCGTGAAGATGCTCGCCCTGTGAGCAGACCCGCAGAACCCGGGGCGCCTGGTTTCAAGTGGAGGGCAGTCCTTCCTGAAGCAGCCACTCTGTTGAGCAGGCAGCCTCTCCGCTTATCAGAGCTCCTCACGAGAAACAGGTAAATGGCGTGTAGCTACGTGTCGTGAGTGGGGCACACAGATCCGCCTTAGGGAGACCCCGCTCACCTGCCAAGAAGGCCAAGGAGGGGCTCGTTTCCTTCCGAGTGGAGAGATTCCCATGTGGACGGCATCCTTGCCTGCAGCCCAGCTTCAGCTGGCGTTCCCAGGGCAACTGCTGACTGAGGTGGGCCCCTGGGCGCAGGACCCCCTTAAGTCATCCCCTCAGACCTGCTGACCCAGGACGGGGCCAGCAGGACACTCCCTGAGCAGAGGTGGCCACCCTGGGAAGCCACGCAAGTGGCTCTGATTCCGCCTTAAAGAAACCCACAGAAAAGGGCCTGGTTTGGGTGAAACAGGCCCTCAGGAGTTTTTTGTTTTATTGTGTGTTTTTACTTTTCAGGACATGACAAATTTCCCCAGGCACTGTTTCTCCTTCCCCATATCAGTGAAATCAGTAGCTTATCCAGTGAGCCACATAGCAGTGTCTTCTTAAGGGATTGTCTATCTGGAAAATAAAACAAAGCTTCTCTCCGTCCTCTATACTTCAGTAACAAAGCCGGGGGGAAGTCATTTGGGAGAAAGAGATGTATTGGGTATGAAAAACAAAGTTGTATCGTACAGGTAGAATCGTGAGGGCTTGTCAAATTCTAATCATTCCTCTAGAATGTTACATGGAATTTTTAATAAAAATGCTTCACAGAAATTTATTGGAATTTTAGGTCCAATTTCCTCTAAACAAAGGAGGAGGAAAAACAGAACGATGACCTATAAAAGGGTCTGGCTTCACACCCATGAGGATGACTATGATCAAAAAACTAGAAAATAACAAGTGTTTATGAGGAAGTGGAGAAAGGGGAACCTTGTGCACTGTTGGTGGCATGTGAAATGGTGCAGCCACTGTGAAAGACAGAATTGCAGGTCCTTAATAAATTAAACAGAGGGGGCCGGCCTGGTGGTGCAGCAGTCAAGTGCACGTGCTCCGCTTCCGTGGCCCAGGGTTCGCAGGTTCGGATCCCGGGCACACACCGATGGACTGCTTGTGAAGCCATGCTGTGGCGGGGTCCCATATAAAGTAGAGGAAGATGGGCATGGATGTTAGCCCAGGGCCAATCTTCCTCAGCAAAAAAGAGGAGGATTGGCCTCAGATGTTAGCTCAGGGCTGGTCCTCCTCACACAAACACACACACACACACACAATTAAAGAGAATTACCATATGATCCAGCAATTCCACATCTAAGTATATACCCACAAAAATTGAAAGCAGAGATTCAAATGGATATTTGCACACCCATGTTCATAGCAGCATTATTCACAACAGCCAAAAGTTGGAAGCAACTCAAGTGTCCATGGATGAATGAAGGGATAAACAAAATGCAGTCCATCCATACAATGGAATATTACTCAGCTTTCATAAGGAAGGAAATTCTGCCACACACACAACATGGATGAACCCTGAGGACATTATGTTGAGTGAAATAAGCCAGTCACAAAAGAAAAATACTGCATGATTCCTCTAATATGAGGTCTCTAGTGCAGCCAAATTCATAGAGATAGAAAGTAGAATGGTGGGTGCCAGGGGCTGGGGGGATGGGGAGGAGGGAGCTGTTTAATGGGGACAGAGTTTCAGTTTGAGATGATGAAAAGTTCTGGAGATGGATGGTGGTGATGGTTGCACAACAATGTGAATGGTACTGAACGGCACACTTAAAAATGGTTAAAATGGTAAAATTCATTTTATGTATATTTTATCAGAATAAAAATTCCTATTTACAAAATAAATATATATATATCATGAGCCAATGCTAATTTTGGAGAATTTACCATCAACTGGACCTTCTCCTTCCGTCTCAGGTGTGTAAGGAGAGAATCTCCACACACACACAGAGCAGCAGCAGGCTATTGCATCTTTTCTCTCTTTAAGGCCAACAGCAGAGGAGGGAGGGATACAGGCACAGAATACAGCGCTGAGGGAGGAGAGGTCTCTTAGCAAGTGTCTCTAAAGCCACAGAGCCTGGCAGCACCGCCTCTTGGGAGGAACGAATTAGGGCGTGAGGTGTAAAACGCCTCTTGATCCTCCTTAGGTAGATTGGATTGTTGTCCCACAGATCTTCTCTCCCCGCTCCCTCTCCGTGGGGTGGAGTACTTTTTATGCTTCTTGCCCCATTCTTTTGGTCTTGGTCATACGACTTGTTTTAGTCGATGGAATGTGGGCAGATGTGATGTGAGCAGGGGTTTCAATGGGCTCGCACAGCTGGCTTGTGCTCCTGCATTCCACCATCCACCATGAGAACAACATGCCCTGTCTCAACCCAGAATGAAGCACAGGAGAAGACCTGAGCCCAGAGCCTGCAGCCTGGGGCTACGCCCTGCCCAGCTCAGCTGAGATCAGTAACCCCTCAATAATCTGCAGACTCATGAGCAAGGAAAATAACATATGTTGTTGGAAACCACATAGATTTGGTGCTTGATTGTTACGCAGCAAAAACTGACTGCTACGCCTTGGAGCAAGATTATAGCATTCACAAGGCCCTGCGTGAGGTGGGCCTGCCTGCCTCTCCAGCTCACTTGCTGTGCTAGACTGCTCTGGCTTCTGCCGCTTACTTCAATCCACCAAACCCATTCCTGCTCCAGGATCTGCGCACTTGCTGTTCCCTCTTCCCAGGACAGCTTTTCCCCACGTCTTGCCGCGACCTGCCTCTTATGATCATTTAGGGCCCAGCTCAGACACCCCCTCCTCCAAGATCTCTCCCAGGACTTCTCTGTCCGATGGGGCAGCCCTGGCTCCTCTCACTCACCTGCCCCATCTCATGTCCGTCATGGCATTCACCCTACCAATTTGTTTTATTCCTGTGTTTATTCTTCATTATCTGGCTCCTCCCTCCAGATCAGACGCGTTATAAGAGCGTAACACTGATCCGTCTCCTCACTGCTGCTCTCTGCTGGGCCTGGCTCCTAGCAGCTGTTCAATGAACTCTTGTTGAACTGGACCTTAACTAACTGCCATCTCAGATACGTAAGGAGAGGCAACGGTTGTTACACCTGTAAACACACCCAGCAGGTCAACAAAGAGCCTAGTATGTAGCCTGTTTAAAGACCAAAGAGAGCAGACTGTAAGGAGAAGCAATCAAGGAGAACCCTGGTGAGGAGCACCGTGAAGTCTCTAGAAGAGTCCACCTGTGGCGTGGGTGGTTGTGGACTCTGAGAGCAGGGCAGGAGCCCGACTCCCGCAGGTGAGAGCCTCCAGCCGCGTTTCCATGCAAACTGGCAGGCAGCCCGGAGCGAGCTTCTCAGATCTCGTCAGTCCTGCTAGAGACCTTTGATTGTTTGGATCAGACCAGAAAGAGCCTTTCTAGACAGGAACCAAAGAGACAAGGCCGCCTTCAGATTGGGCATCTCGCCGGACCTGCCCCACCAGGGGGAAAGACGTGAGAAAGTGTCCTCCTGGAGAAGTTGTAATTCAGATAATAACATGCCTCCCCCATGCTACTCCTTTCATCTGAGCCCCTCGGGGCACTTAGAAATAGTCATGGCTTAATGACTAGCGCCACTGGGACGTGAAGGCATTCTGGACCAGCCTGTATCTGGGGTTCCCCATCTGGCATAATTGACCCACGTATTGGGCATAATACGGCCCACTGTGGTGACAGCCCTGCAGGAGGGTGTCCTAGACTGTTTCACTGATCTGGGGGAGGAAGACGCAGGTGAGGTCAATAACACCGCCACCTACTCTCTGCCCCCCAGGAATGCGGTACAGGCCAGCGACATTGTGGGTGCCCCTGGCGGGGGGACTCAGGAGGTCTGGGTCTTGAGTAAAGGAGCAGAGATCAGGACTTGGGGTTCACACGCTGATGTTCCGTGGAAACATCCAAGATGGTGGTGGACGGAGATGAACGTCACCGAGGGGGGCATTCCCTCCACAAGAACATGCAGACCAGAAAGACGAACAACCCAAGTAAAAGTGGGCAAATGACTGAACACACATTTCTCCAAAGCAGATATACAAATGGCCAACGAGCACATGAAAAGATGCTCAACACTATTAAGTCATTAAGGAAAAGTAAATCAAAACCACTTCCCACCCACTAGGATGACTAAAATCAAAAAGAAAAAAAAAAGAGTATAACAAGTGTTGGGCGGGAGGGATGTGGAGAAATTGGAACCCTCCTATGTTACTGGTGGGAATGGAGAACGGTGCAGCCACTGTGGCAAAGAGTCCAGTGGTCCCTTGAAAAGTTAAACATAGTGTTATAACATGATCCCACAATTCCACTCCTATAGGTATAATCCCCCCAAATTGAAAACAGGCACTCAAACAAATACACGTACATGCATATTCATAGAAACACTAGTCACAATTGTCATAAGGTGGGAACAATGGATGAGTGGATAAATTGTGATATATCCACACAATGGAACATTCTTCAGCCATAAAAAGGAAGAAAGTTCTGATCCATGCTACAAGATGGATAACCTTGAAAACTTTATGCTCAGTGAAAGAAGCCAGACACAAAAGGCCACCAAGTGTAGGAGTCCATTGATACGAAATGTCCAGAATAGACAAATCCACGGAGACAGAAAGCAGACCGGTGGTGGCCAGGGGCTGGGGGGAGGGGGGTGGGGAGCGACTGCTAGCGGGGACGGGGTTTCTTTTTGGGGCGATAAGAGCGTATTGGAACTAAACAGGTGGTGGTTGCACAACACTGTAAATGTACTAAATGCCACTAAATTGTTCACTTTAAAATGGTTAATGCTATGGTACGTGTTTTCATTCATTTTTTTTGAAGACCGAATTGAGCTCCTTTACAATAAAATTCTAGCAGCTAACGTTGCTGAGCTCTGACTAATGCCTGGCTCCGTTTCGAGCACTTCTCTTGGATCGGCTCACCTCACCCTCACGTCCGGCCTGTGAGATGGGTCCTGTCGCTGCCGCTTTCAGATGAGAAAACTGGGATGCAGGAAGCCAGGAAGCTGCCCGCGGTTCCAGAGTTAGAACCGGAGCCGACACAGAACCAGGCGTCTAAACACCCGGGTGTCTTATGTGGAAGCCCCGACCTCCGTCGGATGAGCCCCGCCCACTGGACATTCACCAGGACGGCAGGCTTGGAGCCCGTTCCCGTGCTTACATTCCAGAGGGTGGGGGCAGACAGCGAACTGATCACCAAGGAAGGAAGAGACGCCTGCTGGCTGGGAAGAGCCCTCCCCACAGCAACCGCCCCTCAGAGGTGGGAGAGACAGCCAGGAGGTTAGCAGCACGAGATAACTTGGTAGATAGGCACACTCTTTTGGGGACTACACTTGGGCTGAAGTCCAGAGGCTGAGAAGCTGTTCTGTGAGTGTGAGGACTAGTGGACAGGTGGATGGCACAGCATATTCAAAGCCCCTGGGGTTGAAAGGAGCTTGGCAAACTCAAGGAACCAAAGGAGACAGACAGTGGGAGACTGGGGACACCCAGCCTGCGAGGATGGGCGAAGGGAATTGGGCTTGCCAGGCCTTTGAACCAGGTGAATCAACAGTGAAAAAGTCTCGAGATCTTATTCAGAGGGAAGGTCAGCTCCCTGCAGAGAATGGAAAGCAACTGTTTCTCAGTTGTCTTCCTGCCTGGAGGCTGAGCCTGTTCTCGGGCAGAAAGGACCTCTGACAGTCCCTCCAGTGCACCCATGCCTTCTTTGGGGAGTCAAAGGACCTACACCTCCAGATTTTGAGCCAAAGGGGACCCTCTCAAAATAGTCCCCAGTGTTGATTCATTAATAACCTGGGAAGAATGGGCAGGGTCTCCCCAGAAGAAATCCGAGGGAGCAGAGAGAGTGGAAGGAGCCAGTGGAGTGGGGAAGCTTCAGGGAGTCAAGTGGGTACCTGGTGGCAACAGGTGAGTATGTGGGCCAGCCTGGTGCCGGGTCAGACATCCATCCATCTACCCATCCGGTGCAGACCCTGGGGGAGCCCGTCCAACATGCAGGCTCCCTCCTGCCCAAACAGGCGTCCCGCCAGGTCCTGCATCCCAGGGTTCCATCTCCACGAGCAGCCCTGGGTACATCTCCTGTTTCATACCATCTTACTCGTGAACACACTAGCCAAGCCTCGTGTTGCAAATACACACTTTGTCAGCTGCGACCGGAGGTTGGCTAAGGACCCACCAGGAGTTTGGTGAAAGTGAACAGAAGTATTCTATGAGAATTAACTGTCTCTAGGGGAATTTATTAATAAATAGGATTGCATATTTTGTCATTCTTTGTAAATTGTGTGCTACACAATCTTTGTGTCAGTAAAATTTATTACATATGTATACATGTATGCGTGATAATATATATGTGAATATATGTATATATATGTATATATACATGTATGTGTGTATACTTGTGTGTGTGTGTGTATACACACACATTTATCCCCCAGAGAGCCTGTAATTAAACATTTTCCAGCAAGAATACTAGACGAGACTCCCTACCCTCGTGGAATTTTCATTCTGGTGTCAGACCCCAGGGTGACAGCTCAGGGTTGATGGAAGGAATTCCGTCTACAGAGAAATATCCGGGCATGAGCCTGGTGGAGGAGGTTGGAGAGAAAAAGGGTTTCGGGTCAGACCGAGTGTGGTCCTGACCCCGCAGCTGACCCAACAGCGTGGGCGTGGGCAGCCTGCTTGACCTCAGCGAGACTCAGGTCCCCATCTGTGCAATGGGACCATGAGAGTAATTAGTCAGAGCTGTCATGGGGACGAACAGCTGCTAAGATGCGTAATTCCTGGGGCCTGGAGCTCGCACGGTAGCTGCACTCCCTCACTGAGCCCTCAGAACACTCCGGAAGCTTCCGGTCCATTCTGAACAGGAAACTGAGGCGGAGAGAGGCAGGACGATCTGTCTCCAGAGCACAGGGCGGCTCGGAGCCCACGGAGTCAGGGCGCAGCTCCCAGTCTCCGTGCTCGGCTGCTGTGAACCCGCCCAGCTTGGAGGCCGGCCCGGGTACCCCCCCACCATGGCCCCGTAAATGCCATCACCTGGAGGCAGGCCTGCTCATGCTCTCTGGACTCTGTCACCTGCCTCCTGAATCCGAAACCCACACAAGTGCCTGCCCAGTCCCCTGGAAGGGCCCACAGCAGGGAGAGGAGGATTTTCCCATCAGACCCGGCGTCGCCACATCGGCCTCCAGCAGTGTCCCCATCACGCCACCAGGCGGCGGACGTTGCACGTGTTACACCAAGGTTGGGACTTGAAGCCGCAGCAGAACCGAGTCCTAAAGCTGACAGACTTTCCTCTTTCCTCTCCACTACCGTTGTTCCCCACAATTCAGCTGGCACCGACCCCAGCTCCGTGACCCCCTACAAGCTCCCCGAGTCCCTTTTGGGTCCCTTTGTCACCACCCTCGGAGATCCTTTCCACGCTCAAGTCTCTGCTGAGCTCGCCCCAGTCCATGAAGACCCTCCACCGAGCAGCCTGCCCCAAAAGGAAGACTGGGGGCCCGCCGTCCAGGATAAGGAATGAGGCAAAGAAGCATCTGCCCGGGGCCACACGAGGCCGGGAAAGTAAGACTTGCAGGGGCTGTCGTCAGGCGTGAAGGAAAGCATGCGTGTGCATAGACACACCCACGTACACACATGCTCACACACGTGCACGCATGCACGCACACACACGGCCTCCTAAACCGGGACTGCCACCTGCGAGGGTGAATAAACACTTGCCAAGTGAGTGAAAACACTCACGGGGGTCACTGTGGATGCTCCCCTTCCCCCAGGGCCCTGAACCCACCGGTCCCTCCGCCCGTCCACCCCTCTCTCACCTGCCTAAATGCCCCCTAGAGCAGCCGTGGCAGCACGGGCCCTGCAGGACGCACCTGGCCCTCAGTGGGTTTTGTTTGGTCCATTGAGTGTTGAAAAGATTGTGTGAGTTGCCAACGTTTAAAAGCTGGGAGATTTCACACACACGCGCAAGATTCCTGGGGTCTTGGAAAATCAGCCATGGGCAAGATGGACTCGTGTTCCGTAAGGCAACACTGGACCAAAGCTGAGCAGCGGCCGTCTCTCTCCAGACGGTGGCTCTCCCTTTCCCGAGGTCCACATGCCCTTCGTCCTCGGGGCCATCGTCAGTCATTCCCCAGTACCTGCTCGAGGACTGCAAGCATTTGAATTTGCAGACCCCGACTTTGACTTTTCTTCCTCTTCCAGGAAGCCCTCCATGAACCCCTCCCACTGTGATCTTTGTTATTGTTTTTTATTAGAGAGAAGACTTATTTATATTTTCTTTCATTTTACATAAAAAGGGACTAATGTAGTGAGTTCTACAATAGTGTCGAGCCCCTGCCTACCTGTCTTGTTGTCCTGCTGAGACCTGGCAAAGCAGAGGGATGGTCTGTTAACGGTGGAGAACCCTCCCTGAGCGCTCGCCACCCACCAGGCCCTGTTGTCCGTCCTTTCGTAATTCCCACTGCACAGGGAAGGGGACGGGGCACAGAGAGCGTGGCAGAGCCAGGGTTCAATCACAGGCCCTCTGGGCTCAGAGCCCCCGCCTCATCTTGCTCTCTGCCGACCTCAGGTGGAACTGGGGCCACAGGCGGGGGAGGTGGGGGTGACTTTCGTGCACGGCTCAGACCCACGTGGTCCGCCTCCTACTTCTCCTGTCTTGAGCGATTCAGCACTTCCTGTCTTGAGTGCTTCCTGCCATCAGGTGACACTTGCACCCTAAGTCTCCTCCCTAGGCCTCTGAGCCCACCTCCAGGCCATACACCCCTCCAGGCCACACCGTCTGAGGGTACCTGATCCCTCGTGTTCGCCCAGCCAGCACAATGTAACACCACTGGGAGGCAAAGGACTGGGCCTGAACGGGGTGCACCCCGTGTTTCCCTTCCCAAGAGCCCTGCACGGGCAGCGGAGGGAGCCACGCTCCCCCGGCCCTGTCAGGGGCATCATTGCTGCTGGATGAGGTCTCATATGAACCTCCCGGTGAGAAGCCGGGAACCCCGCCGGACCGTCTCCTCTTCAGACCGCCTCTCTTCCGTCTGCCCCATGCTGCTCCTCCTGCATCTGACCCTGGAGTGAAAGTCCCCAAGGGCGGGGACCCTGCCCAGTGCTCTGCTGGTAAATGTTCAATAACCAGCTCTCTGGGGGAAAATGTACGCATACGTGTAAGTTATTACAGATCTCGCTGCTGTAAATGTTGTGTAGCACACAATTTACAAAGAATAATAAAATACACAATACTCTTGATTGTACATTCCGTAGAACAAGTTGATTGTCACAGAATAATTCAGTTCATTTTTGCTGGACTCTTGAATCTTAAGCCAACCTGTGGTTGCAATTGACAGATGAGTCTAATTCCTACATGAACGTTGGTTGATGTTCTCATTTACAATAACGAGGAAGAAGGATATAAGGCAACAAAGACATGTCAGAACTTCGCTAGTTGTACAGTAATGTGAGAAAATTCTCTGCTGAATCAGATGATGGTTTTCAAATAGTAGAAGAATATTTCCTCGACTTTTTTTGTACTGTTTACAATATTGTGGCTGTAGATACAACATATTTGTAAACTTAATCTGCATTATTAATACTTTTTCCTATTATTTCTTAAGTCTAGACAATCAAAAAAACAAACGGACCCTCATTCATAGTATTTGTCAATGGCTGTGATGTAAACACACCCACCACTGCCAGTGATTGTGGTGTAAACACTCCCACCACCACAGCCCATTTCAAACCAACCACTGCAGCATCCCTGAAAGAGGGGCTGGGAAGAGATGCTCAGTAGTACAACATTATACAGTATTTCATCACACAGATTCCACGGTTGGAAATCACCCTAAGAGAACAGATTATAGAAAATGTAATAAAGTAATTAGGAACTAATACGTTTGGAGTATTTATTACCTTTGTTTTAAACACAATTTATTTAATTGTAAGTTTATATCATTTATTTTTTTATTAAGGACTATGTTTAACAACTGGCATGCAAAATTCCTGACAACGTGACGCCTGGTTCTTGTGAGCAGGCTCCGGTGCACTGCTGGTCTGGTGTGTGTTGTTTGCTGCTGTGTCCCTGGCACTCGGACCAGTGTCTTGCACGTGGTGTGCACTCAATAAAAGCATGGCCATCCTCGGTCTCCCAGGATCGGCACATCTGACGTGAGCCCACGTGCCTCAAAATCTGTCCTTTTCTCAGAAGCTCTGAGAATGTGACAGCAGGCAGGGACCTACAGGATTAGACCTACATCTAATCCTGTAAGTTAAAAAAAATAGATCTACTAAAGCCCACCGGCGCGCCTGGAGCTGCTGAGAAGATGAGAGAGAGGCCCAGGGGAACCCCCGCCCCAGCCAGGTCAATTCCACTGTCATCTGCCTCCTCCGCTAGAGCTCTGGGCGGAAAAACACACGCACACACGCGTGCTCGTACACACAGAGTACTGATTTGTCCAACAACTGGGAAAAGACAAGTTCAGAGCCAGACCAGAGCCCAGGTTTTCACTTTCCTCCTGCAAACGGTCTCTGCCTCCCTCTCCCTCTCTCCTCAGCATGATCGCCGTGTTCTCTGCACCCTCAGATCCCTGGACACTGATGCTGCCCCATCCTGGCCTGACCTTCAATGGCCTCCAGGGAATTCGTGGCAAGAGGGAGCGGGAGTGGCGATGCCGGCTCACGTCTGTGATGGGCGGTCTGCTCAGGAGGCATCTATTGTTGCCGCGATTGAGCGCAGAGGCAGAGAAGGGATGAGGGCCAAAGAAGAAGGAACTGGAATCACTGGGAGCAAAAGAGGGTCTAGAGGTGCCCCCTGAAGCAACTAACAACACATTCAGGTCAGCGTTTCCGAGCAGCGATGCTGTCACGGGAGCCAGGCGTGCACGGCTGTCTGTCTTGCCCGGCAGCGGCCTGAAGCAGGCAATGCAAGAAGACGGAAATTTCTAAGCCTGGATCTCCAGGTTAGTGTCAGAATGACCTGGACCAGAAACGAGACAGATGAGGGGGCAGGAGAGACGCGCGGCCCACCAGCCACGTGGCGGAGGGGATCTGTGGCTGAGGTCCGCCCTCCGAGGGAGAGCATGAAGCGGCAGCCCTTGCCCGGACAGAGGACTCCAGCCTCCCTGCTCCTCGCTCCCTGGAAGCCGGCTTCCTGAAGAGGCAGGAAGTTCAAGATCCTTTTAATGAGTTTACTCAGCCTTTGGAATATCAAGTATTTGTTTTCCTAAGACTGGAAAGAAAGAGTCAACAGCCGGCCCCCTCCTGCGCAGCCCAGCTGGCTTGTCCTCAATTTGCTTGGGCCTCTAAAGAGCTCACGGTCATCAAAGGCCTTTCGCACCTGAGGCCCCCAGTTCCCGCCGCCTGCCACCCTGGGCCCTGGTAATCCGCTCAAATCCCCAGGCCAAACACTGGCCCCAAACAGCCCCCCCCAGCATCACTTTGAACTTTGGTCCCGGGAGGCGTTGCGGCTTATGCAGGACGGTCTTTGAAGAGGACGCTGCTCTCCATCCTCTGTCCTGGGACAGGGGACGGGGCTGGGCGGGACTGAGGTTCAGATTTGCCCAGCGGCCCCTGTCCGCCCGGTGCCCACGGGGCGTCAGAGGCGGCACCTCCCCAGGCAGGAGCCGACCTGGACGGCTCACGGGAGGAGGGCAGAGGCCCTGGTTTACCCATCGAAGGTCTTTCCTACCGTGTAATTCTGACCTAGTTTCAGATCTATGGAGAATTTGTAAGAAAAGTACAGAGAATTCCTGGATACCCTGTATTCAGATACCCTCATTGCTAACATCTAACATCTCACTACATTTGCTGTCTCTCCCCCTCCCTGTCTCTCCCTCTCTCCGTCTCTCTCTCCCCCTCCCTGTCTCCCTCCCTCTCTCCGTCTCTCTCTCCCCCTCCCTGTCTCCCTCCCTCTCTCCGTCTCTCTCTCCCCCTCCCTGTCTCTCCCTCTCTCTCCGTCTCTCTCTCTCCATATACACATACATATACGTATATATAATTTTCCCTTAAGCTTTTTAAAAATTAATCTCATAGGCTGTAATTAAGCTCATTCTCCTTGTGGAAAGTGAACACGGTCCGGGAACGGACGATCCCCTCGACCACCCGGACTTGGTCCCCGGCCTCCCTCCCCTGGGGACCCTCCCCGCGGTGCGCGCGTGCGCAGAACTGGAGTCATCGCCCCCGTCGCTGTGACTGGTTTTCGGTCGGTCTGCCCGCGCGTCTGTCTATATTCTGCAACTCGTTTCTTGCTCAACAGCTTGACTCAGAGAACCTTCCAAACTGGTGTGTAAAGTCTCCACGATTCTTTTTTAACTGGTGCCATTTTTTCCCCCATCAGATTGGCCCAGAAATGAAAGTTGATATCATCAAGCAGGAGGGGAGCTGCTGGGGCAGCCTTGTCACGGGCGGGAGTGCCCCTGAGCAGCGCTTTAGGGCAGTCTGGCTGCCCACTAAAACTCCCAGTGTGTGCGCTGCGCGACCCCCGCCCGCAGCTCCCCGGGTCTACACGGGACGCGCCCCGCGCGGGCATGGGCGCACGGGGGCGCGCGGCAGAGGCCGGACCCACTCCAGCGGGAACCACCACTGAGGCCGCCCACCCGGCTCTCAGCCCCGCCCGCACCTGAGAACCCCGGGGGGCTTTACAGGCAGCCGCACCCGGGCCGCGTCCCGGGGATTCTGTTTTGTTTGGTTTTCGCTGGGATTCAGGCATCAATTGCCCGGGGATTCTGCTGCTCAGGACGGAGAACCACTGGGATCCTCAGACCCACAAACGCATCTAAATCGACCTCAACATGTAGCTTCCCTGTTGGCCTGCAGAGGGCGCGGGGGAGCAAGATTTAGGGAAAAAATGAAATCCCGGAGTTCATCCTCTCATTCCCCTGGCGCTCCGGCTCTACCCGGTGCTGTTCAGGCTCAGGGGACTTTCAGAGCTCCTTGGTTTAGTCCAAATCCCCACAGACCAACGCGGAGCCTCCTGATGGGTCTTCGCCTCCATCCCGTTGAGCAGGTCGTGCACTGCGCAAAGGCACCTGCTGATGGTGATGGTGACGCTGAAGATGATTGCAGAGCACACGCCAGGGACAGGGACTCTGCCGACATCTACAGATGAGTGGTTTCATTTATCCCCCGTTAGGACTCCGTGAGACAGTGCTCCATCCACCCCACTGTAGAAACGAGGGACGGGAAGCAGCAAAGCACGGAAGCTGACTGTGCCCAGAAGGCGCTGCTAGTGAGGGCAGAGCCGGGGCCTGAAGCTAAACTGTCTCAGATCCGTGGTTCCAAAGTGTGTTTGCCGGGTACCGCGGGCCCCCAGCGAACTCCTAACAGCACCGTGCGAATGCGCTAAGTCGTCACGGAGAACAGCTGCCTCTGTCGCGCACCACACGAACTACTTGCGTTAAGTCGTTTGGGGCCGCTGAGTAGACGAAACTGGCGGGTATTTCCTTTGGTCGAAGGTGCCATGAAAATACCGCTAAGACGCTGAGGTCCTGGTGCACTGAGGGCGTCTGGGAACGTCTGTCTTAGCGCTCACCGTTACTCTGCACTACGGCATCGGTGCTGCCCCCGCTGGAACACCTTCCGTGGCTCCCTGCGGCCTGGAGAACCGAGCCCCAGCTCCGTATCCCAGCATTCAGTGCCCCCTCTGGACAGCCCAGCGTCCCACAGCTGAGGTTCAGCCAAACTGGGCCCTGCACGTTCCTCGTTATGCTCTGCCTTTGCCCCCTCCTCCTGAAACAGCATGTCGTCCCTCTGTCCTCGCCCCTCAAGACCAGCTCAAGGGCCATCTTGCCCAAGTGGCTTCCCTGCCTTTGGGCTCCAAGGTGTGTTGCTTTTTCTTCAACCTGGCTCTTGAGGACCTGGAGGGCAAGGACCAAGCCTTGTCATCTTGGTATATCTCCAAATCCCTGCATGCATTACATATTTCCTATTAAAATGCAAGCTCTGTGTTTGAGGCCTAGCGTACAGTTAGTTGAGCAGGTTGTACACTGCACAAGGCACCTGGCTGAATGAAAAGCCGGGTTGAAGTGCTGAGTCTGTCTGTAGGGAAGACACCTCATGACTATTCACACAAAGGTGCCTCACAGACTGGAGTAGCCACATCTGTGTCAGGCATCCTTGTCTTCACCACTCTCCTTATATTTGGGGCCCCGAACAGCATATGCCCCAACACCTATTCACTGAATGAATAACAACATCTCGTATCAGAGCCCTATTCTGCTGAGAAGTCTACAGTCTTCAACAAAATGCAAGATCTTTAATAATAATAGTAATAAATGACTGAGTAACATTTATGGGATAAGAACATAACTTGCTACATCACAAAAATCCTTAAACCCATTAGTTAAATTCTGATATTTTCGTCTCCATTTTAAAATTGAGAAAACAGGTTCAGAGAGGCTAAGAAAGTTGCCTGAGACCACACAGCTAGTGAGTGGTGGAGTCATGAAGATCTGGGACGTCGCTGTTTGCAGGCGTACCGTGAATTCAGCGCCAAGCTTTGCGAGCCGCTGCTGGATGCCTGCTGAGCCCTGGTGGTAGCAGAAGAGAAGGCTCTCTACGTGAACAGCCCCAGGGGCGTCTTCCCGACACCCCCCTTCCTGACGGTGGGAGAGGGGTCGGTCCTGATGGGCCAGGGCTGCAGTGTCCGGGAGCCCACCCCCTAGGCCCTCCAATGGGTTTATGAGCGTCCAGTCCCCTGTGTTCAGTCCCTGCCTGCTCGAGACACCTGGAGCGGTTTCTGCTTCCTGCAGCGAGTCCGGGCTGATCCTCTTCCTCTCCCACCTCCCAACCCTCAGCCCTCCTGACGGTCTCCAGGTCACCCTCCTCTGTGCACACCGCGTCCGCCCAGTGCAGGCCTGCAGCACTCCTGGAAATCCACTCCAGCAACCTTCTGAGCCGTCTTGCCTCCACTCTCCACATTTCCAGTCCAGCCCCCACAAGGCCTCCAAGCCCTAGGTCCCTCCCCTGGTGGGTGCAGAGCTGCTGAGGAGGAGAGCCTGACACTTGACACTTGCAGACACCTAAACATTTTTTTTTTTTTTGTGAGGAAGATCAGCCCTGAGCTAACATCCATGCTAATCCTCCTCTTTTTGCTGAGGAAGACCGGCTCTGAGCTAACATCTATTGCCAATCCTCCTCCTTTTTTTCCTTTTTCTCCCCAAGGCCCCACTAGATAGTTGTACGTCATAGCTGCACATCCTTCTAGTTGCTAGTTTCTAGTTTCTAGTATGTGGGACGCGGCCTCAGCATGGCCGGACGAGTGGTGCGTGGGTGCGCGCCCGGGATCCGAACCCGGGCCGCCAGTAGTGGAGCGCACGCACTTAACCGCTAAGCCACGGGGCCGGCCCCTGGAGACCTAAACATTTAGAGTTGATGTTTCTCCAGAACCTGGTGACCACTGTCTGTGATCACTTGTTGAGTTTTGTCTTCAGAGCTTAATACACATGAATTCACTGCATTGTCCCAGGAACCTCCTGAGGGAGGTGCAGGAGTCTGAGAGAGAGAAAGCGTCAGTGACGTATATTTAGGGAGAGGTGGGCCTGGGAGTCAAGACCGCCACAAAGAGGAATTCATTTCACATCACAGCCCGCAGCATTGAATGAGCCAGAAGCCTCATCAGCGGATACACCTACCATGTGATGCACTGTAATGTTGTCGGTCTGGTCTGCTTTATTCCATCCCATCTCATTCCTCCCTATCCTAAATTCTTCTATTTTTTTTTGGTAGCATGGTTGGAATTATGTTTTTGTTTCTTTTTTTTTCTGCTGGAAAAGATTCGCCCTGAGCTAACATCTGTTGCCAATCTTCCTCTTTTTACTTTTTTGCTCCCCAAAGCCCCAGTACGTAGTTGTATCTTCTATTTGTAGGTCCTTCTAGTTCTTCTGTGTGAGCTGCTGCCACAGCATGGCTACTGACAGACGGGTGGTGTGGCTCTGCGCCTGGGAACCAAACCCGGGCCACCAAAGCAGAGCACGCCGAACTTGAACCACTGGGCCATCGGGGCTGGCTCTAAATTCTTCTATTTTATTCTGTCATGTTCCCTTCTGCCCAAACCATCTCATTCTAGTCTATTCTATCTTGTTGAAAACAATCAATTCTATTCTATGGGTCACGTGCTGTGATACTTTCTATTCTGCTCTAACTTTATTCCATCCTATTCTCATCTTTTCTCTTCCCTTCTTTCCTTCTCAACTAGGGAACTAAGCCGGAATGTCTTCAGCCCTCCACCGTATATACATAGTCAACTTCTCCTGGGCATCTAGAGGGGTACTAATTGTGTTCCATCCTTGAGAGAGTTGAGAAGATATTTGCTCAGATCACTTTCGATGTTCAGTGGTTCAGAGAAGAAACCTGGTTTGCAGCGTAAGAGATTTTACGACCGTGAATGCGTCACTCACTCGCCTGCCCCCTGCCTCTGCAAGATGTGGGACAGAGTCACGCCCAGGCAGGGGTGACAGCTAAGGACGCCTCTGGCTTTCACAACCCTCTTTGGGCGCTTGTTTGTTTCTTTTCGCATACCAGGAGCTCCCCAAATTGGATTGGCTCCAGCCTCTCTCAACATCCAAGATGCCCTGCACCTCCCTAAACACTCTCCATAGCTCCCCGCTTCCCGCGGAGTAAAGCTTAGGCTCGGGTTCTGATGCGTAGCATCCTCGTGGCTCAGCCTTGAGCTGCCCCCGGCCCAGTGCCCCCGTGCCCAGCCCACCCCTCCTCTCTGCCTCCCGACCACACTGCTCCCTCTGTGCAGGCTGTCCTCAGAGGCCTGTCCCGGCTTCCATGCCCGGCTCTGGCGGTGCCTCTCTCCACGCCCCTTCCACACCCCAAGTCACTCCCCAGGCAGAAGGGGCAGCCGTCCCCCTGTCCCTCTGAAGCTGTTGAAGTAATCAGCCAGGGCCGTGTGCACCAGACCCTGTGCCGGACACTGGAGGTGCAGGAAGGAAAAAATGAGATGGGGTCTCCATTTATGGAGCTCAGTTTCATTAAAGAATACTCACGATTGATAACATCTTTATATGGTACTGACTAGTGTCAGATTTCACTCACAGCTCTTTCCATGTACGAGCTCACTGAATCCTCAAAACCATCCTGGGAGACAAGTACCACTATTAGTCTCACTTTGCAGATGAGGCCATGGAAGCACAGAGAGGGTGAGTCATTTGCCCAAGGCCACACAGCTTCTGAGTGGTCAAGCTGGCGTTGAACCCTGGCAGTCCAGCACTGAAACACTTGCTAAAACCCAGAGTCAGCCTCCACAGGAGAAGCACAGAGAGCCATCTGGTTGTATTCACGTGGGGCTTGTGTTGGCCTGTGTGGTCAGGAGATGATTTCCTGTCTGTAGTCATGCCCCATCACTATGTTGACGACTCCAAATTTATTTCTCAGACTCAGATACGCGGCTGCCTCCCCGATACCCCCACTGAGATGCCCGATAGGCCTCAAACTCCACGTGTCCCCAGACAGACTCATCATCTTCCCCACAGCCTGTCCCTCTCCACCCTTGTCCCATCTGAGAACATACACTCCCATCCTTCTCGTGGCACGGCCCCCCACCTGGGGATCATCGACCCACCCCCCTCTCTCACACGCATGTTGGACCCACCAGCAGATTCTCCAGATCACACCAGCCTCCCACCACCTCACCCACCCTGCTGCCCCCGCTCCAGCTGTGGGGTCCCCCGGACTCTGCCCGCGTCCTAACGGGGCTGTCAGCTGCCACTCTTGGTTTGTTTCCCACACGGCAGCCACAGGGCTCTGGCTAGAATGCAAGTCAGACACTGCCATCCTCTGCTCAAACCCTGCCATGTTCAACAGACACATGGACACGCGTGTTCATGCAACACACTCACAGTGGCCAGAGGGTGGAAACAGCCCAGGTGTCCCTCAGCTGATGAATGGATACACAAAATGTGGTCCATCCATACAGCAGAATATCATACAGCCTTAAAAAGGAAGGGGGTACTGACGCCTGGGACAACATGGATGAACGCTGAGGACCCGATGTTAGCCAAAGCAGCCAGTCACAATGGGTCGCGTGTATATGGTTCCATTTGCACGAAACGTCCAGATTAGGGGAACCCGTGGAGACACACGGCAGCCTGATGGGGGCCAGAGTCTGGGGGAGGCGGAATGGGAGAGACTGTTTAACGTACGCAAGGTTTCCTTTGAGGAGATGGAAATGTTTCGGACCAGATAGAGTGGTGGCTGCACAACATTGTGAAAAGGCTGAATACCAGTGCGCTGTTCACTTGAAAATGGCTAATTTTATGTTATGTGAATCTCACATCTATAAATGATCATTTTTTAAGACCCCATTTTAAAACCCCAATGGCTCTCCATTGATCTCGTCCTGAAAAGCTCAAGTCCTGGTAATGCTCACAGGTTCCGGACTTCAGCCCCTGCCCTTGCCTGGGTCTCGGGGGTCTCCTCTCCCACCCCCCAGTGGCCTCCACGTTCCTCACGAGGACCAGTCTGCTCCCTCTGCCAGGCTCTGACTTTCTCTTCCATTTTGCTGGAAATCTCTTCTCGGAGCGCCTTCTTACGACTCCCCCTTGCCCCAGCTCCCCCTCGCTCCCAGTGGATCTGCGCTCACACTGCGCCCTCCCTGACCACCATATGGAAAATCGGATCTTCCTGGGCACTCACTACCTGCCCCCCGTATCTTCCCCATAACCCTGTGCATCACTGAACACACGCACCCTTAGTGGTCTGTCTGGTTGACTGTCTGTCTCCTCACCCAACAGTGCTTCTGTGAGACCAGAGATTTTGTCTGTTTTTTGGTTTTTTTTTTCCTTGTCTTATTTGCTGTATTCCCAGCATTTAGATCAGGACTTGGCAAGCATTCTCTGTTCTGTGTAAGATAATAAATATTTTAGGCTCTGCAGACCACACGGTCTCTACTGCTGTGGCTCAGAAGCGCCCCCGGACGGGAGGTAAATGAAGGAGCATGGTCGTGTGCCAATAAACCTTTATCTGTGGACACTGAAATTTGAATTTCGCATTATTTTCACGTGTCATGAAATACTCTTCCTCTTTTGATCGTTTCCTATTTAAAAATGTAAAAATAATTCTTAGCTGGAGGGCCACGTGGAAGGAGGTGGCCAGCAAGATTCGGCCCGAGGGCCACAGTCTGCTGACCCCTGGTCTAAAGCAGAGACCGTCACATAGTAGGTGCTGGACGATGTTTGCTGAAGGGGTGAACCAGTGGCTGAAGTGACCTTGGCCTCAGATGTGAGGGAGGAGAGGGAGTAACCAGGGAGGGGAGAGCCACTGGGACGGGGAGCAGGATGGGAAGGTGTGGCTAGAGAAAGGGAGGCGGCTCGCCCCGGGACCCGAGGAAGCTCTGGGCGGCTGCAGTAGGGAAAGCCGGGTGCCCGGGGCGAGGGTGGAGGATTAGCAAGGCCTTGGCACCCGTTTGTTCCCAGCTGTTGTCATAGCACGTCCGTGTGGTGACTAATGCTGACCCAACGCTGGCCTGTGCGGGCGTCCTTATACCTGCCTCGACATTCACTCCATGAGGAGTTGAATAAACAGAGGCACAGAGAGGTTAGGTAACTTGCCCAAGGTCACACAGCTGGTAAGTGGCCGAGCTGGGATTCAGACTCAGGCAGTCAGCCTCCAGTGCGACTCTCGCAGGCACCAGGCTAGGTAGGGTTGCCATAGGTTGCAAATGAAAATACAGAATGTCCGGTGAAATACAAATTTCAGATAAACAAGGAATAACTTTTTAGTATAAGTATGTCCCGTACAATATTTGGGACATACTTATGCTAAACTTTTTTCCATTGTTTATCTGAAATTCACATTTCACCAGGCATCTCGTATTTTATCTGGAACTCTCGGCAGAGGGGAGCTCAGTATAGGCTGAGTGGCCTGAGGATGGGACTCGCCTTTCTCCCGCCGCTGTGCCACCAGCAATGCTGGCAGTGGGAAGACGCGGATAACCAGCGTGGGGGCTGCAGGATGTATTTCATGACCTAAGAGACGCTCAGTAAAGAGGGGCAAGGCTGAGCTGGGAGACCACGCTGAGAGTGCCCCAACCCCACAGCAGCTTGAGGGCACCCTGCTGAGAGCAGACGCCCCACTTTCCTCCGATTTCTCTATTTCTGCTGACCACAGATGTGTCACTCCTCGGTCTGGGCATGAGACTTAGAGCCTGCTCGGTGAGCCACACGGAATCAGGTAAGACGATGGAAGAGCACAGCCTCCCCGGCCTCCCACTGTCTGCAGGGTGCCGCGGCCTCTCATTCCTAGGAAAACTCGTCCTGGGCCAGCCTGGGTCTTCTTTAAGGAGACTGGGGAAGAACGCTTCCTTGGGCTGCTTCTAACTCTGCTGCCACAAAAGAGGCCTGGAGAGCTATGCATAAGCTCCAACAGCAACCCGGAGCTCTGGCAGCTTCCCCAGCTCACCGGCCTCAGGGCCACAAGTCTGGGGCAGAGGCTTCATGCCCAGCGCCACCTCTCCTCAGGGCAGAGCGCTTGCTAATGAATTTACCAATGCACTCCCCGAATCCACCCTGTTCCACTTGATAATAAGAAAAACTTTTGTTCAAACTGATAACTGCTGAACAGTTTTGGGAGAAGGATGTCTGGTGTTGCCTGGGGAGGGGGTGAGCTACCAACTCGGGCAGTGTTTTCCCATCAAGAGGACCCAAGTGATAAGTCTGGGCATGGGGCTTGTGAGGGCTGCTGGAAAGCCGTATTTCTGTACAGCAAAGTGGCTCAAATCTTAAAAAAGCTGGAAACCAGGCAGGTGCATGATTCAAGTGGACCCGGTGTGTCACAATAGGGAGGAGTGGGGACTGGGGCAAATTGGAGATTGCACGCCCCACCTAAAAGGGGATGCTGCTGGTCAGCTCCAGCTCTCTGGCGCCATTGGTGAAAGTGTGTCAGATCTTCCCATTTTTCAGCTGAAGTTGGAAATCTAGATTTTTTTTAAATGTAAATTCTCCTAAATTCTAAATATGGTCAACTAAATTTAAAAAAAACAAATGTAATAGCGTATGAGCACACAGAACACATCTGTGGGCCAGATTTGGCCTATGTGCTGCTGGTTTGTGGTTTCTGCTTAGATGGTACTGCAGTCTGCGAGTGCAGCAAGAGCCGTGACTGCAATTCACTGAGATGGGCGATGCCGTAGACAAGCACGAGTGCGCACACGCACACACGAGTGCACACCGGGAGAACAGTCCAGTCAGACAAATTTTATTCGAAACTGGGCAATCAGAAGATCTAGAAGGAAGGTATTTTATTTCAGAGTAGGTGTTTGGCTATAACCACAGGCTGACTTATAAGGACCACGTACTGTGATGGGCTGGACCCTTGCGATCTTATATGCATCGGCCCCATCTCATGCTCACGACAGTCCTAAAAGGTGAGCACTGTCTTGTCAGCCTCCTTTTGCAGATGGGGAATCTGAGGGAGGCCAAGCATCTCCCTCCACTTAGACGTGTAGGAGGGAGGGGTTGCTGAGAAACTCACACGGCGGATGCTCTGACCTGAAGGTTCGGAGGACGCTGCTCTCCCTCTGTGAAGGGGGCTGACCCTGCCCGCCGTGACTGAATGCCGGAGCAGGCCACACGCACACGAGCTTCCAGGAGCCGGTAACATCCGTTCCCAACCCGTGTGGGCACTTGTGTCTGTTACCGTCAGTGTATGATGTAACGAAACATAATCTCAACCAATGAGTGCAAAAACTGTTCCTGTGGAAAATACTTGGAATGTACTTTGGGAAAATACTTTGGGAAGATTTAATAAAAGCGAGTCCCCCCAAAATTGCCTTGTGAGGAAATGTGGACCAGACAACTGAAGTATTTAAGTGATAAATCGCAAAATGCTCAGAAGATGCCAGCGCTCAGGTTGCTTCGCAGATACCCCTGCCTTCTCCCTGCCCTTTGAATAAACGGACTCGGGAAATCGCAGGTGCCTTTTGCAGGTGGTTATGCAACAAAGAGAAGTGAAACACCTACGAGAAAGCGCAAAGCTCAGAGGACAGGACTTGCCCCCGTCGGACTCTGGGCAAATAACGCACATTTCTACGTTTGTAACCTAGGACGAAAGACTCCTGTCTTTGTGCATTAACTCCTCATCACATTAGAGGGGCTTCCACTTTTCTAATGTCATCAGTTGCTTTCTAGAATTTCCTTGGCCGAGATAATGTAACAAATTGTTTTTGAAATCCACAAAGTCTATACATTAGCACAAAGGAGGCTCCTTGAGTGTCTGTCCACAGCATTCGTGGGATAACTTACTGCCTCAGTGGGTGTCCCTTGTCACATCATTTGAGCCCCTTCCCCCTACGCAGTGCCAGCATCCTTTTTCCATCCTCTTGGCTTCGCGACCTGCCCAGATCCCCCCGGAGCTGGCCCTGTGTGCCCTTCACCCACCACCTGTGCAGACCACGGAGGCCACTGGGGCGGCTGGGCTGGTGTCCAGGACACAGGGCCTGTTTGGTAAACACACACTGATTTGGAGAGCGGTCAGCTTCCAGGAGAAACCCAGGCCCCGCCTGAGTCTCCTTAAAAACACAGACAGGGGGCAAGTGGGCTAACTTCCTTCTCAGACAGCCTTCAGGGTGAACCGCCTGGAAGACTGTGAACTCAATCCACAGCTTTCTCTGAATATCAGCCTGGGAATCGATCTCAGGCAGGTCTTCTGGGGCAAAATGCCAACGTCCATGCCCAAACTTCAAAACTCCTCCTTTGAATTTGCCGTGGACTCACGTGGCCCTGTGGTCAGAGGTGACTCAGACGCGCAGAGAAAACAATAATATTTTCTAGGAAAAGCTGGGAGAGGTCCTGGCTCGTTTCCTCTCCTTTCTGTCTGTCCAGCTGATAAAGGTTTTGGTGACCTGACTTTTTCAGCTGAATAAGCTGCCAATGAACGGAGCAGAGATGCTCAGGCTGAAATCCGTGGAAGACGATGTGCAAAGGAATTAACAGATGAGACGTTCACCACCCTCCACCCTGGACTTCATGGGAATGAGATCTGAGGACGTCCAGAGCAGAAGTGTTCGGGGTGTTAAAAATCCAGCTGAGAGAGACAAGCCTGTTATTTGGTTGGATATTCACAGAAACGTCTGCCCTTCCTCATTGCCACAGGACTACAGAAAGTCATCACTCTTGTACTGGGGTGAATAGTGTCCCCCAAATTTGTGTCCACCCAGAGCCTGTCAAAGTGACCTTGCTTGGAAATAGAGTCTTTGCAGAGGTCACGAGTTAAGCATCTCTAGATGAGGTCACTTGGATTTAGGGTGAGCCCTGAATCCAGTGATGGGTGTCTTTACAGGAGAAAGGAGAGGGAGATTTGGACACAGACGGATACAGAGAAGATGGTCACGTGAGGACAGAAGCAGGGAAAGGAGCCATGCGGCCACAAGCCAAGGGACGCCCAGGGCCACCAGAAGCTGGAAGAGGTGGGAAGGACTCTCCCCTGGAGCCCTTGGAGGGAGGTGGCTCTGCTGACACCTTGATTTCAGACTTCTGGCTCCAGAGGAGTGAGAGAATAAATTTCTGTTTTTTTAAGCCTCCGGTTTGCTGTAATTTGTTAGAGTGACCCCCGGAAACTCACACAGCTGCTCAGTCTAGCATTCAAGCATCTCCATCAATAAAGTATGTCTGCTTTCTGACAGCACTGGCCACCTCCCGTGTCTCTTTTTATCCTGTTTCTCTTTATGTTTTGCCTACTCGTTCTCCCCGATAAAATCTGGAAGCGCTCTGTTCCGTGGGCAGGAGCACCGGGGTCAGAAGGGGTCGGATCCTGATTTCACCTCTTAGGAGCTGCCTGATCTTGGGGCACTCGATTCATCGCTCTGAGTCCCGTTTTCTCATCTGTAAAATGGTCCCCTCACTCTTGTGATTGTGTGAGGATTACACGAGACGACGTGGGCTGAGCGGACGGGGCGCCTGGATCTTAGCAGGTGTGGTGGGAAGTTCCGACGGCGACGACAGTGGCGTCTGTGGAGTGTTCTGCTGCCCCGGCCCCTCCCATCTGTGCACACAGCGCCAGGTGAGAGGATCCCGTTCCACGTCTCTTCCTCAAGCTCCAGGTGCGAAGGAGGAAAAAACTGGCACTGTCCCCATCCAGGGAGGGGAGGGGGCTCCTGGCTCAGAGCATCCCTGGACCCAGTCCCCCTGGTCTCCCCAGAGGGGGAGGCCGCCCCCTGCACAGCTCCCCGACCCCAGGGAGGCCTGCTGGCTCTCAATCCTCTGACTCAGCAGGCCTGGCTGACGCCGTCTTTCCCCAGAGCTCCAGGGCCACCGTCAGTTGGGTGTGGTGGTTCCAACCGGCCGTCGGGACCTGCCCAGATTTTCCGGCAGAGCCAGAGCAGAGCGAGCGCTGGGCACAGATAAGCATCTGTCTTTGCAAACAAACACGCCAGGGAGGTTAGCTCAGGCTAGCGGCCTCCCTGGTGTTATCACTGCCCCCGGGGGTGCTCAGAAATGCTGCCAAGGTCTCCCAGAGACAGAGAGGCGAGTGCCCGGGGCACCTGCAGCAGCTGGCACAGCTGGCTATTGGCCCCAGGCCGCCCTGGTGTCCAACCCTCGAGGAGGGCGGGGAGCAGAGACGGCCGGGCACGGAGGCAGGAAACTCCAGGCTGGACAGGAGGCGAAGTCAGCAGGCCCACCCCAAATCCAGGACAATCCTTAGCCTAACTACACCCTCAAAAACCGTCTTTCCAAATAGGGTCACGTTCACAGGTCCTGGGGGACAGACCTTGGGCTTATCTTTGGGGGGCACTATTCTTTCCACTGCAGTCCCCATGACATCAGTCCTGGCGTCCTTCACTGTCCCAGTCACCTGCTGCTGCGTGATAAACCGCCTCACAATGGTGGTGTAGACAGCAGCCACTTACAGGCTCGGGGATTCTGTGGTCAGGAAGTCAGACAAGACACAACAGGATGGCTTTTCTCTGCCCCATGATGTCTGGGGAATCAGCTAGGAAGGCTTAAACTCGGGAGACCTGAACAGCCAGGAGTAGGAAGCTTCTGGAGCCTTCTCACCCGTACGTCCGGTCCTGGGCTGCAATGACTCCTCTGTGCCCATCCACCAGAGCCTCCACGTGGCCTCCACACATGGCTTGGCTTGCACAACATGGCGGCCACCATCCTGAAAGGGAGAATCCTGGGATAGAGTGTCCAGAGAGCTGATGTCCCAAGAGCTACGTCGCCTCCGACCTGGCCTGGGAATCAGGCAGTGTCTCTTCCGCCATATTCCATTGCTTACAAGCGAGTCATGATGGCCGGTCCAGATTCTAGGGGAGAGGAACCAGGCCCGCCTCTTAATGGGGAAGTGGGAAAATCACACTTCAGAAAAGCTTGTGGGGCGGGAGGTCCTGTGTGCTCATCTCTGGAGAACAGTCTGCCGCAACCCCGTCGTCATGGACGAGAAACTAAGACAGTAAGGCCGTGACTGGAGAGCGGCGGGCAGGAGTCCACCTCCGGAGCCTGTGTTCCTAACGAAGGTGATGTCCTGCCTCACACAGGGCCACCCTGTCCTTGCCTCGCCCTCCGGGTTATTTCTGTGATAAATGTGAGGAATTGGGGGCCTCCTCCTGAGATACTGGGGCACGTGGCCACCTGGCCTCGTTTGTGAGGATGGGGATGCCTGACAAATTGGGAAGGATTTCACAGGTGGAGGGGAGGCCCTGGCACCCGGGAGAGCTCTGATATGCAGACAGGATTCTGATTCTCAAGGTGAGAGCAAAGTCAGATAGGCCAAATCTATGCATCTCTCCCAACCTCAGCAGGTGACGCCATGGCAACGGGGTCAGCCCTTCTCAGGAGGCTTTAGTCATGTTTAGGCAAGAATGCATCCCCCACATGTCCAGCCTGATCCTACAGCCAGGCTCCACTACAAAATGAAAAAGGAGAAAGTGACCACAGGGCTACTGGTCGTTCCTTCAGTGCCTTTGTACAAATGAGGAAAACACGCCCCCTTCGGACTGACCCAACCACTCTGATTCGAGATTCAGCTAGCAAACGGTGGTTTTGTGCGGATTAGAAAAATGCACCCCTTCCTCCAGTCTCCTTTGCTAGTGCCCTTATGCAGTGTGCAACCCGCCCAACAGTACGGAGCAGCCCTGAATGACAGGATTCTCAGCTCCCTCTCCCAGCTAATGGGGTTTTGTGAAACCAGGGTCAGCTGAAAGTCCCTTCTTCCCTGGTGGCTCCACATCCTCGGGGGCCCCTTAGAGTTGCTGGATTCAGAATGTCAGGATGGGAGGCCCAGCCCTGCCTGACCTGCTCAGGTTTCACAGTGAAGCCGAGACGAGACCACACTATAAACTCGCCTTTGCTCTGAATTCTCTCGTCTCTTATTTTCAGTCTCTCTGGTTAAAACGTGAAGAAGAAATTAAATGTAAGTTCAATTCATAATTTCACTTCATTTACCAAATCATTGATCAAAACATAAAAACAAAGTTTTGCACAAAATAAAATAGTTTGATTACGGCTGTGTTTGTGACAGAAAGGAGGGAGAGAAAATATATCGACACAGAAGAGCAGGGGCCATGGAGAGCTCAAAAGGGCTCACAGGGGCTCACAAGAGCCAGTGTCAGATTGTCAGGAATTTTGTGAGCTGGGCTGACATCAAGTTGTTGTTGAAATTGGCTGTGTGGGGGCTTTTACACTGCGGGAATTGGCAAGTGCTGCAGATGAGGGCTCCTCGTTCTGTAGAGCCAGTTGTTACACACCGACCCCCACACCACCCACTCGGGACTCGGGGTCGGAATAGAGATCGGGGCTCAGAGTGCCTGGGCCCTGGTTTCGGATGTACCATTAATTAGTGATGGGGTGCCTCCCCGTCCTCACCTTTAAAATAGGAGCAGAAATAATTGACTCTTTCTGCAACACAGAATTGCTGTCAGCAGTAGCTCTAAAGAGGGGTTCTTTCTCTTTTTTTAACCTAAAGGAAGTATAGAGAGGAGGGTAGAGGACGTGTTTGTAAGAGGAGTCCCCAGAAGGTCCGAGAGGGAGCCCCAAGCCTCGGAACAGCACACTTCAAGACGAATCCGATTTCTGTGGCCTGGACACATCCGGGTCACCCCGCCTCCTGGAGCGTCCGGGGTCGCACGCTGCGCTGCCTTCCTTCTGCTGCTCCAGAGACCCTGGGGGACTGCGGGGTGATTAGAGGAAGGGGTCTGCGGGGGCTGGAAGCAGGGCCAGGCAGTGTCAGGAGCCGGGAGGGGCCCAGGAAGGAGCCTGGCTGGGCCGGCTCCCACGCGGGCATCCTGGGCTCGGCTCAACCTCCCGAACCTGTTTCCTTATCTTCAACGTGGGGAAGATCGCGCACACCCAGCATGTTTGTCATCAGGGATCAGCGGGAAGGTGTGCTGTGTCACGGAATGGGGCCATGTCCCCGGCAGATTGGGGACGTGGCGTCATTTGGAGGAGAACCCGCTGGGTCCTGTTCCTGCATTTCCCCGGAAAGGCCTCGGCACTCCCTCTCCTTTTGGTTTAAGTTACGAGAAGTTGGCAGTTTTGAGGCCGAAAAGGAGGCTGAGTAAAGTCACTTTTTCTCATCTCGGTGGTTGCTCACACACAAAGCTTGTGGGGACACTGAGGCACTGAGGCGGGTGTGGGTGGGAAGGGAGGGTGTCACAGACCACCCCACGGCAGGGAGACCGGCTCGAGGGATTCTGCCAGCCCCGCCTCTCAGTGCATTGAGACGATGAAGTCAAAGTGACCAGCCCCGGAGAGCCAGCCCCGCACGAACAAACAGAATTTCAGCCTCCCACAAGCCCCCTGGTGTCCCCCGCAGTCCCTCACCCCAAGACAGCCACCATTCTGACTTCCATCACCACCAGCTGGTTTTGTCACCTGTTAACTTTATGGAATCACGTGAGATGCCCTCTTTTGCTTCTGGCTTCCTTTGCTAACGTTTTGTGTGTGAGGATTATCCACGTGTGTGTTTGGTTGAAGAGAGTCCAGTCGCGTTGCTGTCTTGTGGGAAAACGCCACGATTTACTCACCTACTCTAATCCCTGAGGGGCATCCCTGTCGTGTCCAGTGTGGGCTCGTGTCAGTTTGCTCCGGCTGCCAAAACAAAGAACCGCGGGCTGGGTGGCTCACAATAACAAGATTACAACCACAAAAGTGCACGGCCTCACAGCTCTGAAGGCTGGAAGTCCCAGAGGGAGGTGTGGGCAGGGCGGTGCCTCCTGAGGGCCGTGGAGAGAAGCTGTCCCAGGCCTGTCTCCTTGCTCGTAGATGGCCGTCTTCTCCCTGTGTCTTCACATCGTCTTCTCTCTGTGTGTCTGTCTCTCTGTCCCAGTCTCCCCTCTTTATAAGGACACCAGTCCTATTGGACCAGGGCCCACCCTACTGACCTCACCTTAACTCGATTGCCTCTTAAAGACCCTGTCTCCATGTAAGGTCGCATTCTGAGGTCCTGGGGGTTCTGATTTCAATGTATGAATTTAGGGAAAACATAATTCAACCCACAATGGGGCTCTTGCAAATTGGACAGCCATGAGTCTTTGTATATTTTCTTTGGTGAACGTGTATATGTATTTTTGCTGGGTGATGAGTTCGTTTTCGAAAAAAAATAATGTATTGTTTCCATTTTAAACGGATTTCAAATCCACCTAGAATGCAAGGTTATATAACTGGGGGTGCCAGCAAAGGCTCAAAGACCTCACCTACAGAAGCTGAGCCACAGGTGCCCGGAAGATTCTGGGCCACACTTTGAGTCTGATTTAGCATGAAATCCTTCTGACCAATGGTCAACTTTTAAAAATAGCTGAAATTTATTGAGAGCTCGCTAGGGGCCAGGCACTATGCTAAATGCTTTACACACAGCACGTTTATAATCCCACCAGCACTCTACCCATCTGGAGACAGAGAAAGACACTGAAGGTCAGAGAGGCTAAGTATCATGCCCAAGGTCACACAGCAGGTAAGCCGCAAAGCAAGGATCCGCACTGGGGTCTGTCTAATTCCAAGCCTGTGCCCTTAACCGTAGCTATGATGTCCTCACTTGCACAAGTAACAGGAAACTGACTGCAAGAGAAAGAACATCCAACTCAAAAGGGCATAAGCAACGGGTTATTTATTATTTCACATTACGAAAGACAAGAGGTAGGCAGACTCGGGGTGGGTAACCTCAGTGGAGCAGTGACCACCTGGAAAACCAGTCCTTTGCACCACCTCTCAGCTCTGGTGTCCTCAGCATGTTGACCTTTGTCCTCAGATTTGTCCCCTTGAGGTCAGGTCACAAGATGGCTGCGGCAGCTCTAAGTATCATCGCTTCAACCAACAGCATCCAAAGGTCTGAAGTGGAATAGTCCCTCTGTGGGTCCCTTGAAGAGCAAGGAAGCCTTTCCCAGGCGTGCCCCTCACCCAGCAGACTTCCACTCGTTGGTCAGAATTATGTCACGTGCTCATCCCCAAATCAGTCACTGGCAAAGAAAGCTGAATTATCATGATCGACTTAACTAACTCAATTCCCCCTGCTGGGGCTGGGGAGAGGTTTGGGGAGGGAGTCCCTGAAACACAGGCTCACCCGTGTCAGAACTGGATTTGGGTTGTGTTAGCAAGGAGGAAGGAGACGCCGAGAGCCAGGCCACGGTGTCTTCCCACTCACTACAAGTAGACTCACAAATAAGAGCTAATCTCGAACACAATCTGACCTCCGGGCTCCCTCCTGCTCCGCAGGGTTGCCATGGATGGGAAGGCAAGAGGGAAAAAATGCAGCTCATAATCCAAAATGCCTCCCCTGGCTCCAAACACAGGCAAAGAACTCCCACAGACTGGCCGCGCTCTCCCCGGGCTCAGGTTTCCAGTGACAGTAGAATTGTTATGAACCGAGTTGTCAGGGGCTGAATGTGCTGTGGTAACCCGGTCACATGGCTTCCTGACACATCTGCAAACGCAAAATTCAAGTTTCAGCATGCGAGCTCAGGGAGCAGATCTCAAATCCAAAACCCCGAGTAGACATTAATATACTCTGCATCGATGTATTGTGCCACCTGTATCATCCGTCTCTTGGGCCAAACGTGCTCAAGAAGAATGAAAACACTTGCAGTGACATAGGAATTAATATTTGATGAATTGGCAAAAAGTCAGTCTAATGAATAAGAAATTTGGATTTCCCTGACCCCCACGTGCCTGGCGAGTTTCCCTCCCACCGCTGGAGATCACGTGGACCATACTGTTTGCGTTATGCACAGGGGAGCTTCTCAGAGGCAAACAGAAATGTGAGTTCTATGTTAGGACATCTATGGGCATTTCAGCTGTCGTAGGAGTAACATCCCTGGGGAACATCAGCTTTTCTTTCTTCAATTTTTCTCTTTTGTGCTTGAATATATGTCTTCACTCAAGCCATAAAGACATTCGGTCTAAGTCGCAGGAAATAGGATGTCAATAAATGCGGGACTTTGATTTATTCTCTTTAATCTGTTGGATACTCACTGCAGGAAGTAAAAGAAAGAAAAATCAGAAGGGAGATGGTTTATGGATTGTTGCAGCTGAGCAACAAGTCCATTTAGCGATGTCTCCATTGGTCCAGCGTTGTTGGCAGACAAGCCTAGAACAAGCGACACGAAGACCCGGCTCCCAATCACAAAGTATTGTTCGAGGACCACTCAGTTATAATCATGGAGAAGGGGCACTACGAAAATAACATCAAAACAAGCGTGAGAGAGATTTTTCAAAAAGGTTGTTCGTAGTTGGCTGGCCAAGGCTCTAAAAATAGCCTAATGCTGAGGTTTAAAAGGTGCCTGAAGGATTGATATCTGATGGAGACGAGCACCACGGTTATTTGTTTTATTTTAATTACTTTTTATTACATAGCTAAATTATTTTTTAAAGCTAAATTCAAATTCAAAGAAAATAATACGGTTTTGGACCTTTTTACAAGGAGATGACTTCTCAAGCTGTATTTTGTAATCCAAGCAATGCTATGTCCAGATTTTGAACTATAGGTAATTGTTGATGTCTACATACACCAGGTATTAGTGCAAGACTGCAAAACGCAGCCAGCTGTCTTCACGCTTTCAAAAATGTGAGTCTAAAATAATAAAGGTTAGTTTGAATTAAGTGCTAGCCTGTCCCAGGCACTATAAGCAATTGACATGAGTTAACTCATCAAATCCTCACAGCAAAACCCTTATCTAGGTGCTATTATTATGAGAATTTTACAGATGTGGAAACTGAGGGATGGTGGGCCTAGGAATTGGGCAGTGTGGTCTGGCCAGTCCTTGGCAGAACCACTTTTGAACCCAGGTGGCCTGGCTCCAGGGCCACCCTCTCAACACTATGTCCTAACATGCTGCTCATGTTAACATCGCCAACGTTTCATTAAACGGTTCCGTTGTCCATCGGAATCAAAGCATCACATAGCTAACATTACGTAGGCATTTGTCTAAAATATGGTTTATGTAACAAGTGATAATTCCACAGAATTATTGGAACAATTGGCACACGAGGTGCCAATGAAAATCAAACACTCTGAGTTCAAACCCAGAATTGCAGCTCACTGGCTCGGTGACCTGCGAAAGCCACGTAAGTCCTCTGTATCTTATTTTTCTTATCTCTAAAATGAGCATAAACTGATGTGTGCCCGCCAATCTCAGGATGAAGCGTGAGGGTCAAGCGTGACCATGTGCAGGATCACACTGCAAAGCTCAGACCGCTTTCCAGGGTTGGCAGGACGACGCAAACGCTGTCCTACTTTCCACAGGCAGTGACGTCCGGGATCCGTCCAGCCGATGCTTATTAATGGAGCTGAGAGCCAGCCACAGAGAATCCGAGGGGGCACTCAACGGAATCCCCCGCTTGGTGCTGGGAAATGAGTGAAAACCGAGCACCCTCCATAAAGGAGAGAGTCTTAGTTTATTAAGTGTCATATTTCAACGTGATGGCAAATGTTGCAGGATAGAGAAAGGGATGGCTTGGATTTTTAAAAATTAACCGAAAGAAAGTACCCAATGGATATTATATCAACAATATACCTTCCTCCAAGACCCCATCCCATCTCCCCAATAGGCATGAGCACCTGTGTGCATACTATTCATCAATATGCACGTTGTGGCCTACACACAAGAGCCTACACTTGAACTCAGACGTGTTTTGGCACAAGTGAGCAAACTTCAGAGAGGATGGAAAGCAGCATGTTTTCCTTCTTGGAGTGGCCATTGGGACCTGTGTCTGACCCTAGAGAGTCTGGCTGCAGGTCACAGCTGAAGGAGAGGTGGGAGCCCAAATGTAGCTGTGGGGTCCAGGAGGCACAGGTCACCCTGGTGGGAGGGACGGACCCTGGCCCCACCACGTGGAGCACGGATCCTCCAGGGCTGCAGGACTGCAGCTCCATCTCAGCCCTCTAGGGGGCGACCTCAGGGGACTGCGCTCAGCAGCGCAGTCATGGTGGGCATCAGCAATGTTGCCCAGCAGGGGTGGAGGTCTGCCCTGGAGTGACAGTGACTGACAATCACTGAGTACTGACTCTGTGTGGCCATTGTGCTGAGAGCTCTAGATGCATCCTCACAGCACCCCGTGGATGTTACTACCCCCATGTTAGTGGCAAGGGAACCCCAAAAGGGCAGAGAAAGGTGGTGAGTGGCACACCAAAGGAAACAACGTCAGGAGACATCAAACAGAGGCTAGCGTGGAGGGCCCCAGACATCTAGAGATCCTGTCTTTGTTATCATATTTGAAAACCACCACAGATGTTTTTAGGGAGTAATGGGAGTCCACATTAGCAAGTGGGAGTAATGGGCTGGTGGCATATGAGTAGCCACTACTGCAGCCATCCCCTTTCACACCCAGCTGGGAGCTCACGTTGGTTCACATGGGCACACGCATGTCCACACACAGACATGGCCCACACACTTGACACCACGAGTGATCATGCACCATGCTGTTTCTTCTCCTCTTTGCACTTTGAGGGAAGCTGTCTTGGTAAATGTGACGAGCTCTGAGGGTCCCGGCTGGTGCCAGATAAAGGCAGTCCCAGAGCCGGCTAGGAGTGGAAATCCTACCCCAGACGACAGTCACAATTTCCTCTCCTCTAGGACTAGAGAGATCACATCACCGCCCACTCGTCTTTTTTGTTTTGTTTTGCTATAGACTGTTTTTGAAAGTCTCCAGAGTCCTGTAGACGTGTTTGTTTTCTAAACTCTTCTTGACCACTTGTCCTTCCCCCTGAGTAAATGGATCTGGGACGCTCACTCTCCGTGGACCCCTTGCCTTGGGTTTTACGTAATGAGGAGCCAGATCCACGTGAAGCCAAATGAAGATGTACAGACGGTCATGATGGTGATGATGACGCCAATGACGGCAGATACCACTTCACAAACAATCCTACGCCAGGTGCCATGGTTAGGGGTCTACATGCTTTCGGTCATTTAATGCTCATCACAATTTTCATTTTTCAAGTGAAGAAACTGAGACTTAAGCCATTTGCCTGAGGTCACACAGGTGGTAAGAGTCAAGCACTAGTCTCTTTGACTCTAAAACCCATGTTTCTAATCACTTATAAATATTGCCTCCAGAGGGATAAAGAGAAAAAGAGATAGATAAAGAAAAAAAGACAGAGATAGAGAAATGTAAAGAAAAAAGAGAGATGACGACAGAGACACACAGGTGGTGGCTGTCTCTTGGGTAAGACAACCATAAAACGCTGAGATTTCATCTTTGCTCAAAAGCTGGTCAAGGAAGTCGCCTCCACAAACCAGGCAGTTACCCAGCAAACTTGGAAGGAGTGTGAACAAATGCCAAGCAAATGCGTCCCTAAAGTTACCGGGAGGAGTATCAGTAAGAGTGTGGGGTAGAGAGGAGGGCTTCTTGGAGGGGATGGCGGTGAATCAAGCTTTGGAGCAAGCAGAGGTCCTAGAAGACTACAACTCTTTGATACCCCTCCCATTGGGACATGCGGTCGTTGTCCCCTCCCCTTGAATCTGAGCTGACTTGTGACTGCTTCACTTCACAGAGTACAACAGAAGTGCTGCCATGTGACATCTGAGACTGGGTCCCAAAAGGCTGTGCAGCCCCCCCATCATGCACTGGAACATTCGCTGTTGGGCCCTTAGCTGCCATGTCAGAAGCTCAGCTACCCTGAAGGCCCCCATACTGGACATGTCACATGTAGACACTCGGATGGACAGTCCCAGCTCAGCCCAGCCTAGCTCTCCCGAAGGTTTTAGACAGAGAATGGTTCGCAATTCAACAGTATATTAATAACCACCTTAGCAAAATACAATGCCAAAAGCAAGACTGCCGTCTAAAAATATTATTTCTGATGATCTGTTCTCACAATCAGAATTGAGTTCAACTAGAAGAGAATTAAGTATTAGAACTAACTATTGTGATTCAACTTACTACAGAGTTTTTTTCCTAATGTTACAAGGACACTGGAGGCAGGAGGTCTTTAGCTACTCAAGGAACCAAGTTACTTCTCTCTCCTTGCTCCACTGCATTTACATGTGACTTTTGTCCTCACAGCTGCAAGATGACTGAGCATTGCACCCCTGTTGAGGAGGTTGAAGGTCAACAGGCACAGCCAGATCAGCCTCCGCTCCTCAGAAGAGTTATCCTGGAAGCCCCACCCACTAATATCTGCTTCTATCTCATTGGTCAGGACTGGTCACCTGACCACTCCTAGCTGCAAGGGAATCTGGGAAACTGAGTCTTCAGGCACATTGCATGTGAAACAAATTGTGTTTCTGCTAGTGAAGAAGAAGAGGAGACTGCCTATTGTTGGTCTGTCCTCTGAAATGATTCTGTCAGATGGTCCCAGCAGAATTACACTCCACGATGAAAGCAGGGGCCTCTTGCTTACTGCTCTACTTCCTGGGGAGGAGACAGTGCCTGGCACGCAGCAGGTGCTCAACAAGTGTTTGCTGCATTTTGTCAAGTAAATCCACACTAAGGCTCTCGGTGGTCAGACCCGAGGACCAGGAGGTGAGGAAGAGTGGAACGGGGCTGGGAGGGGAGGGCGGACATCACAGGCCCGGAAGCCCTGCCAAGACCTGCCGGTTAAAGCTCCCAGCTCTCAAAAGCCAAGAAAGTGCAAAGGCAGAAACAGCAGACACTCTTAGGACTTATGAGTCAGGAGCAAACTCAGGTGGAATTTGTTGCAACAGGTCTAGAGAAAGAAACACATTTTGCTTCCAAAATTCATTGAAAGAAATTAGAGAAATGGAGTGAAAAGACCCCCAGAACTCTGCCTCCCTCTTCTGCTGGGGCGCATGCTGCTTCCTTCTTTCTGATGTTCTTCCCAGTCGGGTTGGAAGTAGATTGCTGCGGAGAAGCAAGTCTGCAGAAGCTAGTCGTTTTCACTCTTGGGAAAATTATCCTGACAATCAGCCTAAAGTTTCCTTTCCTTTCACCCCCTTGCTTCTAATAATGCCTCCTCTGATCAACAGGGAAAATTGGCCTCCCTCCTTGATGTTGATCCCGGTCGATCATATCAATGAGCACTGATCGTATCAATCTTGGTCATCACTGGCCGAGTGGCTTTAATGCTTCAGTGTAGGACACCAATCTGCTCCAGAAGCTATTACACTTCATTGGTAGGTGGGAATTGGGAAGAGGTTGAGAAGCTACCAAAAGTCATTAAAAATAATTTGGTTCCAGGTAACAATTATGCCCCAGCTGTGTGGCTTTCTTCCCATCCATCCAGACTGCTTGGGGCCTCTTCCTGCTGCTCGAGGAGTGGTGTCTAGGAGGTCCAGGGAAGGACCTGGAGGGATGGAAAATGATAGCTGAAGCCTAAAATGATGACAAAATTCTGTTCACGAGGTTTATGATCATCTTGAGTACGTGCAAGGAGATCAAGATGAGGGGAGAAGAGAGGTAGGGCTGAGGAGTTCAGTTGGCATCTCTAGGGACCACAGTGGGTCCCTGCTACACATGGACTCAGTCACCATTTTCTAGAGTATACCCCACAAAACCCCACTAGGGGGTGCAAATGTAAATGCCTCCCTGGCCAACCTGATAACGTTAAGAGTGACTAGGCTGGGCTTGATGCGAAGGACTGCTCTGTTTACAGAGGGCGCTGTGACCCAGCCCCTGCCAAGAGTCACCATGCGGCGATGAAGGTGCAAAGTAGCAGAATCTTAAATCTTTCAAGAAAAGCAGGAAGTCAAAACGTTTGCTTGAAATTTCCTATTTTTCAAAAATTTTGTCAATTTATAAAATTCAAACACTGTGCAAGTCAAACAAGTATCTGAGGACAAATTTGGTCCACATACCACCAGCAGACAACTTCCATCCAATATCCATCTTGATTTAGGAGACACAAGGCATGGAATGCCTTTCTACTTCAGGGCTGTGAAGTTTTCTTGGTTTTAGTGTTTTTGTTTTGTTTTATTTTAAGTTCTAATTGACCCTTATATTTGTTCCCTACTGGTTTTACTTCAAAGCAAAATTATATTACATGTGTGCAACAATTGTGCTTTCTAAAATGTTTTAACGTCTTTCATCACATTTAATCTTCACAAAATTGGAAGTAGAGTGGGTCATCTTACTACCAAATAAAACATAAGCAACTTTAGTGACTTGTATGATGCCTGATAATTGCAAGATCCGTGTCTAAAACCAAGGATTCTGTCTGTTCCCGAGGGTAGACTTCAGTGACCTATAAACTCCTTTCCAAGTCATTCTAAGACTCCAAATCCTGGGTCCTTTCTACTCAATCACACCAAACCTCCTCTTCTATGATTTATTTTCATGAAATAGACAAAAGAAGACCAGAGAGTGTTGAGAATGATGCATGCAGCTGTGATTAGAATTCCCCAGTGCGTTTTCTGCTGGCGTGACATATTATTAAGTTAGGTCAACCCAAATTCCTCAAAGTGCAGCCCGCCCATCAGTGGGCATTCCTTGCCTGTTGCTTGTAGCAACACCTTTGTCTACTTAAAGCAAAGGATCATTTACGGGAACTGTTGGAGGAGCTCTCGTAACCAGTGGGAAGGCTGGAGGACTGGGCTTGGAAGGGAAGGCAGCTCCAGGCAACTCTGTAGCAGGAAAAGTTTGAAGGTCTCATCAGCTGCCACTGGGATTAATCTGCTTAAATTCATTTAAAAAACTCTGTGCCAGCAAACGTCACTCAAGTTTAAAAGCCATGGGAAAAAAAAGTCCAGTTGGCCAAGTTTGGATCACATGCCCTTGCCTTGGTTAGAGGAGGCAGGGCAACTTGGTTTATGGGCCTACCAAGACTGCACACCATGGGGAGAATTCCTTAAGAGACTGCTTTTCAAGGTCCATTCTCCCCTCTTCTTTCCTGGCAGACAGCCATTCTGCATTTCCCAGCTCCTTTGCAATTAGATGCAGCCATGCTCCTTAGTCCTAGCCAGTAGAAAGTGAGCAAAGGTGATCTGACCTGGCCCAGAAGACGCCTCACTTGCTCTTGCCTGTGCTCTCTCCACCCTTCAGCTGACTGGAATGGTGGATGCCGAAGGTGACCTTGAAGGCCGAGTGTTAAAGATGGCGGAGTCTCGCTCAGCCTGGGTCCTCGAATGACCACATGGAGCAGATTGCCCCACTCTCTACTGTCTTGTACCATTACACGAAGAAGAAACAAACTCAATGGAGTTGAGCTATGGCCTCCGAGGTCTATTTGTTACAGCGGCTTGGTCTACCTTAACCTATAGACAATATTACTACAATAAGGGTACGTCGCTCAGTGGCCAGAAGACAATAGCATCCATTATATTCACAGAGAAGGAACAAGAGTGGACCTTGAAACTCAAGTGCATGAAAGGACCATCTCTCTTGTTCAATGTGTTAGGAAGAATCTGGCCAATTTTGGGGAATTAGAACATTCAGCTTCTCAAGTGCCATCTGTACCAGGTCCCATGTACCTTGGACACTCCTCACAGACCCTAAAAGGGGTCAAATACAGATATGACTGGGTCTCCCCCTCTCCAGCTGGTCTGTGAAATCTAACAAATCCCGGTTAACAGGGCTGATATCATCGCTGACCATTCTGATTTTCCCCTCCACCTCCAGTGCGTCCTATTTCCTAATCAGTGATAACAGAAGGTAGAGGATTTACACACCTTTTCCCCTGCCTTGAGGTTACTAAGAAAACATAACTCAGAAACCTGGCCCCCCTGGGGAGCTGACACCTTGACACAGAGATGCAAAATCGTTTTGAATACTTGTGGGAAAACCAGTAAGAGAAACGGCTGGCCGTGCCAGCATTCCAAGCCCAGAGACAAGAATGAATTTTGCACACATCAGTGGGTTCTGACTCTGTTGCCAATTAAACCCTCCGCGGCGGACATGCAGTCCACTTAATCTTCACTGCCAAAGACACAATCCCCCAAAATACCACAGGGATGGGGGAGTGGAAACTGTTTTATGAAGATGACCCAAATCCTACCCGACTTCTCTGAAGTTTTCATAATTCTCTTTCAGTCTATTCATTGCTGCCTCTGCCCATCAGTGAGGAATGGCCGGCTAAATGGAGGGGCTGACCTTTGTGGTCAGAAGTAAGAGTCTGTGGATTTAAATGCCTGAGAATGAGTAGCCCAGCTACCCCAAAGGTAGGTGTTTTTGTGCCATATGAATTCAAAGGGAGCTAGTGAGATGAAGAAGGGGATTTGGGAGTTACATAAGTTGTGGTGTGAAATGTGGCCAAGAATGTCCTGTAGAATCAAAAGGTGACAGACTTTTCTTTCCTTCAGTTTTTCTTTTCTAAATAAGAACTGCCAAGAGGTTATAAAGTCAAAATTATGTTCAAAATAATCATCGTTAAAACTCAGCTTAAAAAAATAACTGGCCCCAAGTTTAGTTATTGGTAGCTAGAGGCAAACTGATGGCATGAAGAAGCCCCCGTTTTGGAAACAGGGCCTCCTGGGGTCAAGCTCCGACTTACACATAGCTTCTCTCCTGGGCAGAGCCCCGGCGGCCTCAGAGCCTCAGCTGTCCCGCCTGTACCACAGCGACAATCATTTAAAGACTCTGCATAGTTTCTGGCGCATAGTAGGAGCTCGTATTATTATGAGCCAGGATGTTTCAATAGACCTTACACTGCTTTTCGTATAAGGACTTAATTAACTTCTTGGCTTTAAAGGAAGTTTTTGTGGTTGTCCTGGTAAAGTCTAGTAGAAAAGAAATAAATATTAACCAGCATTTGTATAATGTTGCTGTTTATACATGCATAAGAACTTGCATACGCGTCTTTTGTTTCTCATCACAACTCCACGAGGCGGGTAGAGCAGGTATCTTCTCTATTTTCTCTTTATCTTACAGAGGAGAAGACTGATTGTATATTGTATCTTATTATATGTGATTATATTATGTTTAATATAGAATCAGTCTTCTCCTCTGTAAGATATGTTTATATATTAGCTATGTGTACACGTATGGGTATGTGCGTATATATAAACATATATACATATACGCACGGACACACACCCAAGGTCAAGCGGCTAACAAGACTTAGTGACGACCGCTTATTCATTGAGCAAATAGTGCTTGAGCTGAAATTTGAAGAATGAGCAGAAGCGGCACGAGGGAGCGTTTTTAAACAGGAACAAAACACAGAAGACATAAAAATTGATACCACCAGATTTAATACTCTACAACTCTAGTGACCGCAAACAAAACAAAAGTTAAAACAGGAAGAAAGGACCTGCAAGGGACATCACAGACAAAGGATCTGCAGCCCGAGGAGCCCGTGGCACGCCAGGGGGAGATTCGCAGCGGGAGATCCCAGGAAGAGCTGGGTGGTGGCCGAAGCCACAGGTGTGGAGGAAATCGACCAGAAGGAGTGCGTGGAGAGAGGAGAACCAGGCCGGGTGGTGCCTGGAGGACATGGCCCTGGAAGGAAGGAGAGAACTGGGAGAAGGTCTGAGTGAGTGAGGTGGCAGGGTGGGTAGATGGGAGAGAGGCAGAAACCAGGGAGCATGCGCCGTGAGCAAAGGCCCCAAGAACGGACACTGGAGGGCGTGAGGGCAGCGAGGCTGACACTGGGGGAAGCTGCCTTCCAAGGCAGTCATGGGAGGCAGGGCACAGAGACATGGGCAGCAGTGTTCCAGAAGGTTTCTTTGTTGCTGGGGGTGGGTGTTGTTCTGTTTTCAATGATAGAAGAGGCTTGAACCTCTTCCTATTCTCCAAGGATATGGTGTGAGGAGAAGGGCATGGGGATCAGAGCCCAGGGACCTCGGCCATGAGCCCAAATCTTGCTCTTTCCACAAAATGTTATTGTCTCCAGGAGAAAGTCTTTTCACAAGAACAAAGCAGCTTTGGGACAGTGGGCCTCAGGATAGCCCATGAAGCTGACCGCTCATTCTGGGAGAAGGAGCTGGCACCAAGGAGGGAAGATATAGGGACGTCCTGCATCTGGTGAGCCACACGCTGACCCAACAGTCTGCCTTGACAGAGCCGTATTCCCCACTGGTCAGATGGGATCCTAGAAAGATGCGGGCCAAAGGAATGGGAAAACTCTGAGAGCCCCACAAGGGGAATTTGAGCAGGTGTACATCCTGAAGATTGACAGGCACCCAGACCCCAAGTCACACTAAAGGGGCCGATGGACCCACCAGAAATGGAGACTGAGGGACCCCAGCATTATGGAGTTTGGACAGGCCCATTCTGTTCAAACCAATGATAGTGTCCCTTAATACTACATGAATATACTTTAAAAAACACAAGCAATACTGTGGCTAAAGAGAAACAGCACAGGAGCATGGTTGAGCGCCAGCTCAGGGCCAGACATGGGGATTCAAAACCTGGGCGCAGCCTCTTGCAGCCCCGGGAGTCTTTGAGTGAAGAACTCCCTTCTCTCGGCTTAATTTCCCATCGTTAAAATGCATCTACCTCACAGAGTTATGAAGATTAAGCAAATTACAGCATGTGAAGCACTTAAAACAGGGCCTTGTAAATATTAACCACTCAAAAAATATTAACACTGTAAGGGCCTCAAACGTCTCCTCTGACCATCACCCAATATGGCACCCACTCCTTTCCCATGGCAACCGTGCTCCCCCGTCCAGTGGGTGTACTTCCAAATCCTTTTCAAGTGATCTCCATGAATATATGGACAAGAATATTACTTGGCAGATTTCCCTTTTTACATTAATGATTTCATATCCTATAAATCAATATGATTGTTTTTTTGACTGGGCCACATGTCTTGGAGAGCTTTCCATGTACTCACATGTGGCTTTAAGTGGTTTCCTTCCATCACGGTAATCCACCATGTGACTCAACCTGAGTTTAGCCATCTCTGGTCACTTGGGTCAATTCCAGTTTGTCATAATACAAATAAAGTGTTGATAATATCCTTGTTCCAGTGTTTTTTCGTTATAAAACATTCGAACATATACAAGTTTATTGAGATGAAAGGTGCCTTTGCAGGGTAGAGTCGCCGGTGTGGTGATCGTTATTGGAGAATGCTCCCTAAAATATACATGGAAAGCCAACATTCTCTCTTAACTTTTGGGGCCTTATATTCAATTATTTTTGTTTGTTTCAGAAATAGGGCCTTACAGACGACCTGAGGGCTAAGTGTGCGTGTGTGGTCTCTGGTGTCGGCTGAGTTTGGTAAATTCCTGCCAATCCTGTAGCACCTTCCAACACCCAAGGAAGTGGCTCCTACAGATTCAGCTAAGATGAGACAAGCACCAGTGGTGTTCAATACACAGACCTGCCCTTTCCAGCTCGTGATGGAAGGGCTCCTGTGATCATCACTGCCATTCCTCATATTTTAAAAAAGCCAACAAAACAAGGTAGTAAGATGCCCCTGGGACTGTCACATGGATAGTGGAGGACGGCATCATCTAGAAAGACTCCTGGTCAACGGGAGTCACCACTGCGTGAGAGCTGTGGTCTCGTCTTCAAGTCTTCCTTCCTCAGGAACTCTGAGGTCACAATGCTGACATCCCAGCATCAACATTCTAGAAAGTCCCACCACACAACATCTGGGCCTGCCTCCCTTCGCTGCCATCCTGACTCAAGACACTCGGGCTGCACCCATCCCAGCAATCCACCTGCAAGGGCATGACAATTGCCCTTCTTGGCAGTGAGGACGTCTCCTCCTGCCGTGGGCTCCATCCAGAGCCCGATGGAGCATGTTCAGATTTTGGCCCTTCACCTCCCAGCTATGTGGCCCCAAGATTTCCTAATGTACCTTGGTGTTCTTAGCTGTGCGGTGGGACAATGATGGCACCTGCCTCCTGCGGTTGCTGGGAGGAGCATGTGATTAATGGGTCTGGAACAGAGCCTGACATGTGACACTCTATCAACATTAGCAGTTAGTCATCTGCTTAGGGAGGGAGATGGAGAGGGGACATTCCAGGAGGGAGCTTCCCTGGCCCAGGGGTCCTCTGCCACCACCCAGCGGCTGCAGGGGTTGCACTGGAATGCCCTAGAGAGCGTGACCTCCTCTCTCCAGCTAGAAGCAGAAGGCCAGGCCAGGAATCTCCTGAGCGCGTCAGGCCCAAGCCCAGATCTGTGAGGATCTTGCAGCTGTCAAGCTTCCGGCGTCTCTCACTTCTCCCCGTGCTTCACGCTTTGGAGGCAGTTCCCCCACCCCAGCCACCCCCCGCCCTGAACTTTCCATCATCGCTGTTATTATCGCCCAGCACTGCTAACGGTTGAGAATAACGCCGCTTCCTTCCTTTCCCAAAGACGCCTGCTTTTGCTGCCCCCAGTCCAAAGCCCCTGGTTTGCACGTCTCCATCTGAGAAAAGATAAAAAGAGAAAATCCTGGAGGAAAATAGCCGGCCGGACAGTGCAGGCCCTTGGAAGAGCCAGCGGTTCAAAGAGCGAGGCCTGATTCCACGCGTTTCCTGAGCCCCTCACGTCTTCCTCCCTTTGTCTTTCATATCCCAGCTGCGGAGATGCGCGGGGACGGAGTCGAACTTTCCTCCGAGGTGAGATCAAAGGGTCTGGGAGAAGCCTGCCTGTCGGCTCCTGACAAAGCAAACTTCCCACATCTGCTCTGGCCCGGACGGCAGAAGGCTATCAGACTATCGGGATGCGGGATGCGGCAGAGAGGCAGCCGAGGCTTTCCGGGGGCGGTTCGCAGCTCCCGCCCAGATGTAACAGTTCACCGAAAGAAAGCTGGGGGCCTGGAGGTCTGGATGCCAAAGATAAGATGACAGGAGAGGCAGGGCCGTGCACTTTTTCACACTTCGCCAGCCAACATTTCGGCTACCTTGAGTTCATCGTACTTACAGAAGGCAGGAGCTGCAAGTCTCACCAGGTACCGACTGGGGGCTTTTGTTTCACTGAAACTTTTGTTAACGTTTCATTCTGTCCACGCGTGCAAATCCCGCCTGTTCTTGAAGAGTTCTGACAAGAGAGCATAGCCACGTCATCAGCACTGGCTCTGCGTTCAGGGTCTCTCCAGCGGTTCAGGAGTCTAGGGCTGTGGGACAGTAATAGAACCCACCGCGTCTTGTTACTTCAGAGTGTTGTGTTCACCTCCAAGGTTAGTTCTGGAGGCCTTGGGAAGGACTATGTCTGTGTGTGTATGCATATGTGTGTGCACGTGTGTATGTGTGTGTGTTTGTGTGTGTGGTTGTGCGTGTGTATTTGTGTCTGTGTGTGCACGTGTGCTTCTGTGTGTTTGTGTGTGTGCGTGTGTGTGTGTGCTTGTGTGTGTGGTTGTGCATGCATGTGTATTTGTGTCTGTGTGTGCACGTGTGCTTCTGTGTGTGTGTGCTTGTATGTGGTTGTGCATGCATGTGTATTTGTGTCTGTGTGTGCACGTGTTGTCTGTGTGTATTTGTGTCTGTGTGTGTCTGTGTGCACGCGCCTGTTTAAGAAAAAGGAGGAGATCCCCCCGTTCTGTTTTGGAGTCACTGACGCTCAGACGTTGTAGAAAGTACTCGCTTTTTCAATCACAAACCAACGCCTGGTGTCCAAATCAGCAGTAAATGCTCTTGTTTTGACTTTCTCCACCCGACAGGCCAATCCCCACAGGAAACAGAGAGAAGATCAAGCCTCCTGATGCTTTACTTAGCACCTTTTTTTTCCACGACCTTGACTGCCCACGTAGCTTGCTCACATCCATCTGGAGTACCTTTGATCTGGGTGGTGGCTTCCGATCACAGCCAGGAAAACAATAGTGCCCCTGAATGGGGCTGTTAAGGGCCCAGGTGCCCTGGCGGTGGGGCCTACTCCCACGGGCTTCCCTCCAGGCAGGGCCCTGATTTACACTGGGCCCACTGACCCAGATTCCAGCTTCCAAAACATCAGCCTGTGTCTACACAGGTGAAAACCATTCAAAGATTTGCCAGATTTTCCAGGAAGGCTGTGTAACGATAAAAAGAGAATTCAGGATTTGGATGAGAATTGGCACGGGCAGCGGGCATTATGGAGTGCGAGCTTGGTGACATTAGCTCGTGTACCCTCACCGTAACGCCTAAGGAAGTGATCACGATTCTGTTGTACAGATGATGAGACTTGAGGCTCAGAGACGTGAAGCCCCTGGTCAAGGTGCTCAGCTGACAACTGGAAGCTCAGCGTTGTGAGTCATCAGAGAAATGCAAATGAATACCACATACCACACTGAGGGGCCGTCCCCGTGGCTTAGCAGTTAAGTGCTCGCGCTCCATTACCGGCGGCCCGGGTTCAGATCCTGGGTGCGCACCGACCCACCGCTTGTCCAGCCATGCTGAGGCCATGTCCCACATACAGCAACTAGAAGAATGTGCAACTATGACACACAACTATCTACTGCGGCTTTGGGGGAAAAAAAACAGGAGGATTGGCAATAGATGTTAGCTCAGAGCCGGTCTTCCTCAGCAAAAAGAGGAGGATTAGCACAGATGTTAGCTCAGGGCTGATCTTCCTCACACACACACACAAAATAAAACACTGAGGCAGCCCTCTTCAGAACAGCCCAAAGGGAGAAAGACCGAATGCCCATGAACTCACGCTGGAGGAACCAGATGTGTTCCATCTACACAATGGAACATTACTCAGCCATAAAAAAGGAATGAAGTACTGACATGCGCTACACTGGGAATGAACCCCAAAAACACGATGCTTAGTGAAAGAAGCCAGACACAAAAGGCCATACACTGTACGATGTCATAGATATGGAATGTCCAGAACAGGTAAATCCACAGAGTCAGAAAGCAGACTGTGGCTGCCAGGGTCTGGGGGAGGGAGGAATGGGGGGTGACGGCTAATGGGTACAGGTTTCCCTTTGGGGTGATGGAAATGTTTTCGAAATAGATAGAGGTGGCGTTTGCACAACTTGTGAGTGTACTAAGCACCACTGGATCATACACTTTTAAATGTTTAATTCTATGTTATGTGAATTTTACCCCAACAACGAAAATTAGAAACAATAACAACAACAAAAATACCATACTGAGACACCCCTACACACACACTAGAAGGCTAAAATGCAGAAGACAGACAGCACCAGGTATTGGTGAGATGTTGGAGCAACTGGAATTCTCATACATCCCTGGTAAGAATGTAAAACAGTGTAACTCAGTTGCCAGGGCTGCTGTGACAAAGCACCACAGACTGGGTGGCTTCAACAACAGAAACGTATTCTCTCCCAGTCCTGGAGGCCAGAAGTCCGAGGTCAAGGTGTGGGCAGAGTTGGTTCCTCCTGAGGGCCGTGAGGGAGGGACCTGTTCTAGGTCTCTCTCCTTGGCTTATGGACGGCCGTCTTTTCCCCGTGTGTTCACACCATCTTCACATCTCTGTGAATATCTGTGTCCAAATTCCCTCTTACTATAAGGACACAAGTCATATTGGATTAGGGCCCACCCTAATGACCTCATTTTAACTTAATTACCTTGTAAAGACCCTATTTCCTAAAACAATCACATTCTGAGGTTCTGGGGGTTGGGATTTCAACATATGAATTCTTGAGGAGACACAATTCAACCCTTAACAACTACTCTGAGAAATTGCTTGGCAAGTTCTAAAAAGTTCAACATGTATTTACCATACAGCCAACCAGTTCCCCTCCTAGGTATTTACCCCAAGAGAAATGAAAACATATGTCTACGTGAAAACTTATATGGGAATGTCAAAGCAGTTTTATTCGCAATAGCCCCAAACTGGAAACCACCCCAATGTCCACCAGCTGCTGACTGGACATAGTTCATGGTATGTTCACAAACGGAGCAGAAGGAAGAAGGAAGAAGGAAGGAGCTGCGGGTTGACTCAACAACACAGAGGAACCTCCAAAAGGTTTGACCTGCTTCCTGCACATGTCCAGCCATTTACAAAATATCTTTTTGGGGAAAAACTAAAAGACTAGACTTGGTTGGACATTTATCTATTAGACTATGAGAATCCACTCAAAGGATCAGAGTTATCTCTCTTTCTTTCTGAATTGCCGGCTCTGAACCTCAAGATGTCCTTTGTGCTCAGAACACAAACACGTTCTTCCATTGGAGAGAGACAGCAGGATGGAGATCTGCTGGCTCTCCCAGGGTCCCGGGTCCTGTGGGTGTAATAACAGCTGTCAGGAAGGGAATCTAACCAGGGGCGGCGGGGGGGCATGGCAACTATCAGCAGAAATGTGGAAAAGGCACGTAACATAAAGGGCCACTGATACCCACAATGGAACTGCTGGGGAACGCATCTGTGGTGGGAGACAGACGGCAACGTAGTTTTGTAATTTAAATGAGAACTCCTGCCATGGAAATGAGCTCTTCAGTCCTGGTCCTTCAAGGTCCTTTCAAATCAGAGCCTCTTGTGACACCGTTTCATTTACTTTTGTTGTAAGAATGTGTGTCACTGGTGACAAGATATAGAACGAAACGTAGTCATTTTGTTGGCTATCAAATGTTGGGTCGTTAAAACATTTGGGGTTGTGTTGAGAACACAACACAACACTCTTGGGGTAAATACCTTCCCTAAATGCTCTTGGAGCTCAAGCCAGATCTGAAGTCTGACTGTGTGTCCACCTTCCTGACCCCTGTGTGTACCCGCCCCACCATTCCCGACTTTCCCTGTCACAATGCTGTCTGTATTGCAGCTCCGTTTAAATGCCTCCTCCTCCATGCAGCCATCCTGACTCCTGACATAGCAGCTGGAGCATATCACTCATTACTGGAAGGCCACGCAGGCAGCCCACAGCCATTTCTGGCTCACAGACACTTCTCTTTGGCTCACACATTATTTTCTTTTGAATCTGAACTACTTGCCAACATTTTAAAAGTAGGGGATTTCACATAAAAAATCCAGATTTTCGGCTTCTCTTGAAAAATGTGGAAGATTTGGCAAGAGCAGGTCATATTTTATTGAACAACGTCTTACGTAGACTTTCCCACGAACCATGCGCTGTTTTCAGTGCCTGAGTTTATAACTCTCCTAACAGCCCTGTAACTGGGGACTGTTAAACCCCGCCCCGTGGCTGAGGACGCAAAGTCAGAGAGAGGTGAGACAACTCCACTACTGCCTCATAGCTCGGCGGGGGCAGCGAGCAGAGACTTGAGCCCAGGGAGTGCTCTCCAGGGTCCACGCTCTTAAACCAACCACGACACTACGCCGCCTCCTACGTGGCCGCATTCACTGGAGCGAATATTCTTTGTTCTCATGTCTCCCTCAAAAGTGAGACAGCAGGAGAATGGTGCGGCCGCTGTGGAAGACAGTGTGGCGGTTCCTAAAATAATTAAGCAGAATTACCAGAAGATCCAGCCATTCCACTTCTGGGTATTTACCCAAAAGAATTGAAAGCAGGATCTAGAGGAGAGAGATATTTGCAAACTCATGTTCATAGCAGCATTATTCGCGATAGCCGAGAGATGGAAGCAACTCAAGTGCCCGTCTACAGGTGAATGGATATAGAAAATGTGGTCTGTCCATACGGTGGAGTATTACACAGCCTTGGAAAGGAAGGAAATTCTGACACGTGCTACAGCATGGACTAACCTTGAGGACATCACGCTGAGTGAAAGAAGCCCGTCATAAAAGGACAAGTACTGCGCTCGTGAGGAGGTGGAAGCTCCCAGAGGTGACTGGCCGTCTGAAGTGTCTGGTCCGCCATCCCTCCCCCAGTGCCTAATGCAGCCCTGGAGCACAGGAGGTGCTCAGAAATGGAACAAGAAACGCCAGAGCAACAGTCGGGGTATGAGTGTGGATTTTAGGTAGACAGGCAGAAGCCTCTGTTATTCCTGAAACCATTAGAAGATACTCAATGAACAGGCACTTGTAGTACTTCCACGGTCTGGAGATTAGACATAAACACTCATATTTAAGGTTCCCATGGGAAACCGGCACGTTATGCTGTACCCGGCCAACCTTCCCAAGGAAGGCAGTTTGGTGCAGCCAGACCGCAGCTGCCGTTCCAGGCAGAGCACATGCCCTCCCGTTTGCAACCGTCCTTACCGTTCCCTGCTGCAGTCCACTCAGCCCAGGCTGCACCCACCACGTCACGTGGCTGGACCCGGGAGCATTTGAGTTTGCAACCCCTGATGAGTTAGGAGTCCTGTAAAATTGACAGCAATGCCCCAAAGAAGACCAGCTCACCTTAGTTAAGATCCAGTTTCACATAAGGGCACGACTTGGTTTTGTTGTGGGATCATGCTTTTTCACAGAACTAACACCCTCTGTGGGATGGCTCCACCACCACGCCCTGGAACCACAGCCAAGCCAAGGCGGGGAAGAGAGCAATGAAATCCGAGTCTGTGATCTGGTCACTGATCTAGGGAACGACTTAGTGTCGAGAGCTAGGGCCTCTGGGGGCTGGTTTCCAAGGTGCCTGTCCTGCCTCATGGGGTGCTGTGAGATTAAGGGGGATAAGACTTGAGAAAGCATAGATTCTAAGGGGCAGTAGGTTCCAGAAAAGAGGCTCAACTAAGCAAAATCATATACATTAGTGTACATTGGAAAATAAAAGCCACGAACACAGCAGTGACAAGACAGACAGCCACGCCATCAGACTCTTAATGGCTTGGATATTTAGTGATTTACAAAGTAATTAAAGACTCCTGCAAGAATCTGATTGTCAGATCGAGTAGAAGTCTGTAATTTGCTCTAACTGGCCCAGAACTCTGGCAGAGCCCACTTTGCACTTTATTTGAACTCTGATCCCCGTCACCTCCATCTGCACCCCAAGAAATATCCAAATGCTTTTCGCCCAGCCCCTCCTGAAGGCACTTGGTCCAAGAAGGTCTGGATTTTCCAGGTCCAAGGAAAAACCATCTTGCCCACACCCTGAGTTGAAACTCGCCTCCTCCTGGCTCGAAGGCCTCAGACAAGTCAAGAGACTTTCCCGAGCATGTCTCCCGACTTGTTAAATGGGGATAATTACACCTCACGAGGGTATTACGAGGATCAAATGAAATAACAAGCAGGAAGGTGCCGGGCAGCGACTGGTCCAGGTTAACGCTGGTGGAATGCCTGTCAGGGAGTGGGAGAGAGCGGGGTCCAGCCTCAAAAGGCAGCGAGCGGTTCAAGTCCCACCTCCGAAGTTTGTGAGCTGGGTGGCTTTGTCTTCCAGTCTATGAAATGGGCACAATAGGAGCACCTGCTTCCCGGTGGGTGGGGGGAGTTAAGTGAGGCAGTCGGCTAAGGCTATTTCCTCCCCAACAGCCAGTCCATGAGTGCAGCTGCCTTGGTGGTGAGAGGCTGTAAGAACTATGAAGAATAGAATGAGAAGAGTCCTAATTCCTGAGCACCTACTGTGCACCTGGCCCGTGCCAAGCACTGACTGTGCCCTGTCTCGTGCAGTCCTCATCATGGTCCTCTAAATGTAGATAATCTTACACCTGGGGAGAAGCTGAGCCACAGAGAGGCCAAGCGACCTTGGTCAGTCTTCCAGCTAGTTAGTGACAGAACCAGAAATCAAACCGGGTATGATGACTCCAGGACCAGTTACCAAGTGGTCTTCAGTGAAGGGAGACATCAGCGTGAGCCGGAACATCCAGGAAAGCTTGTGTAGAGACAGTAGGAATTGAGCGAGGCCCAGATTATCTTGTTTGGGATTATTCATTGTGCCTTGCTCCCTGGGAATCTATCTCCCCAGTCTGAAAACAGACTGGTCATTCAACCCAAACCTATTGTGTCCTGGCACTGCTGTTGCAATAGACAAGGAAGAAAAGTCAGTTTCTTAAGGAAATGCTTAATATGAGAATAATTCCATTTAGGAGCCATCGGCATTGTCACCCAACTCACTAGCCTTCTACTCATCTAATACAGAAATCTTTCCAAATTTGCCGAATTGGAAATAACTGCAACTAATTCAAGCCAAATGCACTACTTGGATGCATTCGTCCTTTCCCTTCCTCCCCACCTCCAACCTGCCTCTCCCAAATGCACACATCCTCAGAAACATCTCCCAAATCGTTTTCCCACCATGATATATCCCCACTGGTCCTTATGATCTTTAGGCATGCAACCAAACGTTTCCATAGCAACAGTCAGAGGAAAGTAAACTTTTAATTACACCACATTCAAATGGAGAGCTCTTTGAGTCGTCTCTGGCGCCTTCTCTTAGTGCAAATACGACTCTGGGTTCCATGGGCGATCTTGATTTTTGAAAACTCCAGATGTTCAAAGGAAGACGATCATCATGCTTTATCTCTAAGTGCCTTAATGGAAAGTTTGCATCCAGCATGTTTCAAAGTCCCCCAAAGAGAAGCTTTCATATTCAAGAGCAAAGTAACTGAATTCAGAACTTTTATTAATAATGTAAAAGGCTTGTGTGACACACAGAAGCTAGAAAAATACAGGGAAATCAGAGCGGACTTTGCTTTATCAAAGAGCAGCCAAAATAAAGGTTGGTCTTGATTGGGGGAGCGGTGGAGGGACATCCACATGGAGAAGGGGATCAATGCCTCTCTCTCCACTTGAACCCTAGTTCTTACATGACTTTGAGACCAAGGATCACACTGCAGTTCTGGGGAATGCCTGGGGGTTCTACAAAAACACTTGTGGGCATCAGTTTACAATCCAGCTCGCTGATATCCACTCTGGGCGCAGAACAGCTGTCTACATGTTTTCTCTCAGTGCCCAAGACAACTCTCGGCTGGTGCTACCAGGGAAGAGGCATCATTGGCTTCTTATTCTTGAAGCAGCACATCGCCGACCTCGAGACAGGTGCTTACTCAGTGTCTTCTGGATGCCCATGTCTGCGTTCTCCAGATTCTGAGTTTGGTTTTGAAAATATGGCATGTTTGATTTCACCTTGGATTTTCCCAAATAAAAGATCAGTTAACTGATCTTGATTAAGGTTATTAAGGTGATTCAATTATTGAGGTTAATGCAATAACTATATTAACTCACATCATTTTCCTCTTTTTCCCACCCTAACCTCCAATTATTTAAATTCTAAGGACTTTTTTTTCTTTCAGTCTTTGCAAATAGGAAAAAAAAAGAACCTCAATTACTATGTTGTTTACTTTATTTGGTTAGCCCACTTGCAGAAATTTAGGTAAATACATGATTTTGTTTGACTTTTTTAATTGAGTAAGGAGGTTTCACATTAATAAGAAATTCCTAAACTTAGTAACAGATTTTTTTAAGATTTGATATATATATACAGTTGTGCACCGTATAATGACGTTTCAGTCAATGACGGACCCCATATACAACAGTGGTCCCATAAGAGTAGCACCATACAGCCTAGGTGTGTAGTAGGCCGTACCACCTAGGTGTATGTAAGTACATATCTTAATTTAATCTATATCTGGGCGATAATTTTGTATGATCTCTATGATGTTCGCACAACGACGAAATCACCTAATGACCTATCTCTCAGAATGTATCCCCGTCATTAGGTGGATGCATGACTGTACATAATTTCCATGGGTACAAATATAACCCAGTCCAGAGAGGACGATGACTAGATCCTCCCCAGTCTTTTCATCCTATGCATTTCTTGTGAAGGAAGGCTAGGGAGCCTGTTCAGATCTTAACTTTTTATTAAAGTGTAACCTACAGAGAAGGGTAGAAATCATGAGCATGTTATTCAAAGAATTTTCTCAAAGTAAACAGACCTGTGTAACCAACACCACACTCAAAAAGAGTTTTACCAGATTCCCAGAAGCTCTCCATGCTCTCTTCCAGATCCCAGCTTCCACGGGTACACTGCAGATCCCACTGGCATTGTGCGATGGATGGTGCCAAATCCCTTCCGAAGCCCCCTCGTCAGTTTACCCTCTCCAGTGGGAAGAAGGGATCTTGTCTCCTCAACCTTCCCCAGCACTGGCCACAGCCAAACTTTTCAGTCTTTGCCAACCCAGTATTGTTGATCTACTTTGTCAATATCATCTTAATTTGGACTTTTAAAATCATGAGTAAAGCTAAGCCTTCTTTTTCTTGTGCTTATTGACTTTTTCTGTGACACACCTGTATTGTTGTCTTGTTACAACAGTCAAAAAACAAAACCAGCTGGTGTCCCCATCGGGCTGCTAAATAAATTATGGGAACAAACTGACAATAGACGACACTGCAGGCATGTACAAAGAACGAGGTACAGCTGTGTTGCCCTACAAAATTATCACCCACGTATAGATTAAATGAAGAAGGCAGGAAACCCAAAGCACATAGTGTAGGATCCAATCCTCATAAAAAAAAAAAGACACGTATATGTATCACAGAATTCTGGAAGAATATTCCAGAAGTTGTTGACTAGTTATCTCTGTCAATTGAGACAGGAGAGAGGATGGGGGAAGATTTTTACCTTTAATTTCTTCTTAAATAAAGTTTTTCTTCAGAAACTTTTTGATCTACAGGAAATTTGTAAAGATAGTGCAGAGAGGCTGTGAATCTAAAACTACTCTGAAAACTAATGAGTATTCATTTTGTAAAAAGATAGTACAGGAAGTTCCTGTAGATCCCTCACCCAGTTTCGCTTTCCCCAAATCTTATCTGACACATTTGTCACCCTGGCGCATTTGGCAGCATTGGAACATGACTATTATCTGAACTCCGGACTCTCTTCAGATGTCACCGGTTTTCCCGCTAATGCCCCTTTTTGTCCCAGCTTCTCATAGGGGGCCCACACCGCACGCAGCCCACGTGTCTTCTTAGGCTCCTCAAACATAAAATGCCCCTCAGTTTGGGTTTGTCTGATGGTTTTTCTCTCGATTAGACTGGGTGTGGGGGAAACGCACAGAGGTGAGGTGCCCTTTCCTTCACATCACATCGGGGTTACAGAAGATCCACCTGGTGCCCTGGGGCTGTCAACCCTGACCACCTGGCTCAGGTGGTGCCTGCCCCTGCCTCCACGTCAAGGTACCACTGGTCCCTTTCGTTCCCTCTCCTTAGAAGAGTGTCTTTAAGTTCAGCCCAGCTCCAGTGGAGGGGCCAGGGGCCTGGGGAAGGCTTGGGTGAGCCTCCTCTGGAGGGGGAAGATCCACTGTATTGGGCATTTTTCTTTTTCCTCTAAGCCCTTCTGTAGCGTTGCCTCTTCAACCTATGCACATATTACTTCTATTATTTAAAAATATAGTTCCTGAAACAAGTGTAAGCTGCTGATCAAAAATCAGGGGTACGGTGCCTTGATATTTTGCCAAAAGCAAAGCTTTCTGTTCTCCAGAAAAGAAAACTCACGCAGCCCACTTCCTGCTCCAGGGCGGGGGAGATGAAGATGACTCCACCAACCTACTTCGATGAGACATTGGTTCCTAGATGAAGGGCCCTTTCAGCCAAGACCCCAGCCCTGAGCTGGGAGGGGAGCTGGTGGATGGGGCCCCGGGTTGAACAGAGAGGAGGACGAGGGGAGCAGAGGCTTCATCAGGAGCAAGGAAGAAACCAGAAACTCATTAGCTGCAACCCCAGCTGCGACCTTTGCCCCCTACATGACCTTGAAAAGGTCTCTTAGTTTCCATTGCCGCTTCCGGGGGTGGGGTCAAGTGAGCATTCTGAGTCCTGCCTGCCTGCGTGGAAAATATCTTTTGATGATTGATTAGCTAATGCTTGGAAACAGGTCCGGTGCTGGGAGCCAGTTCCCCAGCAAGTGCTAAGCAGTGTTATTAAGGGATCAAACAGGACGGCTTTTGTGTGTGATGCCAAGATGATTTTGTTAAATTATGAAACTCGCTTTGATAAACTGCCTGGAGGTGCCATCTGTGACATGCTTAATGTTTTTTTCCCCCACTTCCCTGAGCTTATTGAATTATTTGTACACAATTTACTTTACCTTCATAGGGCATTAAATTACTCTGAGGCCTTGATATATTTTACAGCCAATTCAAGGGACCTGGATGCTGTCAGGAGAGTTTTTGATGGATTTTTGTCTTTGGGAGATGGAAGAGCGGGAGGATTCTGCAAATTGGGGGGGACTCATGGCATGTAAAAGGAGCTTCCAACTCTGTTCAACGTGAGCCCTTTACATTTTCAGCTGCTGCTGAAAGGTTTTTATAAAATCGACGAATCGGAGTATATTTAATTGTCTCTGTATCTTCACCAGAGGCACTTACTGAAACCTTTCATTGTGGGAAATTTGAAATATCTATAAAAATAGAAAGAAGAATATAATGAATCCTCGTGAATGCGTCATACAGCTTCAGTGGTCATCAGCTCGGGGCCCCCTCGTGTTATCTACACGCCTCCTCACTCATCAACCCCCTGGGTGACTGTGGAGTCAACTCCGGATAGCATAGCGTCTCATCTGTAAATAAGAAACATATTTTTGAGTAGGATAAAAGAGCTATAGCCACTTCCTCCTGGGACATGTCAACTGTGACACTGGAAAAGCCCCCTCTGTCCCTGTCAGGCGGTCAGAGCTGCTCGGAACGGCTGTTACGGTGCTGGTGCTGCTGACTGTGGTCACTGGCTGGAACAGCCCAGGTGGTGAAGGTCAACCCTCCCAGGACGCCATAGTCCTGGACGCTCACCCTAAGGGAGGCATGTCCCCGGACATCCCCACCTCGCTCCCGTGCCTCAGCCCTGTCCCTGGGAAAGAGAGCAGAAATCTTTTTCTTGCATCATGTGTGACATCACAGAGCCAGCCCTCGCTGCTCAGCTGTGCTACTCCATGACCCCTCCTTCTTCGGCCTCTAACTGCAAAGGAGCCTCCTCTAGCCTTTCCTCCACCATGGCTCCCCGAAGCCAACAGTAGCGCCTTGCCCCAAGCGTCACAGCTCTCAAACCTTCCCGTGCACCAGAATCTCCTGGGCAGCTGGTTAAGAACCTCGCCTGCTCTCATACCTGACTGTTGGCAGTGTACATTGCCGGTGCAAACCCTAGGGAGGGCAATTAAGCAGAAACTATCTCAACTTTAAAATGCACGTACCATCTGACCCTGAAATAGGACTCTGTCTTAGATAGACTTGCCCACATGTAAATGACATCTGTGTGGCCTTACTTATCATAGCCAAAGACTGGAAGCAACCTACACGGTGAGCATCGTAACAACATAAATGAGGGCCCATCCATACAGTGCAATAGGGTGCAGGCATTCAAAAGAATAAGGACCGTTCTCCAATGTATGTGGTTAAATGAAAGAATAAGGTGTAGAACTGCGGAAATAGACTGTTACCATCTGAGGAGGGAAGATAGAGTATGTGGGTGTATTTATGTGCAGATACAGATATATTGATATGGATTTTTATATATTTACTTTCATGAAGGAGACTAATACATGTATACACATAGGTTATATACACACACCTATACACATGCATATATATGTTTTATAGACACATGCTTGCATACGCTCATATCTACTTGTTTTAAAGCATATGCATGTATTGGCCTAAAATCTCTGCAAAAATACTCCAGAACTAGAAACCATGTCCAGTTCCTTCTGACGAGGGGACTCAGAGACAGGGGTCAGGGATGGTAACAGGAGAACGCACTTTTCACTCTGTATTCTTCAGTCCTGATGAACTTTGCACCCTATACATGTATTTACCTTTTCAAAAAGATAAATAAATTAATTTGTTCAGTTCTGCTGCCTGGACCCCTCTCCAGGTCTACCAAAGCAGAATCTTCAACGGTGGCCCAGGAATGGATATTTTTAACACACCTGCTCTAGTTGTTCCGACGCACGCACTCCAGCGCTGAGAATCTCTGTCCTCGGGCTCTGACTTTTGATCCAGATTAATGTGCACTTACGGCGTGTGCAACAAAAGATCCTTTCAAGTGGGCATGCTTTGTCTCCGCAAGTACCTGAGCTTCTGAGGACAAGGACTGGTTTTTACATCTGTGCACGGAAGATAGGAAGGTTTGAAATGCACTGACTTCTGTAAGTGCCCAAAAGACAGCAATACCATAGCCTGATACTCAAATCTCTTCGGAGTCCTGGCTGCTCCTCCTATTGAGAAGTGCAGTGAGATTCCCTTTCCCTTGAATAGAAGCTGGCCTTGCTGACTTGCTTGATCAATAGAATGAGTATAAGTCGTGCTCCGAGACTTCTGAGACTACATGAGAAGAAGCCTTGCAGCTTTGACTTGGCCTCTGGGAGAAGCCAGCCACCATGTGGTGGGTCCATCTTCCACGAGACCACCATGCTCTGAGGAGGCCCAAGAAGCTCTGTGGAGAGGCGTGTGGAAGGAGCAGAGACCTCCAGCCAGCAACCCCCACCAAGCTCCCAGTCAACAGCCAATGCCAACTTGCCACCCGGTTGGCATCTCAGAAGTGGATCCTCCAGGCCTGATTGAGATGCCACCACCAGCACCGCGTGCAGCCGAGATGGGCCAGCCCGCCGAGCTCCACCCAAACCGCAGATCCATGAGCAGAACAAATGGTTGCTGTGGTTTGAAGCCACTAGGAGTTGGGGTAGTGTGTCCTTCAGTAATAGATAACAGGAATACTCCATGGGCACGGGGCAGTTGTACCCAAGTGTTCTGTTATGCTGTTTGGATCAAAAGGTTCTCTTAGTTCTGACTGATGAATAATTGTTTCCAGTTTTGAACATTTACCACATGTCAGCCTCTGTGCCAAGTACTCTCATTAAAACCTGTAATTTTCCTATTCTGCACATTGAGAAAATAAATACGATGAACACTACCAACAGGGATGTCTTCCAGCTCTTCTCTTTTCTTGGAAGAGGCTCCTCAACCCTACGGTTGCAGTGGCATGCGACCCATAATCGTGCTAGGATGATGGGGGCTGCCATCTAGATGACAGCTGAGTGAACCAGGAAGGGACTGTTCCCTAAGGTGGACTGGTGAGTCCCTTCCCTGGGACTTGGGAAGTGGAACTAAGAGATTGTCGGCTTATCTGACTTGAATAGAAGAAAACGGGAGAGATGTGAGTGGCATTGCTGCCACGCAGACTCAGAAGTGATGAGGGTCAGGTCTGCAGAAAATATGCCCAAGTACAGCTGACACGGGACAAGGCACAAACGTCCCCATAGCAACTCAAGCCCAGGTCCAGCTAGTCCTGAGGCACAGCCACACCCTTCCTCTTGGGTTTCTGAGGTAAATGTTTCCATCCTTTCCTTATGCTGGCTCTAGCTGGTTTCTAGTGGTTTTGATGGAAACGAATAACTGAGGTTCAAAGAGGGCCATTTTCCTAAGGTCCCACAGCCAGCAAGTGTAGGCTCAAGGCGGAAACCCCGGTCTGCGCTCCTGAACCCTTCGTTGCTATGGTGGGCCGGCAGACCTTTTCCTGCTCTCTCCACAGTTCCATGAAATATCAGCAAAATTAAAGCGCCCACAACAACTCTCAGCCTCCCCTTTGGCACCAGAAGTGTCAGCCCTCGCTCCATCCATCCAGCTAATTTGGAATACATTTTGGAGTAAGCTGCAGACATCAGGACCCTCCGCCCCTAAACACTGCAATCTGCTGACCGTCTCTAATCTTCTATCACAAAAGCTTACAACGCGCGTCCCCATCACTTAGAGTTTACGAAGCTTCCTGGGAGAGGTAGGAATTTGTAACCAACACAGGATAAAGAGGAGACGTGGTTACTGCACCAGACCCTTCTTGTACAACATTTTGTTATAAAAATTTACAAATATACAGAAAAGTGGAAAAAAAATCACACAGTATATGCCATGTACCAACTACCTAGTTTCCACCATTAACATTTCCTAATTTGAATGATCACACATCTCTCCATCTATCTGGCCATCAGCACATCTTCTGTTTAAACCCATTTTCAAGTCACCTGCAGACATCAGCATCTCCATGCCCCACACATCAGCACAGACATTTCCCTGATTGTGTTCTGTGACCAAGGCACTCAGTGTACATCTCCACCATCCCCACAGCCACCAGGAATTGAAAAGGAGACGGAGGGGCCGGTCCTGTGGCCTAGTGGTTAAGTCCAGAGCACTCTGCTTTGGCAGCCCAGGTGTGCGCATTTGGTTCCCAGGCACAGACCTACACCACTCATTGATGGCCATACTGTGGCGTTGACCCACATACAAAATAGAGGAAGACTGGCACAAATATTAGCTCAGGGCCAATCTTCCTCAGCCAAAAAAAAAGGAGACAGAAAAACCAACTTTGGGGCAGAAATTTAGAACAAACTGTGATGTTTATAATCACATCAAGTAAGATCATTGACGGGATCTATTTCCCCCTTAGATTTCCTCCATGCTAGTTCTCCCTGAGCATGGGCACAATGAAATTAAAGGGAACACAGTATGAGTTTGGCTCTCTACCAGTACACGGAATTAGGTAGTAGATTTGAGTTTTTTAAATTTACTTGTATTTTAGAAGTTCCAGATTATTCAGGCGACCCACCAACTCTACAAACTCTTATCCTTTTTCCCTCTAGGGAGCACTTTTATTAGACACCAGATCTCTAATATGAAACATGTGCCTCCGAGAAAGCAGTCTCATGGTGCCTTCCCGCCTCCTGAGTTCTGACATTTGCGTCCACAGACTGACAGAGATTAATGGGCAGTTAACCACGTGTGCTTTTTCTCTGCTTCATGCCCTGCAAGTTTTATTTTTCCAGGCAGCTGTGAACGTTCGGAGATCAGATACAGCCGGTGGCTCCTGGCAGTGCTGAGCTAGAAGGGAGGGAGGGAGGGAGCAGGGTGGAGAGGATAAATATGGATGACAGTAGGAAGATCCACTCAGCACTGACTGTGTGTCGGACCCCACCCTGGGCACCCTGCACATGTAATGTCATCCAGTTCTATCAACAGTTCTGTGAGGTGGACGCCAGGAGCGGTTAGCCCTCCTACAGATCAAGCCCGACCACATAAGCTGAAATTAACTTGAGCACAGAAAATTTTTCTGTTGGTGCACAAAATCAAGTTGAGGACTTTTAATAGAAATGAACTCTTAGTGACAGGCCTTGCTTTGGAAAGAATATTCAGTGCACACTCGCTGCATCGCAGGCCCTGGGCTGAGCACAGTGCATCGTACTGTCTCCGCTCATTTTTATGATGCTCTGAGGTAAGACTTTATCACTTCCCCCATTCTACAGAGGAGGGAAGTGAATTACAAAGAGGCTAAATGATACCTAAGTATTTCTAGAGAGTAAATGCTTTAGAAACAGGCTCTCTGCAGGTCAAGTTGATTCTGTTCCTAAGTTTGAAGAGGCCAGGGGTGACATTACTCAGTCAATCAGCACCCCCTTGTTAAGGGCCTGCTCTGCACCAGGCAGTGCGCTAGTGCTGGGTTTGGGAAGCTAAATAATATGTAGCCTTATGTGCTCTCGTGGGCTTTAGCACAGCTGATTGTCAGCAAATATTCCGCACTCACTGCACTGGCAGCCTCTAGAAGGAGAACCTGCCAGACTAGTCCAGAACAAGGGGATACACAATAAAACCACTATGTTTTAAGCCACTAAACTTTGGGGTGATTCCTGGCCCAGCAGAAGGTAAGTGGGACAGCAGCTGCGAGGCAAGAAAGCAGCAGACTGGGCAGAGGGAGGAGCTGAGGTGTGGTCCAGGCACACAGAAACCTGTACCACCTCACAGAGCTCTGGAGCCCCGATCGCCCTGCAGAGTCGTCCCAAACTTGTCCCCCCGGAATTTACAGTCACCGGATGCCAGCTGTCTCTGTGGAACAGGCATGACCTTGAGTCAGGGGCTCTGAGCAGCCTGGAGATTGCAGGGCAGTGGCTGGGAGGGGCACTGATGGAGAGCTGTCGGTCATCAGCTGGGGCAGGAGGACTCTAGTCCAGAAAGGGTGGAGTCTGCTGGCACAGTGTCCTCGTCAGGCTCCAGGCACCAGCAACCTTTCTTCGCAGCATCTGTTGGACCCATACAGAAGAGCAGTTACAGATGAAGGGACTCACTGTGGGGAACAGTCTGGCCGTTCCTCAAAAGGCTGAACACAGAGGCTCCACGTGACCCAGCAGTTCCACTCCTGGGTGTGTGCCCAGGAGAAATGAAAACACGCACTCACAGAAGTGTGCGCACAAGCACTCATTGCAGCACCGTTCCAACAGCCAACCCCGAGTGTCCCTCCACTGACGACAGATACACAAGACGTGGCGCATCCACCCAATAGAACACTACTCAGCCGTAAAAAGGGATGGAGCACTGCCGCATGCTACAAGGTGGATGAGCCTCGAAACATGACGCCGAGAGGAGGAAGCCAGGCACGGAAGAGCGTCATCGTGTGAGTCCATTGATATGAGACGTCCAGGACGGGCAAATCCACCGAGGCAGAAGAAGTCAGTGGTTGCTCGGGGCTGGGCTGGGGGGCACGGGATGGGCAGTGACTGCTAATGGGTACGGGGCTTCTTTTTGGGGTGATGGAAATGCTCTAACACGAGATAGTGGTGATGGTTGGACAATTCTGGGAATATAGTAAAAACCACTAAATTCTACACACTAAAGTGGTCATGGCATATGGATTCTCTCTATACATGTACATATATGAACATATATGTATATTATATTTTTATGTATTTATATTATTTATTCATTTTATATTTATGTATTTATATATCATATATGTTCACATAGAGAGGATATATATACGTATATATATATATGAAATAGCATGTGAATGAAAGTCCCTACGGGCAGAATGCAGGGCCTGCAAACCTGACTCTCACTCACGGACTGTGTGACTGTAAGGAAGTTTCTTGACTTCTCTGGGCCTCTGTTTCGTCCTCTGCAAAGTGAGGGCACTAATTGGGCCCACCGCAGGGAGCATGGAAATGAAGTGGGCGGTGTGCGGGCAGTGCTTCGGGCAAGGATGGGCCTGCAGTCTGTGACCCATACGTGTTCGCTCTCATCGCTCTGTGTCCCTTCCCTCCAGGTCCCACTCAGACCCCATCATCTGTACCTGGACCACTGCATACCCCTCCTGTAGCTCATCTTCCAGGGCCCACGTCAGCCTGGAGCGGTCAGTTCTCGGGGTGGGGAGGCTCGGTGGAGCTGTGGATACGACTGGGGGCTAGACCTGGGTCCCAGCGCTGCCACCTACCAGCTGCACAACCCTGGGCAAGTCACCTCTTTCCTTGAGTCGAAATGTGCTTGGGTGTAGAATGGGAATAATAAAAATGAACGCCATCTAGGGCTATCGATATAACAAGAGAATACATATATATATATAAGGTCTAGGGCTAGCGATATAACAACGGAACACATATATATATAAGAAAGCCCGTACTTTGAAGGAGCGTGACATGGAGTAAGCACTGAACAACATTCGCCGTGATTGTTGTTGTTAACTTTCTCCTCCCCTCCCCTCCTCCTGGACCAGCGTGCTGTCCATTCAGAATTCAACAAGCCTTTACGAAGGGCCCCTAGGTGCCAGGGCCTACCCCCTCCTGTTTCACCCTCACTGTGACGCCTTTGATAGATGAGGACGCTGAGGCCCAGAGAGGGTCAGTCACCGCCTGGGGGTCACACAGCTAGCAGGGGCCACACCAGGTCCGTACGGCTCCAAGCCTGTGCTATTTCCACGGCACCAGTGTTTTCTAAGCGCCACATACACACCACTGTTGGTACACATGGCGATTTTAAGTGGAATGCAGGTAGACATTATTGCATCAAGACTACTGCATTTACTTTTAACATTAATAGGAAAAATATTTACATTTACCTCCAAATGGTTATTTCACAGATATTTTTGCTCCTAGTGAGGCCAAGATGGAAGTCAGCCTAATTTTTTTAAAGTATTAATATTAAGTAAATAATATTTTGTAAGTGCCAAAAAAAATTGTGAAGGTGTTTTTGTCCCTTTTCCCATAAACTGAAATCAAATACGGTCTGAAGCTCCTCCTGGAAGAATTTCCTGCTCACGGCAGTCGTCAGCCACACGGCACACTACTTTTTGTGCTAAAACCTCTAACAATCACGCAAATGACCAGAAGGAATTACGTCCGGGGAAAAATAGCAGAAGACTGGCCCCCCGAACCTGAACCACAGCACATGTGACACTTCGGTGCATCGACTGATATTTTAAAAACTCAGACCCAGAAACGGTTTGCAAAGATTCCGCCTCCTGTACTTTGGAAGAGCAGGGGGCAGCTGGGCATCAGACATGAAGGCTCACTCCGTTCCGCCTTCTGCATAATTGCGGGTGCTGGGAAGTCCTGCCGGCTGCCATCGCCCATCCCCTCTCGTCCCCCTCCCAGGCCTCCTTCACCCCTTTCTTCACCTGGCCGACCTCATTTTCCCAGCCTGGACAACCCTCCCAGCCTCCCAGACACACCCACTCACCAGTGGAGGGAGGAGAGGTCAGTTAGGAAGCAGCCCAAAGGCGTGGAGGGAGCTGTGTCTCCAGGCCGCCCGTGGGCCCACCCTGTTGTCCTGTGGGATCAAAGTGCTCAGTTTCTGGACGCCTGCCCTCTGATCCTGGGCAAAACATAGTCACATTTTACCTAAAAGCCTCTTTTGAGGGGTTGGGAGTTTGTCCCAAAGGACTTCTAACTTCCTGTGGCAAGCTCTATCGAATCCTTCCTGCTCCATAAATGACCTTTAAACATTGTCCCATAACTAAACCAGCAATTAATAATAATAATAAAAATAGCTAATATATATTGAACTACGTGCCAGGCACGAGGTAAGCATTTTCCCAGATTCCCTCTCTAATTCCCACCCCAGTCTTAGAAGGCAGAAAGGATGAAGAGCCCCGTTCAGGGCTTGGAGAACGTAACTTTCTCCAGCTCACACACCTGGTCAGAGGCAGAGTCAGGATTCGAACTCGGCAGCTGGAAGGTCCCCGTGGACAGGGCTGTGTGCAGATCACGGCTCTATACTGAGGGCCCCGCAGGCCCCTAGGAGCGGCTCACGAACACTCGGTGAACGCGTGAATGACTCCAGCACACCTCCCGAGGCAGCGGTTCTGCAGACAAGCCATTATTAAATGGGAAACCAAAAAACAGGGAGGAGGATGATGTCAAAGGCTTCTCAGGGCTCGGCTCCGGTCCTCTGCAGCCAGCGAGCTCAGCCCGTACGTCCAGCCCACGGGGGCTGCTGACGGTGCTGTAAGTCGCATAAATCACCACCCACCACAGCCCCAGGACAGCCTCCTTATCAGCAGCTCCCCCTCCCCAGGGTGCCCAGCTCCTTCTGCTGGCCCAGGCAGGCGGTGCCTGGGCTGTGGCCTCCCACAGAGGGGCGGCCGGGCGGCCCAGTGGGCTGTGCGCTTGTTCACACCATCGGGAGCGTGAGCTGCTAGCTCCTCCGCCCCTCGCTGGCCTGCTGGCGCCTTTCTTGTGAACAGCAGGAGTGAGCCCGTGATGAGAAGATTCTGGCTTCAAAGAGCAGGCAGGCCCGACCAGGCTGCCCTTTCAGAGGCTCCCTCCCAGCTCCCAGCTCCCTGCCGGGCTGGTCCACACCACGGGGCAGGCCTTCCCAGCCCCCCAGGAGGGGCTGCAGCCCCGAAGCAAAGGCCACTGCTCTTTTCCCTCCCTGGTAACTCGCTCTGAGATCTGGCGGTCAGAGGAGGAGGAGAAGGTGCAGGCCGGGGTCTGTCTCGCCCCTCGGGGGTCAGTAGAGTGCTGGGCCTTTCATTTCTGAAGTTCATTGTGGTCCTCAAAACCGTGGTATCTTTTATTTCTCTGAACTCAAAGAGCATAAGGATTGAAATGATTTTGGCCAATCCAGAACATCAGGATTTCTTGAAAAATATATATCACAACATTTTCTCAAGAAATATGATACGAATCTTGGATGGAATGATAGCTCTTTGCTACTTATACACAATGCAGAGACTTAATTCTATTTTAATGCCACCTACCCCAACCACGTGATGTCCTAGATATGACTGTGCTACTCATAAAATAACCACACAGTTTGCTTTTGAAAGTACTGATTCCCGTGAGGCTGAAGGCAGTTCTGTCTGGTCGTTGGGTGCCCCCTCCTCCCGTGCTGTGTGCATGTTTGAGGCTGCAGTACAACCCCATGTGGAGACGCTGGCTACGGCTATCACTGGGGTCTTTTCTGGACCTGAGGCTCAGGCTGAAGATGAGGATGAGGGGGTGGGAGATTCCTTGAACTCAGCCAGCTAGGCTCCTGGTCTCCATGACGACAGAGAATGTTCTAGAAGGGCAAGGGCACGGCCGTTCACCTCAGGGCAAGAAGGCCTGGTGGGAGGGCCACACATCAAGCCTCTCATGTTTTGGTTCAACTTGAGCAAGAGTGGAAATTCCCAGGATCCCCTCTGGTGTCTGAGACCCCCAACGCTGATGGAGGCAGGGGCTCTGGCGTCCTGGGGAGGTGGCCCCACCCGCCCTCTCACAGACTCGGGTTTCTGTGCCTGTACTTTGTTTTTATTCTAAAGAAAACTGCTGTTTTCCAGGCAGCTTCAATTAAGGCGGAGGCCCCTTACCTCTCGTAGTGGCATTGTTTACATTTCAAAGGCCTAATCCTCTTGTTAGGCCGATATTGTTTCTTGTGGGCTTCTTAATGAAAAGCATTTGTTCAGGATTATTCCTTAACAGCAAATGACATCCCCCAAGACAGTTAGACTCTGTGAGATGGGCCTCATGGCTCCAGCGGGGCCGGGGGGCCCTCTGCAGGGTGGGTTGGGCCTGACCTGCTCCCATCTGCTGCCCCTCGGCCTGGGCGCCCAGGGCCGGCCTGAAGTCCAGGAGGCCTCACCGTGGGCACCATGGGAGCAGGCTCTCGCGGGAGGAATCGCGAGGAATCTCCCCTTCCTAATGGGCTGTTTTGGTTTTGGTTTTGAGTCTGTGGTCCCCCCAAAAGATGGCCACAACCTAATCCCCAGAACCTGTGAGTATGGGAAGGAGACACTGCTGGCGCAGTCAGGTTAGGGATGGGAGATTACCTGAATTCTGTAACCGCAGGGACCTTATGAGACAGGCAAGAGGTTGGGGTGATTCGAGAAAGGGATGGAGAGCCAAGGAATGGGGGCGGCCCCCAGAACTGGAAAGGGACATGGATTCTCCCCCATAATAGCCTTTCGAAGGAACATGGGGCTGCTGACACCTTGAATTTAGCCCTGCAAGACTCGCCACAGGCTTCTGGCCTCCAGAGCTGTAAGAGAAGAAAGGCGTGTTGTTTTAAGGCGCCAAGTTTGTCAAGTAGCCACAGCTGACTAAGGCAGGCAGAGCTGCTCCCGCCCCTGACCCTGGTCCTGCCCCGTGGCTGGCTGGGCCTGTGGGGCCCTGCCCTCCTCGGATGATGGTCCAGCTGGAAAGCAATTAGGAGATGCTGCCTCCGGACTCCACAAGCAGGAGTTCTTCGTCCATCCCAGCGCCTCCCCCAGGCCGGGGTTTGGACCCCAAGGAAAGGTGATGCAGGGACAAGGTGGCCTTCAGCAGGGCGTCCAGGCTCTTCTCTGCCGCACTCCACCCCTCAGCTAACCCGCCCCAGGCTCACCCTCCACCCACTGCTCCCCCGGCTCCAGTGGGCGGTGTTCTAGACACGCTGCCCTCCAGCAGAACTAATCAAGAAGATTACAGGGCAGGCGGTGTGGGAGAGGGCCGTGGCTCGCGGGGAGAAACCAAAGGAAAATCCCCTGGTCCATTTCCCCAAACTTTCCTTTGATTTTTAAGGTTTTTTCCAAAAATTTCTTCATCACTGATTTCTGGATGCCTCGTCCCCAGCGGCTCACACAACAAGTTTTGGCAAAAGCCAAAGTCTTATTTCTCAGTGGGCTGGAGGAAGTTAAAGTGATCCCCCCGGTGCACAAAGGAGTACACTCCCCCAGTGCAATTAAGGAGAAGGTGATGAGATGAAAAGAATTCCAGCCTGTTGACAAACTGCATTTCTCGTTCTCATGCAAAAGTCACAAGACGGAACTTGCCGTCCAGTTGGCTTGGGGGGGATCCGGAGTCGGGGTTGAGAAATGACAGTGGGAGTCTTACAGTGGAGAGGGGCCCGGGGGCTCTGCTGGGCACGGGGGGCTCCTGACCCACAGACCCTCCAGTCCACACCAGGGGGAGTGCGGCTGCCGGTGGGAGCTGTGGCAGGTCCAGACTTTCCCAAAACCTCAGTCCCGCCCTGTGTAAGAGGAGCTGATGATGCCGCCCGCCCGCAGGGCTGGGAGCAGGTGAGCGGAGCCCCACGGGGCACACAGCGCCAGGGAAGCGCTCAGAAATGGCAGTGCTGTTGCCATCTGGGTTGTGGTTACTTCCTCCCCCCACGACCCCCTTGATGAGGAAAACTAGCTCCCCACTTCCCCTTTGTAGAGTCCCCAGGAGGGGCACACAGGAGATGCTTACGAATGGCGCCTTTCTTGGGCTCTGCCTGTCCACAGGGGTTGCTGTGTTGTTGTTGTTTTGTTGTGGTGACTGTTTTCACTGCCTCTTATGGGGTCACAATAACACGTTCCTCAAAGGGTACTGAGGATCGAATTGCATATTGAAGCCAGCGCCTGGTCCACACTGCAGGCCCCCTGGTGTGAGTGTGGTGGGTGGGTGGGGGTTGTGGTTGTCGCAATCTATGTGCTATAATGGGCTTTGTGTCCGAGACTGTGCCCGATACTGAGCACACACACACACTCTCACATACACTCCACACTTAACATGTGCTTACACGCTTGTGTGCTCGCACACGCTTCCACACAATCACACATTCATTCACACACACAAATACTCACACGTACACACACTCTGATCACACACATTCTCATGTACTCACATGCTCTAACACTTGTTCGCACATGTATACACGCTCACACACACACACGTGCCCACCAGTGCCCCTATATTCTCGCACTCACACACATCCTCACTCACTCACACACTTTGACACTCATACACAATATACACACTCGCTCACACATTCACACCCACGCACACTCACAGCAAACTTCACAGGAGCAGCTGCCCAGCCCCTCTGCAGCTGTGCTCTGGGCCCCCAGCCTGGGGGACGGTGCAAGCCATCCCCAGCTGGCTACGGAACATTCCTCAAGGCAGGAGGCCCGGCCCAGGGAAATTCCACCGTCCCCTCCCGGGCCCGGCTCACACTACAGCCCTTTTCCCGGCTGCCTGACTTTGTGCCTGTGACGCTGCCCACAGACCGGGCCCAAGGACACCATTCCTTTTGCGAGCCTTCGCGGGGGTCTGCAAACACATTGCAGAGCTGGCCCTGGGAGACTTAACACCGGGTCTGGAAAGCGGAGAGTGGCTCTACGCGGCTTTCACGCCCAGCACACTGGGCCACTCAAGAGTCCTTCAATGCCACTCCCAGTACCACAGGGTGGCGGGGCGGGCAAGTGCCGGTATAGAGCCCAAACTGATTTACAGCTGCTTCTAACAGATGCTATTTAAATCTGCACTCACATCCTTGCGGGTGCCCTGGACGCAGCCTCCCTTCACCATCCTCTCCACACCAACTGCGTGCGCCTCAAGGGTCTTGATGGGTGTGTGTGGGTGGGAGGGTGCTCATACTCTCCCCTCTCCTGGCACGAGTTCTCCCTGGCACCCAGGGCCAGCAGCCACTGGAGGTTGAACTGGAGTGAACCCTTGAAGCCTCGTGACTAGCTGGTTACTCTAGGGTGGGGGCCGGAATTCTGCAGCTGCTCCTGAGGCCAAAAGCTATTCCGAGGGTGGGGGTGGCCTGCCAGGCTCCATGGGCAACAGATGCCCTCTCCAGAACCTTGAGTCCACCATCAGATCTGTGGTCTCCAGAGAGGGCAGCGACCGGTTCTCTCAACATCCCCTATGGGAACCAGAGTCCCCTAGGGACTGGGGGGGGTCTGAGGGGGACAATTATAGGGAAGGTCCACAAAGTGCTCCCCAGGCTCAGAGTTATTTCTCAGCTCCCTCCTTAAAAGTGATCTCCGTGGAAACAGCCCAGATGTCCATCAGTGGATGCGTGAAGACACCACTGTGGTCTATCCAGACAGTGGAATATGATTCAGCCGTAAAAAGCAATGAAGTCGTGCACGCGACACTGTGGATGAACCTTGAAAACTTTACGCTAAGTGACAAAAGTCAGACACAAAAGGCCACATATTGCATGACTCCATTTATAGGAAATTTACCAGAAGAGGTAAATCCACAGAGAGAGAAAGTAGACTGGTGGGTGCTGGGGGCTCGGAGGAGGGAGGAATGGGGAGTGACTGCTAATGGGGGCAGGTCTCCCTTTGGGGTGATGATGATGTTTGGAACTAGATGGAGGTGGTGTTTGCACAACACTGTGAATGCACTAAATGCCACTGAATTGTCCACTTTAAAATGATTTTGTTATGTGCGTTTTACCTCAATTAAAAATAAAAAAGTGATCTCTGATTTTAAAAAGACCAGTCAATGTTCCAAAGGCCTCATTTGACGACAGGAAAGTCCATTTGATTTATGGGCCTACTGCTTAGGAGTGAGGAGCTCTGCCTGTAATGGAAACTTCATAAATAGCCGGGCATCGGTTTTCCCTGGAAAATTGGACCAGACTTCCTGGCTATCAGCTTAGTTATGTGTTCAACTCAAAGGGGCAGAAACCTCTAACTCACAATTTCATTTGAGTGGGGAAAATAAAACCCCAAATTCTTAAACTTATATGTTAAGGCGGAACCCCCTGGACACTCTTTGTCGTGGGACCTTGATGAGGGGATCTAGTCTGCCTGTCACAGAAGAAAACAATGTGGCTGCCCAAGCGGTGGTGTCGGGGAGGGGACCATGGGCTGGGAGCAATCGAGGAGAAGACTGAAAATGGGGTGGTCTACCTTCCCAACTGCAGCCAGACTGCGTGCACGGTTTTCCTGCTGTGTATTTACCGAATGTCTCCAAGCAGCAGAAATTTTCTGGGTGCTGGGAGAAAAACTGAAGGTAACAGTTACCATGACCACAGCAGTAATAATAACACTAATAATAATAATACCCTCTAGCAGGCTCAGCCACATGTGTCATCTTATGTAGTAGCTGGTATGACATTGGGCAACCCAATTCATTCCTCTGAGTCCCAGTGTCCATGTCTGTACAACAGGACAAGCAATAGTGTCCACCTCATTGTGATGTCATAAATATTAAACTAGGACTCAACGACAGATATTCCATTTCTTAACAAAAGGTTCAACTCTCATTTACTGGCAAGTATTGATGTCATCTGGGTGCAGTTCCACGTGGCCAAAGAAACATACCTTAGATTCCTATGACGCACACTATTTCTAAACAGTTTCACCAGCATTTGGCAAAGTGAAGATGTAGTACTAGTCTTAAGAAGTCTGAAAAGTTGTTGAGGAGATTGGACTTTTCTGCATGAATAATAAGATGATACAAAACAAAACATCATAAAATACCCTAATCACAATTATGTTGTCTATTTCTAACATAGTCTTGGGAAGGCCATTTCTAGATCACTGTCCCAAGCTGAATTGGAAAGTCCACTGAAGGTGGAGAAGGGAGCGTGGAGGATGCAAACAGGGACAGGGGCAGGAGAAGGCCTCTGAAAGGAGGAGACAAAGGGGAGAATTCAAAGGCTCTGGGGAAGGCTACATGTAAAACCGCCCGTGCAGACGTGGCTGAGGCCGTGAAGTGCCCTCTGGGCAGAAAGGACTCCAGGCAGAGAACTTGCCACCCTCAACCAGGATGGAATAGTGAGCGCAGCTTAGACAAGAAAGACACGTCGGGAAAAGCAAAAAAAAAAAAGTCATTGCCATCATCATCATCATCACCAACACCACCATCATCATCATAATCACCACCATTACCACCAACACCATCATCATCATCATCACCAACACCACCATCATCACCGCCATCACCATCACCATCATCATTGCCGCCATCATCATCACTATCACCATCATCATTATCGCCACCATCATCATCACCATTATCATCATCATCGCTAACATTTTCTGAGCACTTGCTGGGTTCCAGACACAGCACAAAGTGTTCCATGTGCCTTATTTCATTTAATTCTCTCAACGGCCTTATGATGTAGGTTCAACAATCAACCCTTTTGATAGATGAGAAAACCAAGGCTCAGAGAGGTTGACAACGTGCCCCAGATCAGACAGCTGGTGGGTGGTGGGATCAGGATTTGGAGGAAGCAGGGCTTGTAACCACACATGGCCATTCTAAGTGAACTATGAGCCCCCGTGCAAGGGAAACTGGGGTTCTTTCCATGGCTCCTGACAAGGGTCATGTTTTCTCTGGGATAATTACCATAAGTGATTCTTTGGACTCTAGTGTGCAAACTCACTGCATTTCACTAATTCTAAGACACGTTTTTCATATGTTACTATCTTTGAAATTGGGATGGTGTGTCTGAGTTTAGTCTTAGATGACATAAAATAATGGAATCAGTGGTGTCTTTGACTCATGAAAAGTGACAGCCCTAGTTCTTAGAAGTGAAATATTTCCTTTTATGGCAGACATTGATTTTGTTCTTGTTGCTATTGGAGTTAAAAATTAAAAATAAAAAGCAACTCCTAGATTAAATATATATAAAAAATCTGGTGTTCAAATTATCTGTTGTTGTGTAACAAATAATCACAAAATGTAGCAGCTTACAGAAACCATTTTATTTTATCTTGCAATTTTGTGGGCCTGGAACTCAGCAGGGCTCGGCTGGCTGATGTTCTCTTCCACTTGGCATGGACAGAGTTTCCTTGGGGGGATTCAGCCATGGGAAAGGCTGTTCCTGACGGCTGAAATACCTTCCCTCACACCTTGGCAGGGACGCTGGAAGGTTGGGCTCAGCTAGAACATGGGCCAGAGCATCACATGTGGCCCCGTCAGCATATTGGCCTCAAGGTAGAAAGACTTCTTCCATGGTGGCTAAAAGCTCTGAAAGCGTGTGTTCCAAGAGATCAAGGCGGACCTGCCAGGCCTTCGATGGACTAGTCTCGGAAGGCATGTGGCACCTTCCTGACTGCGTGTGGGAGAGGACTCCACGAGGGCATGAGTGTTGGAGGCCAGGATTGGGCGCCATCTTCTAGTCTGGCTCCCACACCAGGATGAACGTGGCCTCCTTCACGATCCATTCTGGACTCACGCAATGACTACTACGTGTCAAGCATTGTCCTTGGCACCAAGTAAACAAGACACACACGGTCCTGTCCTCATGGCAGTTACACTGCAGCCAGAGGTGGGTGGAGAGTAGGCAGACAAACAGCAAGTAAAACGTCAACAGGATAGTTGCAAGTTGTGACGATCATTTTAAAGACAGACGTAGATAGAAGATGGAAATGCTAGAAAGAATGATCATGGGAGGCCTCTCTGAGGTGGTCTGTGACAATTGAGTGCAATGATGAACAGGAGTTGATTCTCTGGGGAAAGAGCATTTTGGCTGAACGGCCTATGCAAAGGCTGGGAGGTAGAACAGGGCTCAGGTTTTCACGGGACAGAGGACAGGCCTGTGGGGTGGAATGTGATGAGCAGGGATGAGCAGCAGGAGTTTAAGAGGTGAGGGTCCAGACCAAGGGCCATGGTAAAGGGTGTGGGTTTTATCCCAAGTGCACTGGGATCCATCCGATATAAGGCAGGAGTCAATGGGTAGCTGAGCTATGTTACCAGCTGGGCATGTCCAGGGGAGAGGTGGTTCAGCCTGCCCTTAGCACCACAGCCACATAGGCGAGGCCAGTCTGCTGCACCCACTCGTCCTCCAGGGGCTCCCTGTGCCAAGTGACTCCCACCCAGGGCTTGTCACTCCTGCCCACACTCGGGTCAGGCATCTCACACCCACACCAGGGAACCACATGCAGTTTAGAAGGGCGACCCAGGGGCTCTGCCAGCCGGTCAGCGGGGAGGAGGGCTGGGGTGCTGAGCGAAGTCGGTTACGAGAAAGCTTCACCCAAGAGAAGGCTCTAAAGCTTGGCTTGGAAAAGATTCCACCGGTCTTTCTGTGTTGTTTTGGACGTGTCTTTCAAAAAATCAGGAAAGGAAAAAAGTGACTCTTGTTTCGGCTGTCAGCAAGGAGCCCAGGGCTGCCCATAATACAGGAGAGACAGTTCAGTTACCCTTAGAGTTCTAAAAACATCAACCTTCAATGGTGGGACCCTCCTAACCTGCTGTTTTACCAAGCTTTGTTGATTTTATTTTATTTTTTTTACTTTTTCACAACCCCCTTAGTCCCCCAAAAAGAGTGCAGTATACAATAGGAGCATAATAAATGCTTGCAAATTGCATGACTGTGGTTGACAGAATAATGCGCTCCGCTCCCCCGCCCGCCGCAAGATGTCCACATCCTAAACCCTGGAACCTGTGGCTATGTGACCTCACATGGCAAAAGGGACTTTGCAGATGTGATTCAAGTTAAGCAACTTGATCTGGGAGAGTGTCCTGCATTTTCCCATGAGCCCAATCTAATCACATAAATACTTAAAATTGGAGGACCTTTCCCAGCTGTGACCACAAAGAGACGTGATGACAGAAGAAGGGTCAGAGAGATGGACACTGGTGGCTTTGAAGATGGAGGAAGGGGCCACGACCAAGGAATGTGGGTGCCTCCAGGAGCTGGAAAAGGCAAGGGAATGCGTTCTCCCCTAGAGCCTCCAGAAGGACACAGCCCGGCCAACACCTTGATTTTAGTCCATTGAGACCCACTGTGGACTTATGGCCTTCATCACTGTAGGAGAATGACTGTGTGTTGTTTTAAGCCACTATATTTGTGTCAGTTTGTTACGGCAGCCATAGAATCTCATCTGGTAATTCTAACTCATGCCTCTTCCTTCTATTCTGTGGTGAGATGCCCATTCTCTTGGAAGATACACTCTACTATTTTTGAGATGGAATAAGTTTTATCCAGGACCTTTTCATTTGCAGGTCCCTAAGACCCAACTCAAAACGGCGTAAGAAACAAACAAAGGAATGTTGACACTTAAATGGAACGTGAAGGGTCTGGGGCACGGTTAGATACAAGTGCTACCAACCCAACCATCGCTCAGTCCTGCCCTCCTTCAAGCGCCCTCATTTTCAGCACTAGTCTCCCCACAGCGTCCCTAAACTAGGGTTCCCAGCCGACATCCTCTCTGCTTCAAGCCCCATGGAAACCAAACATTCTGTCCCTCACCTTGTGAAGGGAAGTTCTCAGCCTGATGGTTATTGGCCAGAATTGGGTCACATGCCTATCCCTGAACCAATCATGTGGCCAGAGAGATACAGGGCTCTGATTGGCCAGGTCTGATTCACATGAACCCCCTGCAGACAGCAAGTGATGGAGCATGAGAGTAAGGAGACGAGGATTCCTCAAAAAAACTTAGGATACTGTTAACCAAAGATGGAGACATGGATGCCGAGTGTCAAAACAAATGTATCACACAGGAATACTGAGAATTCACTGATTTGCTAGAAGGCCAACTGGTCCACCACGTTTAGGGGGGATGTTGGGGCACCATTTGCAGAAATGATACTTCCAGTGAACCCTCAGACCCATCCCTCATGGTCACTGCAGCATGAGACACGGACATTGTCACCGACCCTTTATTCCTATGTGAAAGTCTCCCTCTAGGTCTGGGCATGCCACTGAACTGGGGTCTTTTTCATTCTTGGTTTCTCTACAGTTTCCCGTCCTGCAGCTGCCCTCTTGGAATCCCTCCTGATTGTTTTCTGTCATGCTGGGACTGGGAGCATTCACTTTTATGTTTGTTTTCACAGAGTTTGCAAACTTGAGTCTTGGCCTTGAACCAGGGAAATAATCGGCTTTTTCCATCCGCCCACTGCCATCCCCAACTGGCCTCTAGAAGAGCCCTGGGAACACTGTGGGCAGGCCTCCTGATGAGCTGGAGAGAAGGGTGTCCCAGTGGAAGCTTCCAGCTGAGCTAGGCTTGTTCACCACCCCTTAGCACCCACCCACCATGGCTGGGCTCCTTGACTGCTGCCCAAGCTAAATCCTTCCTTCCCGGGAGTGGGGATTTATCCTCTCCCAGATGCCCTGGTACCTTGTTCAGACACTCAGCAATGGCTCAAAAGGTGAAAACCCCACTGGGACTCAGAGCCCAGCGCCCAAGCCCCCTCATCTTTCCTGTAGGTCTTGTGATACCACCCCCACCAATAAGGGGAGACACTACAGGAGCGAAGGCCAACATGCACCCACCGCAGGATGTCTGCCCTTCGGTGCAGCAGAGAGTGAGTCAGAGCTAAGTCTGCTTAGGCCACAGTAAATTGGCACAGCCAGACTAAAATACTTTGGGCTAATTCATTTGGCAAGAGCATCAAAGCCCACAGAGGACTGAGTCCAAGTTTTCTTCTCTTTTAAAAATAAAATATAACAGAAACAAAAACAAATCCTGGCATGAAGAGAAGCAAAACTAGGACCACCTTTCATCTCCTTTGTTTACTAGAATAGAAGTGCCACGAGGGCACGACCCGTGTCTGGTCTTGCTCACCATCACATCCCCTGCACCTAACCTAATGCCCGGCACGTAGTAGGTGCCCAAGAAATGTCTGCTGGACGGAGTTCCGGTTACTATTGCTAGATAAGAACACCCGAAATGTGATGGCATAAGACAGCCATCTTCTCACACTCGTGGGTTCCGTGGATTACGAGTTTGGACAGGCACGGCAGGGACGGCCTGTCTCTGCTCCACAGCAGCTGAGATCTCACCTGTGAAGACTCAAGGCTGGGGTGACTCCACGGCTGAAGCTGGAATCACCCACAGGTGTCTTCACTCACGTATCTGGTAGGGGGTGCTGCCTTTCTGTTGGTTGGGACCTCAGCTGGGCTGTTGGCCACAAGTCCTACGTGTGGCCCGTCCACGTGGTCTCTCCACATGGGGTGGCTTGGACTCCCCCACAGTATGGTGGCAGGATTCCAAGACAAGTGTCTTCAAAAGAGCCAGGAGGAAGCTGCAACACCATTTGTGGCATTCTCAGAAGTCACGTAGCATCACATCTGCAGTTGCCAGCCCACTCAAAGTCAAGGGGAAGGAACATGGGCCCCTCCTCTCGATGGGACGGTTAGGGTCAAAGTCACACTGTGAGAGGGCATATGGGATGGAAGGTGTTGTTGCAGCCAGTTTGTGACATACAATCTGCCTCCAACAGTGAATAGATGAGATCCAGATAGGATCGTAAACCAGGGCCTCTTTACAAGGACTTGCCCAATGCCAGTCAAGGTTTTCTCAAGTAGCATTAAGCATAATAAAGTAGACTTAACATCACTAAAGTGGGCAGATTGACCTCAGAGTCAGAGTCAGATCAAAAGCATCTTCCTGGAGAAAACAACACATCAACCTGGGTGGTAATATAGTGTTTTGGTTAAAAGTCAAGCCAGATCAATGTCAACATCTTGGCCATGAAACTGTGCTGTAGTTTTGCAAGATGTTATCTTTAGGGAAACTGGGTAAAGGTACAGGGCATCTCTCTGTATTATTTCTAATGGATCTCCAATTATTTCAGCAAAAATGTCAGTTAGAAGAATGTGAAGCCAGACTCCTGGGATTCAAACCTTGATTCTGTCACTAACCAGCTGGGTAAACACAGAGCCACAATTTAACCTCTCTGGGCCCAGTTTCTCACCTGTAAAATGGGGCTAATACCAATCTAGACCCCGTAAAGTTGTTGAAAAGATTTAAAAAGCTAGTGCGTGTAAAGGCTTAGGAAGACGACATCGTAGAATCTCACCTCTCTCCTTCTAACAGGGCATGATGCCTTTCCACGGGATCCACAGGCAATCAAGATGACACACACATCCTGAGCAATTGGAAAGAGAAAGCTAGTGACTCTCCTGGAAAGGCCACCACGCCAGAGACCTGTGTGCCCACGAGATCCACCAGAGAGCTGTCTGTCAGCCAAAGCACCCCACTGGCTGCAGGAGTTGCCTGTGGCATCAACACAGAGAGCCAAGGTGGGAAAAGACAGCAAGTGTCTAAAACACCTGGTCTGTGGCCTAGGAGTCAGGACTCACAGGTCCACTGGCCGACAGCGGACGCGCTGACCCTGCCCCCAGTCGCGGAAGGTCTGCAGGTAGAAAACATACACGTTCATGATTTGGAGGGCCATGCTGTGTGCCAAGCTCTTTGGCTCTGTTCTCATATTTAATACTTATGGCATCTTATAAGACACTATTATGATTTTCCCCACTTGATAGATTAGTTCACAGAGGCTCACAGAGGCTGCCATTTGCCTGAGGCCACACAGCTCAGAAGTGTAGCAAAACAGGGTTTGAAGCCAGCTGGCTGACTCGGAAGTCTCTCCTCTGCTCCTTCTCCTTTGCCTGTGCCTCCCGGCTGCCGGTGTGAGAAATGGCCCCTTGGGTGCCCTGCACACCAGGCTCCCTCTCCAGGTTCTTCTGAGGAGCCTCAGGGCTCACTCTCGCACCTTCATTTTGCCTGTAGACGTGCTCAGATGGGAGCTGCTCACCCTGCCGGGGGCACCGACGGCTAGAGCAGGCGCAGCCGGCCCTTTGGCGTAACCGATGCTGTGACTGACAGCAGCAGAACCCCTCCACGCCCCGCCCCTCGGAGCTCCGCTGGGGTCAGCTGTCAGATGGCTGTCACAGACATGCTGGTGAGGGCAATCCCAGAGAGGGAGGAAGAGGGGCTCTGCAGCTAGACCACGTGTACTTAAATCCCAGTGGGATAACCTAGGCCTCAGTTTCTTCATCTGTAAAATGGGCATCATAAGAACGCCATCATGGGGTTCTTCTGAGGATTAAATGAGGTGATGCAGGCAAAGAGTTTTGGGTTCCCCATAGAGGAACCTAGATAAAGTTAGCAAAAGGAAGGGACATGATATCTGGTGACCAAAAGTCAACAGCACTTCCTTCCTGCCCCTCAGGCAGTGCCGCTTCCCTCAGGAAGCCCCCTGGCATTTATGAGAGCTGTCCGTGCCCACTCTGACAGTGCTGTTCATTTCCTTGTGGGGTGGGCATTCTAAAGCCTTTGCAGGACCTTCCCAAACGAAAGTGGAGCAGTGTGTTCATTCTCAGACCCAGTCCGCGCCCTCCCACCCTGCTGGGCATCCACTTCCGCGGCTCCCTTGCCATCTGGCTTTGGGTAGGGTCAAAGAGCGGGAGACCCTGGCAAGCTGGAATCTGGAGTGCGGAGCAGGGGGAAGCCAGCGTCTTTGTCCCTCTCTCTCTGCTCTGGCAGAGGCGGCCCTTCCCTCTGGACAGTTCCTCCTCTGGGGTCCTGCTCCTGTCCTGGACGCTCCAGCCTCGGGTCCAGCTCTTGATGATTTCCAGGTCAGGGGACACCATCTCCTCCCATTGTCCTCCAGCCCCGGGGGAGTGGTGGCTCCCTGCTTGTGCTAGTCTCTGGGCGCCGCACCGTGACTTGTTTGCATCCTGCTGGATCCCATGGGTGGGAGTGGAGTCTGGAGCCAGGCATTCTGAAGCTAAGACCTGCAGGTCTGGGACCACAGCATCGCTGACCCATCAAGACCCTCCCTCACAAGCCCCAGATACTCTGTGTGGTGGGTTGAATAGTGTCCCCCCAAAATGCATGTTCACCCCTGAAGGTGACCGCATTTGGATAAGGGTCACCGCAGGTGTAATTAAGGTAAGGATCGAATGAGATCGTATTGGATTGGGGGGACCTTAAGTCAATGACTGGTGTCCTTATGAGCAGAGGAGAGAAGAGAGACACACAGAGGAGGTGCTGTGAAGACAGAGGCAGAGACTGGAGTGATGTGTCTACAACCAAGGACGGCGGCCACCCCAGAGCTGGGAGACTCAAGGAAGAGATTCCCTCTCGGGGCCTCCACAGGGAACTGACCCGCCGACACCTCGATTTCAGACTTCTGGCCTCCAGACCAGGGAGACAATACATTTCCGTCCCTTCCAGCCCCCCGGTTGTGGTCACGCATGATAGCGGCCCTGGGGACTCACACACTCTTCCTCTGGGATTTGACTCCACCGTCCCCAGGACCAATATGGCGCCCTTTGCAAGTGGGTCTTGACTAGGCGCAGGTGGAAAATGCACGGTTGCCCTTTAAAATACATTAAAAGGGATCCTGTGAAGAGTAAAATAATAAAGCCAATGAACAAGATAGGAATTCAACTTGGACTTGAAAGATGGGGAAGAAAAGCCAAAGCCAGGCCTGCAAATTCTCCAGCTCCGCTCCCTCTGCCTCAGGCGATAAACCACCAGGCAATCCTGCATCTGCAGGAAAAGAGACCAGAGTCGGCTCAGCAGGGCAGAGCCACTCCTGCGGGCCCGTCTGCGGCTGTGTGTGCCGGGGCCTGGCTCTCTGGGAACAGCAGACACGGGTCAGGGCAGGAGAGGATGCAGCGACACCCCCAATCCCACACAGTTCCTCCCTGCTCACATCGCATCTGATGTGGGCGGGGCTGGGGTGGAGGGAGTGGGTGTGAGTGTACATGTGTGTATGAATTTATATGTGCACATGTGTGTAGGTGTGCATGGGTGTGTATGCGTGAGTGTGCATGCATATACATATGTGTGATGTGTGGATGTGTATGAATATGTGTATGTATGTTGTAGGTGTGTGCATGCATGTAAACACACATGTATGGTGTATACATGCATGTGTCGTGTGTGCATATGTGTGATGTGTATATGAGTATTCATATACACACATATTCATGTGTGTCCACATGTATGCGTGTGTGTATGTGCGTGTGTGTATGGGAGGGTCTGCTCCTTCCACCCAGTGGCTCCACCACCCCCCAGGGGCTCTGAGACCTTCGCTAGGTCCTCCGGTGTTTGGCTCCCAGACCAGGAAAGAGCAGGAACATGGAGGAGGACTGGAGAGTTTGCAGGGGCCACCCTGGAAATGTGACATCACTTCCACCCAATGCCACTGGCCAGCACTGGCTCACATGGCCACATCTAACTAGAAGGGAGCTAAGAAATGAGTCTTTCTGTACGCCAGAGAGGAAAAGGGATGGGGGTCACGTAGCATTGCCTCCACTGCATGGCTCTGATGTCCCCATTCTCACTGTGTGTTTCGGGGGGGGGCCCGCTTCCTCCCGGCTGTGGGGGGGTCACATGACCCAGAAGGGCAGTCAGAGCCCTTGACCCCCTGGACACACATTGAGGGATGAGTATGTGACCTGAATTGAGCAGTCAGAGTCAGGAAGCACTGGGTCCCAGGATTCTTGCTGGGACTATTGGGAAAGTGGTGCCCTCTTTGTCTACTGCCTTGTGAAGCTAACGGAAGGCAAGTGTGGAGCTGCAAGGAGCAAGATCGCTGCCAACAGACAGGGGAACAGAGCCAAGAGGTGAGAAATATTGATTCTCAGTGTTATCTCTTAAGATCCTGGATCCACCCATACCTGAAGCTCTACCCATGGACTAAATTCCCCTCCCCACCCTTTTTATGGTGAAAGTTAGAATTTTGGGGGTTGTTTGTCATTTGTAGCCAAAAGAGTCCTCACAAGGGTCATGTGAGATGTTGCTCTGCATGGATTTTCCCTCCCTGGGACGCTTGACAAAGCGTCCATTGCATCACCTTGTTGCCACCCACATGACCATTCAGAGGCAGGGACCTGTTGAAAAATCTAACCAGGCTCAAAAATCTTTTCAGCCAATTTTCCTGAAGGAAGAGAAGACACTGTTGAATATTGTGTGGGGTTTTAAGGAGTATGACCGTGACACCAACCCAAAAGAATGTAGGTATGAGGCAGGGAAGGAGGGCTCAGGACATCTGACCCTGAGCAGCCTCCTCACTGAAGGCTGGGGCAGGAAGAGGCCTCAGTCTCCTGATGCTGCTGTAACAAATGACCACAAACGAAGTGGCTTAAAACAACATGCATCTATTCTCTTACGGCTCTGGAGGCCAGAATTCCAAAATCAGTCCACCAGGGCTGAAATCAAGGTGTCAGCAGGGCTGGTTCCTTCTGGAGGCTCCAGGGCAGATCTGTTCATTGCCTTTTCCAGCTTCTAGAGCCGCCCCCATTCAGTGATTATGGCCCCTTCCTCCATCTTCAAAGCACATCACTCAGCTCTGCTCCCATCACAACGTCTCCTGCTCTGAGTCTGACCCTCCTGCCTCCCTTATAAGGACCCTGCGGTGACACTGGGCCCCCTTGGGTCATCCAGGATAATCTCAAGCCCCTTAATGAAACCACATCAGCAAAGTCATGAGGTAAGAGGCAGCATGTTCACAGGTTCAGGGCTTAGGACATGGACCTCTTCAGGGCCACCATTCAGCTGACCACCGATGGTGGTCTCTGAAAAGTGGTCTCCCTTTCCACAAGTCAGAAAAAACAAAAGGGCACTGACAGGTTCCCATCTGCCCACAGACACCTCAGCCCGCACATTCTACCCGCATTCTATTCTGTAACCAAGACACACAGTGCAGGCATCTCACGCAAAACTCTGATGTCCAGCCTCTGCAGAAAAATCAAAAGATCTGGCCATACTGGGCCACCTTCCTCCATGGTGATAATTGGCTGGAATTCCACAGAGGCTGCTCCTTTAGACAAAGCGAGGACCCTCTACCTTGCCACAGACCTCACCACTCCCTCTCGCTCTCCATCCCTGAGACCAGCGGTCAGCTGACATTGGGCAGCAAACTTGTGCTTCTTTGTTAAATTCCTTCTTACAGTTAAGACAAGATGAAAATGGACTATTGCACACACATCTCTCTCACAGGGCAGAAATCCCAGCTGGAGGTGCAGGGATGTGTGCTTCTCACACGTGGTTTACCTCCCTTGTCAGTGCTCCCAGCTGGGCCCTGTAGGCATCCGTGCTGTGACTCTCACATCATGTATTTGTCTTCCGTGTCCTCTGTCTAGCTTTCCAGTTTGACTGAGGAACTGCCTAATTTTTTTCTTTTTTTGGTAAGGAAGATTAGCCCTGAGCTAACATCTGTGCCCATCTTCCTCTACTTTATATGTGGGACGCCTGCCATGGCATGGCTTGATAAGTAGTGCATAGGTCCGTGCCCGGGATTTGAACTCACAAACTCAGGACTGCAGAAGCAGAGCACGTGAACTTAACCACTACGCCACCAGGCCGGCCCCTAGGAACCTCCTATTTTTAATGGAATTAAACATGGGTTAGTGCTGTGGGTTGAACTGTGTCCCCCCAAAAGATTACACTGAAGTCCTAACCCCAGAACCTCAGAATGTGATCTTATTTGGAAACAAGGTCATTGCAGACGTAATTCGTTAAGATGACGTCAAGCTGGAGTAGGCCGGGCCCCTAACCCAGTGTGACTCGTGTCCTCACAAGAAGAGACGAGACACACAGGGAGAGGCCAAGTGAGGACGAGGCAGAGACTTGAGCAATGCGGCTTTAAGCCAAGGAATGCCAAGGAGTGCCAACGACCAAGAGAAACCAGGAGGAGGCAGGAAGGACTCTCTCTAGAACCTTCAGAGGGAGGGCGGCCCTGCCGACACCTTGATTTCTGGCCGCCAGAATTGTGCAAGAATAAATGTCTGTTGTTTTAAGCCACCCAGTTTGTGGCTCACTGTAGTGGCAGTCCTGAGAAACCAGCACCTTTGGAAAATAAAACTGGGGAGGTGTCTCCACTGGGACTGAAATGATGTCTACTCTGAAGAGAAGTTCACGGACATCTAACATGTACCAGCCAGACTGGTGTAAACAGCTATCTTTTATTTCGGTGAAAGCCTCCAGGCCAGTCTTCCTAAGTGGGCTGCACTAAGTTTCTTGCTGCGAAAATCTACAAGCAGCTCAACCTGTAGCAAAGGCCCCCGGCTGGCCACACGGTGTCCCAACAGCATGCAGGTGACGGGGCGAGACTGAACAGATCACGGACAGGGAGCAGCTGTGGCGGAGACAGCCTCCCGGGCCCTAAGAACTGTGTTTGCCCTCCTGGTGTCCTGGTAGCTCAAATGGCTGAATAATGACCATCAAGTGAACAGGGCAGTCTCAGTATTTCAAAATGTGCATTTAAGCCTAAATGAAATGCAGTGTGTTTACTTTCTCAGCCTGGCCTGCCTGGGGTACAGAGTGAGCTGTCTCTAAAAGCTTATTGGCACACCCGCTACGAAAAACAGCTTAAACTGGCCCGGTTGCCCGTCCTGCGGCATTTCAGAAAAATCGAGTTCAAAAGGTGTTTCCTGGGGATGATTCAGACGCTCCAGGTGCTCGGGCAGTGAGCTGTGTGACGGGGAGGATAAGGAAGCTCTCAGTCAGGATTAGTCACCGGCAGCTCCCTGCACAGACGCAAGTGCTCGGAGGGCTGGGCGGGCAGGCACCAAGGGGGTGGGAGGGACCGAGGGGAATAGACGACCCAGCTTCAGCGTCTTCCTGCAGCAGGCGAGAGAACGGAGAGGGTCTGCCTGAAACCCAGGCGGTGGGAAGCAGCCCCGCTGTGAACAGCCCGGGTGGGGAGCGCGGCAGGAAGTGAAGGCAGAAAGGGAGAAGGAGACAGGAAGGCTGGAGGCTCCGGCCGTCCCCGTCGGTGACAGAGCTGAGCTACAGGAAGAATGCACCGAGCACACGCACACGTGCACACGTGGTGTCTTCTGAAATCTTCTGGCTCCCGGGCGTAATTTCAGGATCCAAAGTGATCATTAAAGAAAAAAACCATGCTTTCCGTTTTATCTAGGGTTGTCAACTCAGCAATTTTCATCCAAACAAACAAGGACCTAGTAGATGGGCTCCTCATCCAAGCCCCTGGAGGTTTCTGACGTCCATACGCTCCTGGAAACTGACTCTGTTTATGGTTATCGGAAGTGTGTGTCGAGCTCACTCAATCTCTCTCTCTCTCTCTGCCTCAAATTGTCGGAAATGTAGATTTTGCCTAACAGAAAGACTTTACCTGGAAGGCTCAGCAAGTTAGAGTGGATCCTGCTGGTCTATGGAGCCAGGGCAGAGCTTCGGAAAGCGTGGCCCCCAGCAGAGGGGACAAGGGAGGTCAGAGTCCTCCATCAGCTTCTAGGGGGTCTCGTATCAAGACCCAGATGTGCCTGAGTCACCTAAATGTGGGGAATGAACCCGGCTTAGCGCAGTGCTCCTTATCACTGTCATTTATCAAAGACCTACTGTGTGCTGGACACAGTGTGAGGTGCTCGTGTGGAGTGACTCGGAATTCTGACGACGAGCTCCGCCTGTCCGTCAGGGCTCTCCAAGAAACAGAACCAATAGGACACAGATATAGATGTGGATGTGGATATAGATGTAGGTATATATATAGATATACAGATGTATCTATATAGATAGATTAGATAGATATACGATAGATAGATAGATAGATAGATTTATTTTAAGGAATTGGCTCATGCAGTTTGAGGGCTGGCAAGGCTGAAATCTATAGGGCAGGCCAGCAGGCTGGAGACTCAAGTAGGATTTCTACGGTATAGGCTTGAGCAGAATTTCTTCTTCTTCAGGAAACCTCAGCGTCTACTTTTAAGGCCTTCAACTAATCAGATAAGGACCACCCGCATTATCAAGGATAATTTCCTCAACTTAAAGTCAGCTGATTGTAGCTGCCAATAACATCCTCAAAATACCTTCACAGCAACACCGAGATTAGGGTTTGATGAGATCACGGGGTCGCCTGGCCAAGTTGACACATAAAACTGACCATCACCATCTGTGTTTCTCAGATGAGAAATTAAAGGCTCAGAGAGGTCACCCACCTTGCCCAAGGTCACAGAGCTGGTCATCAAGGGAGGAGACTGTGCAGCCAGGTCTTTGGGTCTCAGTCGCCTGTGCTTTTAATCCAGCGGTGTCAATCACCTCAGCTTCCAGTGACCCAGGCGCTGGGCACTAGGGTGACCCCTACCCTGAGGGGGCACAGGAAGGCAGGACCTCCACCATCAAGCATACCTATTGTCGGGAGCTCTGTCTTCCTTCCTGTGAAGTTTCTCCACGGAAGAGGATGGATGGGGTGGGACTGTCCCTAACCCAGCTTTGCAGACCACCCAGAAAGTTCTTCCTGCCCCTTCCCCTGAGCCCTCCTGCCACACCTAACCCAGCCCAGGCTGTTGGGTATCTACAGGAAGAGGAGTTTCCAGCAAAATACTGTCTCATAATCCTTTCAAGAGGGGCCCTGAGAAAGGAGACAGCAGCCACACTTGGTCCTCAAAATTAAGGCCAGAAGAGAAGCGTCTGTCCCTGCATTTTCCACGGACTCTCCCGCGGGGTCCCAACTGGCTCTCCTATTGTTTCCAATTGTGTTTATGGCAAACTCAGGACCATAAAGTGCCTCTGTCTTTGTAAAAGATGGAAGGAGTCTTAGACAAATTTCATCCCAAATATTTTTGGCACATTTTGCAGGTGGTAGATTTAAATGAAAACAATAAAGCGGCCGAGGACAGAACCGTTTCCCTCCCAGCCAAGGATGAAAAAGGAAAAGCATTAGGTTAAGATGGAAAGGAAAGGAGAGGTTCTGCAAACTGAGTGTGCCTGGCTCCTGAGGAAATGGCTGGTGGTTTAGCCCATGGAATGTTGAAAATTCTCCAAACACGCCCAGAGGGATCGAGGGGGCTGTCCTCAGCAAGGCTGATGTCATGGATCACAAAGACTGTGACACAGATCTGGCTGAGAACTGTCAAAGGGATGTGGAAGTGCTTGTCACAGGGGAAGCCTGAGGCCCGGAGCCCCAGCCTGGGGGTAACGGGTTCTGGTTCCTTTCTGGGCATCACTTCGCTGTGCGCCCTCAGGTCAGCATCTCCACCCCTCTCGTCCTACCTCATTCCACCTCTGCAAACCTGTCCATCCAGATGGCGGACTGGCGTGGCGTGTGGCTCACTCCCTCCCACATTCTCAGCCCAACCCCAAACTGGATGAACAGCCACTCACCCTCTGCACTGGGAACCGACACCAGGACGTACTTGGCTTTGAGCTCATCACAAACCAGAAGCCAAAAGTCCACCTCCCACTGTAGGGCCCGGGCCCCACGCACCAAGCACTTTAGGGAGAACCAAACCAAAGCTAGAGTGATTTTCTAAAATGTTATAAATATGATATTGAAGATAAAAAATTACATTGAGGAGTAAAAATTGGAAACTATCTAAATATCCATTAATAGAGAGATTCATTAAAAAATTATGATACAACGGAATGTGGGTGGAGCCAGTTTTGTGACAGCTCCTTTAACAAGGTCCCGCCCCTCCCAGAAGCACAGCCAACACCACCCTTGGTCTGGACTCCCACCCACATCTCCAGAACCTCAGCCGTCCCGCGGCTCGGTGCCCACTGACGCCCCACCCTGTGACATTAGCACCCAGCAGGCAGGTGTGGCCGAGGACACAGCTGGCTCTGAGTGACGGAGAGAGGGGCGTGTCTGTGGCTCTGCCGGCACCAGTGGACCCAGCAGGGCCAATGAGAGCCCACAGCCCCGAGTGCCATTAGTTGATGAAGGCACTCAGGGCACCCGCCGGGGTCAGCACCGTGGGTCCCAGTCGCTCAGACAGGTCATCAGTTTCCACAGCGACACCACCGCAAACCAGCCTTGTTCTTTTACAGCCTACGGCAGCTCAGGAGCCAGACTCCAGCGAGTCTCCTCGGGAGCTTTTTCCTCACACTGAGAGCTGAGTGAGGGACGGGGAACGTGGGCTCTACCCCTAGGGCTCTCTGTGACTTTGAGCAGCTGCTTCACCTCTCTGGCCTCAGTTTCCCGAAATGGGGACGGTAATGACCAATCTACCTCTGGGAGCTGTGGGAGGGTTGGATGATGTAAAACAGGAGAAGTGCTAGGTAAGTGCTGTGTCATCAAAACTGGGGGTGGTTATGCACACAGCGAGCCGAGGGCTCTGCGCGCCATGTCCCTCTGTCCATCTGTCCAGCACTGGCTGAGGATCCACAGCGAGATGCCAAAAAATCCCTAAACCAAAAATCAAGAGAGAGCGTGTTCTTGTCTCCAAAGGGGCAACGTCTTCAGAGGTCCAATCACACAGGACAGACCAGCTCAGGCCACAATCAACGGCGTGACCCAATGATGGGGACAACGGAAGTCCAGAGGGAAGGTGGGGACGGGGCACTCAGGCAGGAGGGGCGCTCAGCGGTGAATTCCAGGGAATCAAAGCAGCAGCCCCCACGCTGGTCCCGGGACCACTGTTCCGTGAAGCGCAGCGGCCGTGTCTGCACCATCACGTGCTCCCTCTCCCCTGCAGGTGGCTTAACCAGGACCGTGCAGTAACCGACAAGCTGCTGTGACAGCGCCAACCTGAGGCCTTAGTCCTCCTTCTCCTTTCTGGCTTTAACCTCGGCGTGGGGACCAGCAGAGCGCTGCCCGTGGGTCCTTAGGGTCCTGGGTGAGGCAGGAAGACCTCCACGACTTGCCCTCCAGCCTCCCTCCTTCCGTCCGTGGCATCCTTTCTCCTCTACCCCTTGGCCTCCTGCAGCCCACGCCAGCCCTGCAAATCCCACACCACTAGCCCCCGGAGGGCAGAAGACAGGCAATGCCCGCGGCAGAGCCCACGTTCTGCCCCAGCGGCGCTCATGAGAAGGGGTGGCCTGCCTTCCTTCCCGAATCTTCTTTCAAGTGCAGTAGGATCCGAGGGCCGGACAGCAAATCCTACCTGCCCACCTGGGCGGGAGTCTCCTCTCCTTTCACCTGGAGTTTCGATCTCGTTAGCCTTTCTGGAAGGTGCCAAATGATTCTGGACAGTGACCTGCAGCAGGGCTGGGGGACCTGGCTGATTAGTGGGGGCTCAAAGGAGGGGGGGCACTTGAAGCAGGAGGTATTCATCATGCCGCTCGTGGTGGAGGGCCCTGCAGCCGAGCGCACCTGAGCCAGCCAGGGGCAGAGACGTGGGCTGCCCGACCCGGACTCTGAGGGAATTCGGAAGACACTGTCCACAGGGCATTTGAGGTGGAGGTCAGAAGATAAAAGGGCATCCTTCTTTTTGCTGACCCCTCAGCAGTCCTGGGCCCACGGCACTCACAGGGGACAGCTCTGGTGATTTAGAGGTGCTCAGCCCAGTCTGATGGAGTCGGGTGGCCCCCCTTGGAGGCAGCTGTGATGGCCCTGTTTGTGTTGGCTGATCCGCCCGCATCCGTCAGCTGGTGACTCACTTCTGTGTAGCTCGGAGCCGGAGCCAAAGACGAAACCATGATGAGCATCCTTCCCACAAGTCTTAAGCCAGCCACCCCGTGGGACTTCACAAACAGTAATTAAGCTTCCCAACTCCTGCTCTGTACATGTAATTATGCTCACTTCACACACAGGGAAACTGAGGCAGAGAGACCTTCACTGTCTCAAATGTGACTGGGTAGTTGCCCGAGCCGTCTTCTCTCACCGTCTACCCCAGAAGCAGGGGTTATCCTAGATGATCTGGGTGGTCTTCTCCCCAGCCTGGGATCCGGGTAAGACACTGCCCACTCTCGGCCCAGAGGCCACGGCCACAGTGAAAGTGACAGCAGGAGCATGGGGCCCCGGGGGGAGTTGGACCGCAGGAGTCCTGACAACGGGACACGGGCTGCCTGCCTCCAGCCAGATCTGTGGCCAGATCTGGAGACTTCTCGAGATGCTGAAAGCTCCATTTTAATGTGAAAATATGGCAGTGCTTTAAAGTTCACTAATCAAATTGCTTGAAAACACCGCACAGGCCAAATACAGCATGTGTGTGGAATGGATTCAGTTCTTGAGAAACAAATCTGGACCATTTATCTAGATCAGCAGTTTGAGAGAAATGTCATGTGAGCCACATATGTGGTTTTAAATTTTCTAGTAGCCACTTTTTCAAAAGTAGAGGGAAAGTGGTACAATTAATTGTGATATATTTTATTTAACCCAGTAATCCAAAATAGTATCATTTCAGTGTGTAGTCAGGGTAAAGATGATGAATGGGATGGTTAAGTCTGAAATCCTGGTGATGTTCACTCAGAGCCCAGCTCCATCTGGACCAGCATCGTCTCAAGTGAGGACACTCTGGAAGAGCCCACAGGCGCAGGGGCTGCCCTAAGGGACCCCACAGCTTGAGGGGCTACCAGATTCTGTGCGATTGGCATTTTCTCACTCCATCCCCAGCACACTTAGCACCAACTCTCAAGCCAGAAACTCCTCACTCAGCCCCCAACTCCTCCACCAGCTGGAGACCATTTCCAAATGTCCCCTGAATGCATACTTTTTCTTCATTTCTGTCATTTCTTCACCCTCTTTGACCTAAACTGTTTGATATATCTACTAACCCTCTCTCCCTTCTGTCTCTGTGCCCCTACCCCCTCCCTCCACACCACTGCCAGAAGGAGCTTTTGAAAGCCAGCACCTGCTCTCACCACACACACAACATGCACGCCCGTGGACCCCTCTCCACTCTCCAAACGAGCTGCGAGCCTCAAGACGCTGGGCCTGGTGTGCGCTGTTCCCTCCACCTCACATGCCCTTCCTCCTTGCTCCCTCTGGGGAATTCCTACCCACCTTTCTAAGACTGTTTAAATCTTGCCTCCTCTGGGAATTCCTCCCGGAAACCTCTCTTCCGCCCCACAAAGCGAAGCAAGTCATCCCCACCCTCACACCACCAGCCCTCCGTGAGGACACCTGTCATGCAGTTCACAAATATTCCCTCTACTACTACTAGTCAGGGTTATTTGAGCACACACTACGAGGTGCTGCCATGCGCCCAGTGTGAGGTGTCCGTGAATCCACCCCCAGGGCTGGGTGCGGCAAAAGCCGGGGGAGCGCTGGGGTGTTCTTTGTATCAGGCACTGCCAGTCACCCTTACACGTTACCATTGCTCAGCAAGTCCTGCTATTATTATCCCCACTTTGCTGTTAGTAAAACCAAGACTCAGAGGGGTTAAGCAACTTGCCCGAGGTCACACAGCTCCTAAGACGTGGAGCCAAGATCCAGACCCAGAAATCTGGCCCAGCCATCATGTTAGGCCTCTTGTGAATTCCTGAATGGTGACAGGAACCATGACTTTGTAATACTCTAGCACCCTGACTGGCAGCCAGGATGTGTCATGTTCTTATTTAGCAAGCACACCCACAAAGGACCGCAGGAAGGCGCACTCTGGGTCTCGGGGTCCAGACCATTCCCTGGCTGGCTCCTTCTCGTCCTTCTGCTCTCAGGGCACATATCACCTCCTGAGAGGCCATCTCTGACCACCTCATGGGAGCGGTCACCCCCTCCCGTCTCTCCTCATTATCTTCATGGCACACAGCCGTCTCTGAACTTCTCTTCCTGCCTGTGTTCATTTGCATATAACATGTCTCCCCTATAATACCTGCCCCACTGAGAACTGGGGCCTGCCCTCCCTTGTCTTGGGCTGCATCGCTGTGCCTGACACAGCGCCTGGCTCAGCGCACACTTGCTGCCTCACTGAATGAACGAGTGACTGATTGAGTCCAGGGGTCTGCTCAGATGATGCCTTCTCCACCACCTCCCGGCCTCTGCCAATCACCCTGGACAGAACCCAGCTCAGACAGGATGAGGGTGAGAGGAAGGGGCACCAACACAGCGTTGGACAATAAAAGTAATGCAAGAAAATGTGCGCCATAGATCTGGGCAAATGGAATCACATAACCCAGTGATGAAGCCCCTAGGCCGAGAGTCAGCAAATGTTTTCCATAAAGGTCCAGGCGCCAGCCTGGTGGCGCAAGCAGTTAAGTGCACGCGCTTCGCTGTGGTGGCCGGGGTTCGCCGGTTCTGATCCCGGGCGCGCACCGACACACTGCTTGTCGAGCCATGCTGCGGCGGCAGCCCATATAAAGTGGAGGAAGATGGGCACGGATGTTAGCCCAGGGCCAGTCTTCCTCAGGAAGAGGAGGAGGATTGGCACCGGATGTTAGCTCAGGGCTGATCTTCCTCACACACACACACACAAAAATCCATACAGGTCCAGATCATAAATAATTTACCCATTTCGGGACAGACAGTCTGTTGCCATCACTCAGCTCTGCCACTGCCGTGTGAAAGCAGCCATCTGCATAATGTAAACGGATGGGCGTGGCTGTGTTCCAATAAAACTTTATTTACAAAAGCAGGCATGGGGCCGATCACAGGACACGGTTGCCTACTCCAGCCTCAGCTAACGAAACAGTTTTCACATAAATAAAAGAACTGAGCAGACAGCTAGCACAGCGTTCAAACGTTATCCTGAAATATAGGGCAGAGGCGCTTTATGCAAAGGATTTGTTCACGACAGTCTTGCCTGTTTCAAATCTGCTGCATAAGTCAAGGCGACTTTTTGCAAAGAAGCACACGTAAAGAAGGAATTTCTCAGTTTTTCTAGCTCAAATGGCACTGACCTGTAGCAAGAGAGTAAATACAGTTTACTGTTAGCTTAGTTTGCTAAGTTTAAAATTATCTGATTTTTTTTTACTAAATTTTAAAATCGGGGCGTGAGTGACATTGTTTCCACTTTTGTTATAACGAGACTCTATTAATATTTGTTATATCACCCTAATTCAAATTCGCATAACATGAATTTACATAAAAGGCAGCCACAGGGCATCCGTGGATCTTTCTGTCTCTCCCACTGGCCACAAGCTCCCAAAGAACAAAATATTTCCCTCCCACCCCCCGAGTGTGGGCCCCGTACTTGGTGCGCAGGAGACACTCAACAGGCATGTACCAAGCTGATCCGAAACAAGGATCCGGTTCACCTCTAAGAGCAGGTCAGGAAGCAAGAAGCTTAAACTACAGCCTGGCTGTTGCGGTGAGCACATAGAACTCTCCAGCTTCCGGTGGTTCTGCAGTCTTTTCTCGGGCAACTCTTTCTGTGTTTCTTTGTTTTACGATAGCTATTCATGTCAGATGGTGCAGACTTGGTCCTGCAGGAAGCAGGAGGAGGAAGCAGAAAATCTTCCTGACCTCCTTCCAAACCTAGGATCTAGATTCTGAAATCCCCTTCTCTACAAATTGTGGCTTGAGTTTTTTTCCAAGCACTGCACCAAACACTTAAATTCACGGCGGCGTGGCCTCGCAGCTTGATAAACCACACCAAGAGTGTTTTGCAATGATGCCTGTTCCTCTATGAAACCTGAAGCCATAAGTGGCCCTGCTATTATGCTGGTAACTAAGCCGCCCCTGAGCCCAGTGGATATGCATGCAAGCTGCCAAATAGGATGCAACTCGTGCTTCCTCAGTGGCATCCTAATGGCCCTGTGTTTCCCGGATACCTCGTTCCAACTCCAGCAGGTCCATGGTCGAGCTGCAGTGGGGCTCCTCGTGTGCAGTCACGGAGGTACCAGCTGTGACACCCAGGAACTTCACTCCTCTGGTTTCAGCCACACCCTTTCGACAGCCAACAGATCCCAGCAAGCAGCTCACCAAATAGCCACGTGGTGACCAAAAAGATGGCTTCCTGCCTTACTGCCTTGGCCAGCCCCTGGAGGACTGAAGCCTTTGAGGCACCAAAGCAGACCCTACAGACGCCTGCCCAACCCCCTTGCCCCTCCTCCCCCGCGCAAGGCCCAGCTCTGCCTGCAGGTCCGCCCTCCTCCGCAGGGCCCCGGGGTGCATCCCCGACGGTCTACGCCCATCCCATGTCTCATTCCCCCAGCCTCTGCTCGAAGCTTCACCCTTTGTGCTCCCAGAGAGAGGAACCTTTTTGGTTTAAGCCAGTTTGAGTTGGGTTTTGTCACTTACTAGCAAGATTCTTAACTATTGCAAAGAGGAACAAATGCAATAACACTGACGGTTACCAACCTTTACGGCAGCCCTGTGCTAGATACTGTGATAAGCTTTTCTCGTGAATTATCTCATTAAACCCTCTCAACAACCTTTTGAGGACATGACTCCCATCTTACAGAGAAGGAGCAGATGCTCAGAAAGATTTAATAACATATCCAAGGCTGTCCACAAGGCAGCCAGTAGCGCTTGTGTGAATTGGGGAAAGGTGACCCTCTCAGCAGAGCTCTCCAAGGGCACACAGTTCAGTGGAACAGGACTTCAGGGTCTGTGTGCAAACTGGAGGAGGGCGGCCTCTCTCGGCAGACACAGGCCCAGGCCAGGATGCAAGGTTTAGGGGTGAGGTATGGCTGAATTGCAGCCCCACGCCCCCATAGCTAAGAGCTTGTGCAGGCTACCTTTGCACATCTGAAGGGGGGCCCTGCTTACCCCACTCATATGTCATGCAACCAAGCCCGGAATCCCCGTCCATCTGACCCCAGAGCCTCATGACCACTGTATTAGTTAGGGGCCAACCAGAGAAACAGAACCTACAGTAGGATATAGATAGAGATTTATTGCAAGAAATGGGCTTTCGCAGTGGTGAGGGCTGGCTGGGCAAGACTGAAATCCACAGGACAGGCTGGAATATCTCGGGGGAGCTGAAAAGGAACTTCTTCTTCCTCCGAGAAACCTCTTCTTCTCTGAAGATCTTCCACCTCCTTGGAAGAGGCCCACCTGCATTACTGAGGATGATCTCCTGTACTTACAGTCAACTGACCATAGGAGTTAGTCACCTCTACCAAATGCCCTCCCAGCAATACCTGGATGCATGTTTGATTGAATTACTGGGGACCGTCGCCTGGTCAAGTGGACACCTAACGCTGACTGTCACAACCGCCCGTGATTTCTGCCCAAGAGCTCTTCTCACGGTGTGTCAGGGGGTCGGGGCTTGAAGAGTCGCCGGTCGTCATCTTGCAGATCTTCCTGGTCCACGCCCCTGGTCCCCAGCACGCTCAGCAGCACCCCTCTACCCTCTCCAGAATGTGTTGGTTCGGATCCTAAGCTACATGGTACGTTAATCACATATAAACCAAGCCCTGCTAGCTCTTCCACCCCTGCAGAACCTACACAATCTGCCCTTTCCTTCTGCTCCGTCTCCTGAGCTCTGGCGTCCTCTGCTTCTCCTGCTGGACACTGAAGGATGGGACAAGGGACTGGGGAGAGCGTGGGTCCAGGGTCTGTCTGACGACTTCGGGCTGTGTGAGTGTGGAGTTACTCAACCTCTGCGAACTTCAATCTCTGTAGGATGGAGAGAACAATTGTTCCAACTGTATGGGTTGTAGCAAGGAGGAAACAATAAGAAGGTTCTTAAAGGTCCAAGAACAGTCCGCGGCCTGGGGCAAGGATCCCATAAGCGTGAGTGACCATGATGATCAGGATGCGGACCATGCCCCTCTGCCTCTTCACTCTTTCGGGCCCACCCGGCACCTCTCCAGCCGTGTCCTCGTGGCGGAGCTGCCCGGAGCCTATCACAGAGGACGCCCCTGTTTGGATACATCCCTCCCGCTGCCCACACCTGAGGGAACCGGGGGAGGCTCCTCAAGAGCTTGAAATTATTTTTGACTTATGACCGAGTCTTTCAAGAGTGCAGGGGAAATAAATGTTTTCTAATATTCAAGGAAAAAAAGGATGCAGCTCTTCTTTTGGCTGGAACCTCGGGGCCAGTTCAGCTTCATGTGTCCCCGCTCCTTGCGTAAATAGGCCGGCAGCACATTCTGTATCTCCCAGCCATGGGGAGGGCACAAACTTTTGTGCCTGGTGTCAGTGCAGAAAAAGTCGTTCACTGAGTTATTGAGAAAACATGCATCGGGCACAGTTCTCCATCCTGGGAATGTGGAGGGGATCGAGTTTGGAAATTCAGCTTCAAAATTGATTTTGAATATATCCATATATTAGATTATATATATACAGAATTGGATTATATATATAATACATGTACGTTAGAGAGAACAAGGGAGGGAAGGAAACGGGAGACAGAGAAAGAGGCTGACCAACCAGCAGACAGACACTGTCAGAATGAGGGATGGTACCTTGAATCCCAGGGTAACGGCTCAGCTACGAGAGCAGTAATGCAGACCTTCCCAAGTCTTACTCTAGGAAACAAAAGTGAAATCCTGCAGGAACAGCACAGCTCTCTTCCCCACCCTATTCTGGACCTCGAAGAAAACTGTAATTTTGCATTTGAATTGTCATTACTGTGAGGAGAGCAGAGCAGACAACTATTTGAATGAGTTTCTTTTCTTGCAATGAAATCTGAGGCTCAGGCTTGAACTATTCCTGAAAGACAGCAGACAGTCATCGCTGCGTGTCAGAGCTACGTGGAGGACGGCGAAAAGGCCGCACGGGGACTAGGGACAGTATCGGCTGTGAACGCAGCAACAGCAGCCGTCCTGGAGAGGGACCCGCAGGAGCTGAGGACTGGCTCTGGCGGAGGACGGGGATCCACAGCTGTTTCAGCAGGCTGACCCCCGAGTTGCCCCCAACTCAGCAGAGAGGCTCCAACGTGTCAGCTGCTCATCCTGGGTAAATTCAAGGAAGAAGAGGGAAGCTAGGAGTCCAGCAGTTCTACCGGAAAGAAGAAGACTTGTAAGTGATGCTAGTGGTAAACCATCTTGCCTTCTAGCCGGTGAAGACAAATGAAGAACTTAACAAGAAGTGGACTGACGTGGGAGTTTACAGACCGATTAATCCCGCACGGCTGACGGCTGACGTCGACCGGCCAGACCCAGATCTAGGCACTGGATGAGTTGTCTCACTTAATCCTGCCTCAGACCTTATAAAGGAGGTGTGGTATTATCCTCATTTCACAGCAAAGCTCAGAACGGTTAAGTAACTTGCCTGAGGTCACACAGCTGAGGACAGGGGTAAACTAACACACCTTGTGAATGTTTGCTCCACCTTTTCCTCACCATTTGTGACCTAAAGAATCTCTTCAAACACAAACAAGCAGAACATCAAAATGATAAGCGGCAAACGCTTCCCAGTCGTGGAGGAAAGAGAAAAGGCCATAAACCAGGCCTTCATCCTTCTACTCACTGCTGACATGACACCCAAACAGGGTCCCTTTCTGAAAGTCCCGCTCGACTACATGTACTTACTGTGCATCTCCTGTTGGGAGGCGGGCAGCGCAGTGAAGAGAGCTCAGAGCCCCCCTGGTTTTGAATCCCGACTCTGCTCGTCAGCCGTGGCCTTGGCCAAGTTACTTAGACTCCAAAACTTCCAGTTCCTCGTCTCTAAAGTGGGAATCTTCCCTCGACCTGCTACCTGGGGTACCTGAGGATTAAATGAGTCATTTCATGCAAAAGGCTTAGAACAGCGCCTGGCACCTGTCAAATGCTCCATTGGCTTTTCTCCTGTTAGCATTTTAATGATTTACTTATACGATGCTTAGCCTGTATTATTTCAGTCCTAACTCTGTCATTTCCCCAAGCCCGTGCTCACTGATGTCATACCCAGGCAGACGCATCTCTGATGGTGCTCTCACCTTCCACCGACACTGTATTTCCACAATGGTAACGGCGGCTCTGAACTGGGCACTTACTACCTGTTGGCGTTGTTACAAATACTTCACACATATTAGGGCATAATCCTCCTCAGGCCCCGTGAGGTGGGAACCCCACTGGTGCCCATTTTTCAGATGAGAAAACCGAGGCACAGAGGCTGGAAGGAACTCTCCTTGGGTCACGTGGCTAGAACACGGTGGAGGGGATTCAGACTCAGATCCTACACAGTTCACACCACGGAGAAGGGTTGCCCATGGTTTTGGTCACCTGGGTTCAGGCTCAGCCAACTTAAGGTTAAAATTGAGAGTGGGGTTCTTTCTTGCTTCTTTTTAAGGCGGGACCAGGCTTGTGGGCATCCCTGCTCTGTCCCTGAAGGGACGGTTTAAGGCCCTCCCTCACCTGAGCAGGGCAGCAGCCTGTGGGGGGCAGATCTTTTTCTTAGCTTCCGTGTGCTGGCCCAGCTCCTCGGGACAGGCAATGAAAGGGTTCCGGGGTGGGGGCAGCAGAGAGGAAACAGATGGGAAGGTGAGTAATTAAATCAATATATTCCAAACAGCCAAGGGAGGGGAAAGAAGCAAGCAGTGATGTCAGAAAAGGAAGTTTGAACTCATCTCATGTGCGTTCACTTCCAATCGATTGTCCCTTAAAGCTGTTTGGAACATAAACGCAAAACAAAATAAAACAAACACACACACACAGGAAAAGTCTTTTGTTTCATTTTTCTGGAATTCTGTGATTTTTTTCCATACAATTCTTCGAAAAAGCAGCCCAATACAGAATTGCAGGTTGAAGCCCTTTTTCTGGGGGCCAGTTCTGTCACGGGGTAAGGGCCGATCTGCTTGTGTTTTGAGCAGGCATGTGCTAAGCCTTCCTATGTTTTAAACAGATAACGTCCTTGTAATTTGGAAGCACTTCCACCAAAGACCGGCTTTGTCCCTTCTTTCGGGATGTTTGTTGTTTTCGCTGTTGTCGTTGAGATGAAAAAGAAATTCGGTATCTTTAAATTAGGAGGAGCTGAATAATGAACCTTGGGCAGTGAAAAGGCTAATTCGCTGTGGAAGAGAAGGAGTTTAATCTAATTTAGTTGGAGGGTGTCTGTCTGCGGTGTTGTTTTTTGGAGTGTGGGAATAGAGGAGAGAAGCTGCCCCCTTGAATGGTCCCTCCTGCGCCAGAAGCAGTAGGGAGCCCCGTAGACGCCAGTGATCCAAAGCCGGGCCTTGAAAGGGGGATTAGAGACATGCTCTGATTTGCAATTCACACTAATGCACCCTGTGGAACCTTTGGTAATATTTCAAACCACATTTCAAGGGAAGTGGCCTTAAAATAGCTGCCTAAATGGTCGTGGAGCAACACAGTGCACTCCGGTCATCGATTTTATGATGTGGATGCTTTTCTGTTTATTTCTCAACACCCCCCACAGCCCTCAACCAACCAACAACTTACAACTGGTGTTTTTAGGTGTAATTAAAACTTTTGTGCCTGTCGAATTTGCTGCAACTTGCGTTGGTTCTCTGGTGACACAGTGTGTTTTCTTTAGTTAGTATCCCTTCCGATGACTAAAGGCATCTTCCTTGGAGAAAAATGTGGGGCAGAGAGCAAGAGCATGCCTACTCGGTTAGAAAATAGAATTTTCCAGGCCTGTTTTTTTTGTTTTTTTCTTATCTGAGAATAAGTTTCTGCAGAAAGGTGACACATGATGAGGTCAGGAAAAATAGTACCTATTGGTATCAGAGACCCCTCTGCACATCAGGCAGTTGTGAGCAAATAGATCACATTTCATTCTTACTTGAAAGTGGAATTGGAGAAGTCCCTGATGAAATACAAATATTGATGACATTAGAAGACAGAAGAAGAAACACAACACTATTTCACTGGATCACCAAACCTGAATGTGCCAAGAGAGATCATCCACGCGGTAGCTCCTGAAAAAGCACTAAGATCATGGGAAACACTTTTTATCTTCAATGTTACCAACACTATTTTCTTTCTTTTCATAACCTTTGCTGATATTCCACAAGTTTGCTCTTGCAATTAGCTTGTAACATGGTAAGTCTATGGTTTAATTTCTCTCTATTGCTGAAAGTGTCAGTACTTTTTATCTTAAAGAGATTATGTGGGCCTTGTTTAATCCCATTTCAGAAAACCTCGCACAGTGCTTATGATTTCCACTGACTATAACATAATAAGAGATACGACTGTGATTTTTAGCAATATCCGTGTCGAAGTATTTTATTCTTTGGACTTTGCTCGAATAGAATGAAACTCTGCCTCCCTTTCAATTCCTTTCCATCCAAAAGTATGCAGTTCCCCTTCAAAATATTGCCTGACTCCCCAAATATTTCCTTTCAAAAACCTCTACTTCTCTGGGTGAACATTTGCAAGGACTTGAAGGTACTTAAAAGTTTAAGAGTAGCTCTCCGATATATTTCTTCAGGTAGCTGGGGTAAAAATATATATATATATATATTCCTTGTCCCTGCATGTTATTTGAAATCATGTTTAATTATAAAGTTTCATTAAAAACCTTTGCTCAAAATTTTAGAGACCTAATAAGATTTCCATTAATTTAAACATATCACTATTCCCACGACAGCCCCAAATGCTTTCTTTTCCCTCTTTCATCCATGGTTAAATATGTAAATAAAATGTCTAAAGTCATTCTTCAAAGAAGACAAAAGAAAAAAGAGCTGAGGGAAAGACAGCCATAAAATTCCTCCCAATTCTCCATAACATTTGCCAGAGGGGGGCCAGTCGCCAGCCAGGGCTGAGCAGCAGGGGACCCCGCTGCTCCTTAGAATCACACATCTCAAATCCCACACACAGGAAAAAAAATAAAATAAAATATCTTTTCAGCTGCAGCCATCAAAAGGCCCTTTTCATTTATTAGTTACAGAGTATCTTGCAGTTGCTGATTTCTCTGAGCGTTCATTTTCTGTAATAACGTCTATTTGTTGGTTTCCATCTCAGCTGGGCAGAGGGAAGCACTTCTGCGGACATTTTTATAAAAACGAGAGAAGAAAGCCATCTGAAGTGGTTATCGCTAAAATAATGGGTCCGCACAGGGCGGAATTAATACAGCACATAAAAGATAAATTAGGAGCTCACACCCCCCTCCCGGTGTTTGGTGTTCTCTCTTACTTCTTCACATTTATATTTCCAGTAGTTTCTGAGGGGGAAAAACAAAAAGAAAGAGAAGGGAAATGGTGCCAAGGAAGGACCTTGGCAAGCAAAGTTCTAGAAAAGCCAAGTGATGTCCCCAGAATCTTTTTAAAGTTAAAGGTTCTGAAAACAACTCAGTAGACTAAAACACGAAATAAAACTATCATAAGAAAAACGGTAACCTTTTAAAAAGCATGTGAGTTTTCACTCGGGAAATAACACAGTCGAAGGTGGCTGTTCTGACCGCATTAGCGTCTACCTTCTTTTCCACCTTCTCTCTCATCTTAATCCACCCCCCCCACCTCCCACCGAGGTCCAGGGACAATGGTTCAGTGCAGGGTGCACGCACGAACCTGCCTCTTAGTTCTGGGACCCTGGGCAAGTCCCAGCCTCAGTCCTCTCAAGAAGTGTTGGACGGACCGATGGATGAATAAGTGGATAAGCGCTTTCTCCCAAGTTTCTTACAGATGTAAAACCGTATCACTTGTTTTAAATATAAGCCAATATTCTCAAAAGCCTTCTCAGAGGAAGTGCCCCACTTCTGCCACCGCTTAGAAAAAGCTTCCCTAAGGGACGAGGAGGGCCTGTCATTAGCGGCTCCTTCCTGGGCGCTTCCCAGAGAAAGCTGGCAGACCCCGGGGGTCTGCCGCAGCGGGGATCACCAGCTCCTGCGGAGCCCGGCGGAAGGCGGCAAGGCTGCGGGGCTCCAGCACGGATCCCCAGGATGTCTGTACACACTGCACACCTCGCCAGCGTCACCCTCAGACAGCGGGGAGGATCAAGAAGGCCTGTGTGCACGCGGCCCGCTCCTCTGACCTCTCCTCCCACCGGGGAAAGTCCTCCAACTGACCCCTCTGTACCTGATCCTGGAGTTTCAGAAGAACTAAAAAGACCCTGACCTCAAGGGCGTCTAAGAGGAGAGAGACCCGGCCACCTCCTAGGGGTACTGTTTATTTAAGGGTTAACACGGGATGCAAGGTGAAGCGCTTTGCATATTCCCTGCAGGCGAGGCGTGGGTGTGTGCGCCCACTGTGCACGCCCTGCGCGGGGCAAGGGGCAGGGAGCGCTGTGTCCTAAGTGACTTGATCACAAACTGGCCCCAATCCGAGACGGGTGAGCTGAGGGCGTTGGGCCAGGCCGCTCCTTCTCTACTTTCTACGAAAACTGAGTGGCGTGCGCGCCCCCGCCTCCCCCGGGAGCTGGGGACCCTCGGCCCGAGCTGACGCAGCGCCCTCCCAACTCCGCATCATCTTACGGGGCTGTAGCCAAGGAGGGCGCAGGCCGGGCAAATCACTCGCCAAATAATATAAATACCCGACGAGCGAATGACTTCCTATAATAAATAAACTCAGCCGCCTAGAAGAAATCACAGCCCTGCCTGCCGCGAGGCCCCTCCACTCCGCGGCTTTGTTGGGGGCGGGGGTCACTATTGTACAAGCCGAGCCCCCACTTCCCAGGGAGGCGCGGACATAAGTCCCAGGAAGCTTCCCGCCCCTCCCCCTCGCCTTCTATGCCGAGACCTCTGACGAGCGGCCCTAAAATCTGGATTCCCAGAGCCCCTCCCCCCTGCCCTTAGCTCTCGCCTTTGAAATTTCAAAGAAAACCCCTCCCCGGAGCCGGAGCCCCGAGCGCAGGCCTGGTAACTAACTCCCGGCCTCGGGAAGACGCGGGCAGGTTTACAAGCTGAGGGGCCACTTTATGGCCAAGGCTGTAAAACGCAAATCCCACCTCGCTTTGAAAGCGCCCTCCGCCCGGGACCCACCATAAAAACCAGGGAAGACGCGCCCCAGTCCCCGCCGCGGACCACCCCTCCCCTCTCGGGCCAGTCTCCGAACTTCCAGTAACCTCGGCGCCCTTGGGGTTCCCGGGACAGGGGCGCAGGCGGGGAGGCAGCGAGGGCAAAGTTAGAGGGTGGCGCAGGAGGGCGCAGGCGGCGGGCGGGACGGACGGGAGGGCTGGGCCGGGCCGGGCGGCGACCCCGCGGGGCGGGGAGCGCGCGGCGGGGCGGCAGGACTGGCTGCTGGGCGCTCGGCTTTCTCATGCAAAGCGGCGGCGGGGGCGGGGCGCGCGGCCCGGGGGCGGGGCCTCTCACCGCTCGGCTTTTTTCCCCCTTTGCCTTTTTGCGAGTCTTCTCATCCCGGGACGCAATCCTCGAAACAGCTGCGGGCGGGCCGGGCCGGAGCCGGCGCGGGGAGGGAGGAGCCGCCGCGAGCGGGCCCCGCCACCGTGCGCCCCCGCCGCCCGGGCGCTCCCAGAAGAGGCCAAAGTTTGCCGCGGCGGAGAGTTGCAGCCCGCGCCGAGAGCTCCGGGGGCTTCTCTCGCTTCCCGGTATTGTTCGCAAAGTTTGCTCCTCTCCTCCGCGGCCCCACCTCGGCGGAGGCCGGGCGCGGAGAGCAGGGCCGGGGGGCGCGGTGCGCACCGCTCGGGCCAGGCTGGGCGGGCATGGGCGGGGGCCCGAGCGGGGACGAGGAGCCGGGGCCAGCTGCCCGAGCCCGAGCCCGGGAGCGGCGGCTCTGAGGGGAGCGGACCTCCCCGCTAGGGCGCCTCCGACGCCACCATGCTGCGCCCGGGCCCCCGCCTGTGGCTGGTCCTGCAGGTGATGGGTTCGTGCGCCGCCATCAGCTCCATAGACATGGAGCGTCCGGGCGACGGCAAGTGCCAGTCCATCGAGATCCCGATGTGCAAGGACATCGGCTACAACATGACCCGCATGCCCAACCTGATGGGCCACGAGAACCAGCGCGAGGCCGCCATCCAGCTGCACGAGTTCGCGCCGCTGGTGGAGTACGGCTGCCACGGCCACCTCCGCTTCTTCCTGTGCTCTCTGTACGCGCCCATGTGCACCGAGCAAGTCTCCACCCCCATCCCCGCCTGCCGGGTCATGTGTGAACAGGCCCGGCTCAAGTGCTCCCCGATCATGGAGCAGTTCAACTTCAAGTGGCCCGACTCGCTGGACTGCAGCAAACTCCCCAACAAGAACGACCCCAATTACCTGTGCATGGAGGCGCCCAACAACGGCTCGGACGAGCCCCCCCGAGGCTCGGGCATGTTCCCGCCGCTCTTCAGGCCGCAGCGGCCCCAAAGCGCGCAGGAGCACCCGCTGAAGGACGGGGGCCCGGGGCGCGCCGGCTGCGACAACCCCGGCAAGTTCCACCGCGTGGAGAAGAGCGCGTCGTGCGCGCCGCTCTGCACGGCCGGCGTGGACGTTTACTGGAGCCGCGACGACAAGCACTTCGCCGTGGTCTGGCTGGCCGTGTGGTCCGTGCTGTGCTTCTTCTCCAGCGCCTTCACCGTGCTCACCTTCCTCATCGACCCGGCGCGCTTCAGGTACCCCGAGCGCCCCATCATCTTCCTCTCCATGTGCTACTGCGTCTACTCGGTGGGCTACATCATCCGCCTCTTTGCCGGCGCCGAGAGCATCGCCTGCGACCGCGACAGCGGCCAGCTCTATGTCATCCAGGAGGGCCTGGAGAGCACGGGCTGCACGCTGGTCTTCCTGGTCCTCTACTACTTCGGAATGGCCAGCTCGCTGTGGTGGGTCATCCTCACGCTCACCTGGTTCCTGGCTGCGGGCAAGAAGTGGGGCCACGAGGCCATTGAGGCCAACAGCAGCTACTTCCACCTGGCAGCCTGGGCCATCCCGGCCGTGAAGACTATCCTGATCCTGGTGATGCGCAGGGTCGCGGGGGACGAGCTCACGGGCGTCTGCTACGTGGGCAGCATGGACGTGCACGCGCTCACCGGCTTCGTCCTCATCCCGCTGGCCTGTTACCTCGTCATCGGCACTTCCTTTCTTCTCTCGGGCTTCGTGGCCCTTTTCCACATCCGGAGGGTGATGAAGACAGGCGGGGAGAACACGGACAAGCTGGAGAAACTCATGGTGAGGATTGGGGTCTTCTCCGTGCTGTACACCGTGCCGGCCACCTGTGTGATCGCCTGCTACTTCTACGAACGCCTCAACATGGAGTACTGGAAGGTCCTGGCCGCACAGCACAAGTGCAGGATGAACAACCAGACGAAAGCCCTGGACTGTCTCATGGCCGCCTCCATCCCCGCGGTGGAGATCTTCATGGTGAAGCTGTTCATGCTGCTCGTGGTGGGCATCACGAGCGGCATGTGGATCTGGACGTCCAAGACTCTGCAGTCCTGGCAGAACGTCTGCAGCCGCAGGTTCAAGAAAAGGAGCCGGAGGAAACCGGCCAGCGTCATCACCAACAGTGGAATTTACAAAAAATCCCAGCATCCCCAAAAAACGCATCTCGGAAAATACGAGATCCCCGCCCAGACGCCCACCTGTGTGTGAAGGGCTTGGAGGGACAGCGGGGAGGGAGACTTTCCCAGAGAGCCTGCAGCGGCTGTCAGAGCCACAACACGGTGCTTTTCTTGGTTGGTTGGTTGGTTTTTTAAATAAAAGTAAAAGAAAAAAAAAAGTTTTTACCCTGAAATTCAGGATGCTGTGATACACTGAAAGTAAAAATGTCCTTAAAGGTTTTTGTCGTGTTTTGTTTTCAGTGATGGAGAGCTCCTCCTGAAGTAGCCTCTTGTGTAACTAATTTGTGGTCAAGTGGTTGATTCCGCCCCCAGAAGAAAACTTTTGTTTAGAACCTTCTGTAAATATACATCTGTGTGTTTGAGTTAGCTTGGCTATCCATTTACAAATCAGAGAAAAGATAAGTTCTTTGCAACTTAAAGAGCCTCTGCTGGGCTGCAGGGGGGAGGGGGGGAGAGAGAGAGAGGCAGAAGAGCGAGTCCCTCTCTAGCAAGTGAGCCATCCCGGGGGGCCCACCCTCAGGAAGGCTGCCTCTAAGACAGCAACTTCTGTGCAAACAGGAAGACAGAGAAAGCCTGACAAGTCTGCACACTCCAGTGGATTCGGAGTCACTTAAAATAGACTCCAGCCCCTAGCCTTCACAAATGGTCTTTCTCCAAGGCGGAAACTTCCACCAAACCTAGCATTTGTAAATGCAAATGATGTGCAATACAGTTTTTTCTCTTTCCATGAAAATAAAAAGAGAAACAAGTATTTTGCTGTACATAAAGACAACAAAAGAAATCTCCTAACAAAAGAACCCAGAGGCCCAGCCCTCAGAAACCCTTTAGTGTTACATTTTGTGGCTTTTTAATGGAAACCAAGCCAATGTTATACACGTTTGGACTGATTTGTGGAAAGGAGGGGAAAAGGGGGAGAAAGATCATTCAGAAGCACCCAAAGAGCTTATTGACTCTTTCTCTTGTGAAACAAACGGTTGCCATGAATAGATCAAGAAGCGCTAGACCAGCAATCCAGTCTATTCTCCTCGCCATGCCAGGAAAGGTGGTCCTGCTTGCGCATATGTGTAATATATGATAGTTTTCATGCGCCACTATTTTATGAAAAATAAAATATGTTCTTTAGTTTGGTGCCGGTCCCTTGTACCTTGTGAGATTTCCCTTCTCTGTGTGCCGAGAGAATAGAGAAAACTTCTCCCTCTGTCTGTTTTTCAAGCGACTTCTGAGTGTGCATGTCTCTGGAGGTTACTGGTTATCCATATGCAAAGGCAGATGGGCGGATTCAAGACTAGCAGGATAATTTAATTTCAAGTTTGAGAGGAATTCCACGCAGGAGGCATGTAAAGTTGGAAGTCCGTTCTGTGACTCTTGATAGCGGGATGTGAGGGCCTGGTTGTAGACCCATTTCATCAGGGAGCACCTTGGCTGCTAAGCATGGATACAGTGGTGAGCCTGGAGCAGCCTCCCGTGATACCTCTGGGGGATGGAGCCAGCCACGTAAGAGAGTTAAATCAGAGCAGTGTTCAGTTGACCTGCTGGGGTCGGATTGTACCTGGATGGAGCTCTGTAAGTCCGTGCACAGTGTGCTGGTAGGGGGCACCTCCAGGACGTGTTTACAAAATAGACTATAGACCTGGACGGGACCAAGTACCTGCCCAGGGTGGCGAGTCGTTAAGGAGAAGTTAATCAGCTTTGTACTTCTGTGTGTTCCATCCTCCCCTGGGTTTGCTGTTATGTAGTTGTAAGGACCTGAGGAAGGCCCAGGTTGGGCGGTCAGGGGCACGGCCAATCTCAGGTTCTAACCAGAAGGACCCAAGGGCACGGTCCAGTCCTACTGCCCTGGGAACTGATAGAATAAACCGTGCTCTCGGCGGGGTCGTGTGAAAGTCAGGCTCCAAGCTGGATCAAGAGCTTTTAAGAATTTTGAGGGTTTATTAAGCACTTACTAAGATGGACAGAAGCCCGAAGTCAGGGCAGCCTGCTTCCTGAAGAGGGTGTTTAGGAATTAAGCCTGGTGACCAAGACCACCCTCACATCAGCAACTCGAGAGCTGGGCAAAGGCAGGAGTCGGTTTTGGGGGGCTGCTTCAGGTGGGTGTGAATGCGTGTGGCACGCAGGAGCAGGGGGCTGGGGTGGTTTGGGATCAGGTTCGAGAAACACCAACTAGGTAGGCAAAGTGATTGAAGGAAAAATCCAGAATAGCTTTCAGTGCATTAAAGAAAGATTTTAAGAAATGCCCACAAATAAACACCTATCGGTTGGTTGTCCCCCGCCCCGCCACCACCAGGCCCTGAGAAGACCATATGGAGAGATTTGGGGCTCTGCCTGTGCCTGCGTCTGATGCTCTCTTTCTGTGACTCTTAAGACGAATTAAAATGACATGTTTGGAATACAGCTTTGAAAAGTCTGGAAAGATAACACTGTCAGACCGCTGCTGTGAGCGACAAAGCTGAACGTGACCCCAAAAATAGTCACTTCTGAAATCACTGGACTAGTCGACTACTTCAGATCTGCCCATGTTCAGGGGTGTAGGCTTCACACTTCGGTCCCAATGAAAACAAGTTCACTGGCAACGTAAGAGCCTTTGCCATTGTTTAGAAGGTGTTTCGGTGTGGGTCCATCCCAGACACTACCATGGCCTTGTTTACAAATGTCAAGGGACTTTTCCATGTCATTGGGCCAGGGGGGCGGGGCACGAGGCCACCTGGTCTCCCTGCCACAGGTGCACACAGCAGCAGCAGAGATTTCTAAGCAAACTGCTTCTCGGGCGCTCTCTCTAGGAGCGCAAGTCTGACCCAGGGTCACATACAGCTAAGTGAATTTTAGGAGAAGCATCAAGGCTTAAAAGTTAGAAAGCTGCAAAAGCACCCTGCTCGTCCTTGGATTCTCCTTGGCTGGAGGCAGGATTCCCAAAGGAATTGTCGATTGGCTGGATTTGGACATTTCTCAGCATTACGGCCTTAGCTCCAGGAAAATGGAAACCTATTTCCAGTGACAGGTCTGAGCAGTGAGGTCATAGTTAGGAGCCCAGAGAAAGTGAATGTCCCAGGTCACACTGCAGTCCACACGCGTTTATTCATTCCCTCATTCATGCCTTCATTCAGCAGACGGCTACTCACCATCTCTACGTGCCAGGGCCCAGGAACCAGACAGTGGGCACCTGGCCCTTGGCTTCCAGGTCACAGCCCAGTAGAGGAGACCCGCAGAGCCATAACAGGGGCGTGTGCATGATGCACCTCACATGCCCTTCTGATGTGAGGGGGAGGCACCCCAAAGGGGTGTCGACATGCAGAGAAGGCGGAAGATCCAACGTGCAGCACGTCATGGGCAGGCGAAGGTGCAGGGACACGTCGATGGCTAGAGCAGAAGTTACACACAGGGAGTGGAAATCTCCGTGAGGACCCAGACTGTGCCCAGCACTGAGCAGAGTGCCTCGGGGTAGTAACAGTATCTACGACAACAATAACGATGATAGTAATAGTTGCAGCCCACCCTGCAGAGCATTTCTTGTGTGTGGAGGGATTATCTCAGTTAATGAGCATGACAACCCATTCAGGTAGGGACTCTTATCAGCCCCACTTTACATATGAAGACCCTGAGGCACAGATAGGTTAAGAAAATTCCTAGGGTCACACAGCAAGTAAAAGTTAGAGCCAGGATAGGGACCTGGCAGTCTGATAATAGATCCTGGACCACCAATTCAATAAGTAATTGTTGAATGAATGAATGAATGAATGAATGAATGAATGACAGCTAAGCCCTTTATGCCAGTGACTGTGCTAAGGACTTGACATGTATTCGTTCGATCCGCTATCAAACCTCGGTGGTACTAGTCTCATCCCTCACATTATAGATGAGGAAACTGGAGCACAGAGAAGTCAAGGCACTTGCCCAAGGTCACATAGGTAGTCAGCAGGGAGCCCAGAATGTGAACCTGGCTGTGTGGCTCCAAACCTGTACTTCTGACCACTAGGCCTCCCTGCCTCTCTCAGTGACTCTGAGGACTTGAGGTGGATTAAATCATTTCATCTACACAGCAGCACTGCCATGCCTTTGCTCCCAGCAGGAGAGGCACGAGATCACACTGGCGAAGTACAAAGAGTGCGCTGCCAGCGTGGGGACTGAGAGGGGGGAGGGTATGACAAGCGGCCTTTCTGCAGTGGGGTGGACCGAGGACGCGGCAGTGGGGACGAGAACAGTGGGCGGATGCAGAGGCCTTAGAGGGTGGAAGCTGCAGGACCTGACTGCATGTAGCGGGGCACTGGGGGAGTGGGCGCTCAGCGATGACCATGTTCCTGACTTGGGTGCTCTGCTGACGTTCTCCAAGACAGGGAAATAGAGGGAAGGGGACGGGGCGAAGCATGCTGTGGAGAAGGAAAGATGACTGCAGTGTAGACTTTGTGTTTGAGGGGTGTCTGATGCCGCCGGGTGGAGAAGGTCAGTCTGCAGGCTGTGCTGGGGATGTGGGACTTGGGAACCAGGCCAGGAGGCAGGTGGGTGTCCAGAAATGGCCAGAGTTGGAGGAAGGGTTAATCAGGTGGGTGGGTGGGCCTCCCCAGGGAGAGAGGAGGGAGGACGGCAGATGGGGAGGAGGAGGGAGGAGGGCAGAGGATGGAGGAGGAGGGAGGAGAAGGAGGGAGGGAGGGAAGAGAGGGAGGAGGAGTGAGGAGGAGGGAGGGGGCAGAGGAGGATGGAGGAGGAAGAGGGAGGAGGAGGAGGGAGGAGGAGGGAAGAGAGGGAGGAGGAGGGAGGAGAAGGGAAGAGAGGGAGGAGGAGGGAGGAGGAGGGAGGGGGCAGAGGAGGATGGAGGGAGGTAGAGGGAGGAGGAGGAGGGAGGAGGAGGGAGAGAGGGAGGAGGAGGGAGGAGGAGGAGGAGGAGGAGGGAGGAGGGAGGAGGAGGGAGGAGGAGGGAGGAGGGAGGAGGAGGGAGGAGGAGGGAGGAGGGAGGAGGAGGAAGAGGGAGCCCTGACTAAGAGCAGCCACTTAACCACTGGGGCTCCAGTGTCTCGTTTTATAGTAAGAGGGTGGAGGGAGATTATGTAAACGGTCTCATCCAGAGTCAGAATATGAGATCCGCTAGAGACAAGGGGAGTTCTGAGGGTGGACCCCTCTGGATCCATGCTCTGTACCGGCCTGGGCATCCGCCTCTGTCTCTAACTCAACCTTTGGGCCGTGGGAGCAAGATTAACATCAGCTGATATTCTGTAATTCCCTCCTAGCACCTTCGGAGATGCTATTTCAAGACCCAAAAACAGAAAACAAAAATCAAGACGTATTCTTGAGGTGATAGATATTATCCTATTTTCCAACTATTTTCTTAGAAGGAAGAGAGCAAAACACAGAACAGAATGACAGATGGAGTATAAATTGGCATCTTACACTTAAAAGATTCGGGGATATGATACAGTTTTTGTACTGAACATTATCTTGCTCCTCCTGTGCCCTGGTATCCAGTCTGACTCAATGCCTCACAAGTTACTTTTCCTTGGAAAAGCTTCTGGAACTTTCCTGCCTCAGTTTCCCCATCTATAAAATGGGGGTGATAATGGCCCTCCCTCACTGGGCTGCCACTCACAAGGTGCTCGGTTGTCCTAAGTGCTCTATACTTATTAACCCATCTATTCCTCACAGCACACAGGAGACATGTTATGAGAGTAAATGAAATCATATGTGGAAAGCACTTAGCAGGCGGCCCAGCAGAGCGCAAATGCACAGGAAATGCCAGCTAGTCTTACGTTCACTGCCCCTCCCCCCCGAAAGTCAACCCAGCATGCTAATGAGGAAGGATCTTTAAAGAGAATGAGGTTTTTTTCTTATAGAAACCCTTTTACCAATACCGTGTTCAGATTCCGCAGAATACCCACTGATCTTTCAAGTTTAAAAGGCAGGCACAGTGTGTCTGCAGTGCTGAAAAATATTCTCTGTCTTTCTCTTTGAACACAACAACATCACAGCCGACTTCCCAGGACATCGGACCTCATGCGTGGACACCTCTGTACGCAAATGGATGAAGATGGCTGTAATATGGAGATAGAGAAAAACGGCCAGACTTCAGGGAAGCTGGCTGAACGCTCCGGCAACATAGTGTGGAGTGTTTTTTAATGTTTTATTAAGAGTGTGAAGGCCAAGTTGGAGGGAGGAGGGAAGGAGATGTGTTTGAAATCTGCCAAGAATAAGTTTTAGTTGCCGAGGTGAGCTGCTGTAATTGGGGACTTAAACAGTCACAGCCCGGGAAGATGACACCGTCAGATCCCGCACAATGTCCGCAGCTCAGTCAGACGTTTGAAACTTTGCTGAGTTTTGCTTTGTTATTATAACACGTTTTTTCTTTTTGGTACCAGGCTCACATCCGGGGGGCTTTGGTTTATAGGAACGGATTCCTAACAACCATCCTTGAGACACATCCACTTCTATCCCGCCGGAAGGAATGATGGGACAGGATGCTGTCAGGTGGTCTCTGGTGACAAGTGGTCTCTCACAGCTGATGTGCTCAAAGGGAGCACTTTGTGGCATTTTAGGGAATATTTGCACTAAAAGAAAAAACCTTAAAAACCTCTCCTAACAATGCTTTTGGTATTTTAGGCAGAGCTACACAGTTACCGACCCTGACAGATGATAAATCACTGTCTGCTTTAGGAGGTGGGAGACAGCGACGCTGAGGTGCAGGAGCCGGCTTTGATCAGAAGTGACAAGCTCCTGGAGTTGGTGTAGTTACCCCCCTGCTTACCCCCGGGGCAGAACAGCACCTGGTTACCTCCCAGGGCCACCCCTCTCATAAAACACTTAGCGTTTGTTGGCTTTGAGTAAAATTCTTCATTTGCAAACTGCTTTTCTTCCTATAGCTCATTTGAAGCAATATTGCTGAAGTTGTGTCAATATCATCTGGATTTCCCTGGATTCCAGGCTCAGAGCAGAAGGCTTAAATTTGAACTAAATGCAGAAACAGTTTAGGCTAGCCGAAGCTTTGTTATTTTTTTTTTCCTTAAAGGGACTTTCTCTAAGTATTGGGAAAATGAATCTCAACTTAACCTTCCACACATGGCATAGAGTAAAGGCAACATGAGAGATTTACAGAGAATTCATGATTCTAATTTGCTGTAATGATGACACAGGTCTATGAAGACCAAACTAAAACAATAAGAATGATAGAAAAAGGTTAATTATAAAATTTGCCATTCTTCAGTGGGTGTCGTGATGGCAACCATTTTTGAATCGATAAAACCCAATACTGCAGCATGCTCAGAGAATTGAGTCACGTCTTTTGGGTAAACAGAGGGCATTAGGGAGAATAATCATGAGAGAGGAGGGGCATCAAACAATATTGGAAATGTATTATTGTAATTTTCAATCCACTTCTACTTCTAAAGGTTTTCTTCTTGCCGGGGCAAAATCTTTGCACATGTGCCAGAGGATAAACCGAAGTTCTTAAGCCAAGTAAAATAATCCCACTGGGTTAGGGGTGTGCATGTCAGTCTGCTGAATGAGATGTAAGATGAGTTCTTCGGGTGGGGTAGAAGAATGGGAGTGTGCAGGTGGGAGTCCAGCAAGGTTTGAGGAAAGATTTTTCTTCATGATAAAAAAACAGATGGTGAGGAAGCCTCTCCTTTTCCTGCACAGAATTAGTCTGTAAAAGTCGTATGTGGAGCTGTTGCAACCATTTTGTGACTACGAGGCAATAAACTCACTATTAAAGCCAACAACTCTGAGGATGGTGGGTGCAAAACAAGAAAGAGCCAACTCTTTGATGACTTCATGAAGCTGCTACACCTCCAGGCTTCTTGTTACTTAAGGTAATTAGCTGTCTGTATTCTCTAAGCATCAGCAAGTTGGGTGTTCTGTGACTTGTAGGAAAATATATCTAATATAGTCAACTAGTCCAGTGCTTCTCAAACCTTACTGTGCATACGAATCACCTGGGGCTCTTGCTAAAATGCAGATCCTAATTCAGTAGTTCTGGGTAGGACCCAAGATTCTGCATTTGAAATAAGCTCCCAGGTGATGCTAATGCTGCTGGTTCTCCTGACTCTACTCTGAGTAGCAAGGATCTAATGCCCACCATCTGAACTTTAGAATTCCTCCACATATTCCTGCAGTGATTATATATGGACTTCTCGCGGGCACCACCACTCGGGTGTCCTAGCATGGATGAGCTCTCAATTTTGAAAGATATCTTACAAGTTAAAACCTGCTTCCTTAAGACTATTTCCAATAGCTCTGCTTGTGCCACGTGGTCTCCTATGACACAGCTAACGCATTTTCTATATGAAAGCCCCTTATCTCTTTGAAGCTGAGTATTAAATGCTCCCTGCACCTATTTTGATTCTTAAAACGGTTGCCCAGATAACCTGGTTTCACCTTGCTGGCTGTCCTAAGTATGCTTACATTGGTCTAAATTCTTGTTCAGGGTAGGTACCCTCAAGTGGCTGCATTCCCCCGGGAATTGTCTAACAAGGACGTAATAGAGGAGGGTCACTGGACACCTGCAGCAAACATTATACATAATAATGGGACACTGGAGGCATTTTTATTAAAGCCAGGAGCAGAACAAGGCTGTCTACTATTATACACCATTACCCTGGACGTGGCAGACCAGGCTGTCAGACAAGGAGAGGAGAGAAGGTAAAACCACTGGAAACTGTCATTATTTGCAGCTGATGTGACTGAAAAGAAAATTAGCTAAAAATAGAATTGATGAGACTAGAGTAGAACTGATAAGGAGACTAGGACAAAACAAATCTACAAAAATCAATAGCTTCCTTATATACCAGCAGTAACCAGTCGAAAATATAAAGGAAATAAGAGACCACCCTTGCAATACCCACAAAAAGCATAGGTAAACTACCTAGAAATAAACTTAAGAATGTGCAAGCCCTTTTGAAGAAAATGTTACTATGTTACTGAAGAGCATAAGTAATTGGCGCAAATAATTGGAAAATTATACCATATACCTGGCAAATATGTCAACTATCCTCAAATTAATTCCTAAATATAAGACAATTCCAATTTAAAAATTTATATTTTTTGAACTGTACAAAATGATGTTAAATCCATCAAATTTGAGCAAATAACCCAGGGGAAAAAAAACCGTAAGAGTGATGAGAAAGGGTATATTCTATCATATAGTAGAGTATATCATAAATCTACAGCATGAGACATGTATTAAAATAGACAGACAAATTAATGGAACAAAATATAATGTCCAGAAAGAGTCCCACTAAATGCATTTGGAACTTTATTTCAAATAAATAAGAAAGAATCCGTTATTCAGTCAACAGTTTTGAGGCTTGTTTTCGACTTGGGGGAGAGGCAAAACTGTAGTTTTCCTGCCTCAGTCTATGAATGGGAAATTCAAATGAGAAGACACTCCAATCTCCAGTAAACCTGTGGGAAGATATATAACCTCATTCATAGTAATCAAAGGATACATGTGTAAAACATGACTATTTTTGCCTAACAGGTTGGAAGTTTTTTTTAGGGTGATAGACCTAGATTTGGCTTGGGTGTAAAGAAATGGGCTCCCTGTATCACACTAGTGGGAATATAAAGTAGATCATCCTTTCTAGAGAGAAAATGCATTGTGTATCCAACACCTTTTAAGGTTTGTATATCCTTTGACCCAGCATTCACTTCCAATGAAATATATTCAAAATTGGGAACAATCTGAACGTACACCGATAGGGTGACTATTCAATTCAATTATGGTAAATCCTTAGACTATTACATAGTCACTAAAGTAATTATGTAGAAACATGTTATTAACATGGGAAAATGGCCAAGCATGTTACTCCGCAGGATGGTGTCAGCTGGGATGGACCAGTACAGTCCTGGTGGTGTTCACGGGTGGCGTGTTTCTGATTGGTGCATACCTACGCCATATTGGTTAAACATTTTGAATATTACCCCTGCTGTTAATTGAACAAAGCATGTTATATAACACATTCTGTGTCATGCCATCTCATTTTTTGTAAAATATGTGTATATACCTGAAAAGACATAAAATGTTTATGGTGGTTATCTATATTTGGTGGGATTATAGATGATCTTTACCTTCTTCTTTATACTTTCTCAATTTCAGTTTTTTGATTTTTGGGTTTTTTTTGCGAGGAAGACCAGCCCTGAGCTAACATCTGTGCCAGTCTTCCTCTATTTTGTATGTGGGACACCACCACAGCATGGCTTTGAGCAGTGTGTATGTCTGCGCCTGGGATCCGAAACCACGAACCCTGGGCTGCCAAAGAGGAGCACGTGAACTTAACCACTACACCACTGGGCTGGCCCCTCAGTTTCAGTTTCTGGCAATAAATATTGTTATGTAGAAAGAAGATAGATGATAGAGAGAGAGAGAGAAGGAAGAAAGATAGGATGATAGATGAAAGATGGATGGTGGATGGATGGATGGGTGGGTGGATATATGGGTGGGTGGGTGGATGGATGGATGGATGGATGGGTGAGTGGATGGGTGGATGGATGGAAGAGAGATTGCAACACTATTAAAAATAATGGGATAATTGCCTACTTCATTCTAGATCAGGGCTGAAAATTCCAGTGTCTACAGGGGCTAGGAAGACAATGAGTGCAGCGATTAGTGTGAGAAAATAAATAAGGAGTGCTGTGGGAACATTTGTAAAAGGGCACCTCCTGCAAAGTTCCAAACCACTGCTACCATTGCAGATCTGGGAACTTGGTGTTTACAGAAATTCTGATTTTTCAAGATAAACCAGAAATCTTATTTTTGAGGGTCAATTCTCCTGCTTTTAAATGTAGACAACTAATTAAAAGTTGCAAAAACCCTTGCAGGGCAAACAACCACGTCCGCTGGCCTACCATTTGCAACTCCGGTTTTAGACACCAAACTTTTGTTATGTAAATAGACATTACATCAGCCTCCCGGGCCGGCCCCGTGGCTTAGTGGTTAAGTGCAAGCACTCTGCTACTGGTGGCCCAGGTTCGGATCCCAGGCGCGCACCGACGCACCACTTGTCCGGCCATGCTGAGGCCGTGTCCCACATACAGCAGCTAGAAGGATGTGCAGCTATGACAGACAACTATCTACTGGGGCTTTGGGGGAAGAAAGGAAGAGGATTGGCAATAGATGTTAGCTCAGAGCCGGTCTTCCTCAGCAAAAAGAGGAGGATTAGCATGGATGTTAGCTCAGGGCTGATCTTCCTCACAAAAAACAAACAAACAAAACAAAACGAAAAAAAAAATCAGCCTCCCAATGGGTCCCTGGTCCTATTGATTAAAACTGAGCTCTCTGCCGTCTTTTTCACTTGCTGTGTCTAAACCATGCTCCACCCCATCCTGTTCTTGTGAGATGGCCTTTCCCCTATCCAAACGCAAGGACTACATTGATGCCTATTAAATTTCCTTTTGTTAATTTCAACCTCACCCTTTTGGTTCCCTCTTCTGTAATGTACTTGGTTCTCAGCTCTTTTGGATCCCTACTTCTGTTGTTCAACAAGTGTTATTCTTCCCAAGTCACCATCATCCAAAATTTGATAAGTTTCTTCTTGGGCCTCTTGGCCTCACATATTAATCTGTCCTCTCCTGGTGGAGGGTGACCAGGTCTCTAATTCTTTGAGTTTCTTGTTGGAAGTGTCAGGGAATGGATAGCAAACGGCAGCCTGTTCTTCATGACTTGGCTTTATTTACACTTTTAGAGTTCTGATGGCGTGAATGCGGCTTCCGTCAAAATGAGCCTGGAAGATTGTCCAGTGGCACATCCCTCAACTGTGAAGTTCTTTAAGAAATTATGTGGAAAGCACAGGTACTGGCCCGTGAGAGCCAATCAGTCATGAGCATTTCTCCCCTACCCCGCACTTAGGCAGTAGCTTGAAATCAGCATGGCGTGAGTATTTACACCACAGGAATTGGCAAGACCCACAAGTGAGGGATTTTTTTTTTTCCCTCTGGAGAGCTGGTTGCTAAACATTTTCCAGCACACCGCTGAAGCCATCTTTATTTTTCTTCCCAAATAGAAACCAAGCAGGATACTCTTAAAATGCATGAACAGAAGTGTATGCATTAGACAAAATTCTCAAGCCTCTTTTTCCCTTTCTACTTTAAAAATTACCCAGAGTCTCATCATTGATTCATTTATCTCCTATTCTTGAAAAACAAATAACAAAGAGCAGCAACTGCAGTATTTACTTCTTCCAGAGAAAGTGTCACTATGGTATATCTGTTTCACGAGTGTTGCTGCCAGCCTGGTATTCATTTCACCCTTTTTCTGTCTGGAGATCCATGTGGTTAGGGGCATGCTGCCCCACCGCCGTCTCCATTGGCTTGCTGCATCAAACCCTCCACAGAGGTGGGCCCAGTCGAGCGAGCCTCATCGTTGGGTGGGCACAGCCACTCTTTCTTCCTCCGAGTCGTGTGGATGGCGATGTAAGGATTGAAAGTACTGCTGCCATTTTCGCTGTGATGAGAGCACCCAGCCTGAGGACAAGACCGACACTTGGAGGGGGGAACTGTTTTCAGAGAATCTGAGCCAAAGCCATAGTGACATCATGAACCTCTGAATCAAGCAGTGCCGGAACGAGATCTCTCTTGAGCTTTTCAGTCCATAAATTACTTTTTAGACGGTGCAGCAGGGTTGTCTCTTACACGCAACCAAATGATGTAGGAATACAAATTGCCACAAAGCAGCTTGCAGCACTGTGCCATGGGATAGCCAGAGGCCGTTTGTGGATTCACCCAGGTGCTCTGGTCATCTGTCACTCCACAGCAGGCACCTCAAAACTTATGTTCTTTCTTTCTTCCTTCCTTCTTCCTTCCTTCCTCCCTCTCTCCCTCCCTCCTTTTCTTTCTTTGAGGAATATTCACCCTGAGCTAACATCTGTGCCAATTCTTCCTCGATTTTGTGTGTGGGTCACTGCCACAGCATGGCTTGATGTGCAGTGTATATGTCCGCGCCCGGGATCCGAACCCGTGAACCCCGGGTCACTGAAGCAGAGCGCATGAACTTAACCACTACATCACCAGGCAAGCCCCAAGAAACTTATATTCTTAAATACCTCTTTCATTTTGCTCATGATTTGGTGAGTCAGGAATTCTGGAAGGAATTGGCTGGGTTGTTTGTCTCTGATTGCCTTGATGATGACTGCGGTGTCTGGGCTGGGAGACCCACTTCCACTTTTCATGTCACTTACATATATGGCATCTTGGTGCCTCTCTCTCTCTCTCTTTCTTCCCCCACATGGTATCCATCCCCTGGGGCCTCCTCATGTGACTTGGGCTTCCGGACAGCATGGCAGTCTCAGAGTGGCGAGACTTCTCACATGGCAGCTGGCTCCCCCAGAGCGAGCATTCCTAGAGCACGTGTGCCAAGAGGGAGTGTTCTAAGAGGCTGGACGTGGAGGCTGCCCAGAGCTCTCCTTCCGCCGTGTTCTGTCTGACAGGCAGTCACACAGTCCACCTAGATTCAAGGAGAGGAAAATGTGTCTCCACCACTCAGTTGGAGAAATGGCAAAGAACCTCTCTACCAACTGGGACAGGGCACCAGGCTAAGTCACAAAGAGAACAGAGTGGAAACTGCCTCCTTCCATCTCCTGCCACGGATCCCCCGTCTTTTGTTTTCTTGTCACAAGTTGCAACAGAGGCTGTGTCTGGGTGGAATCATTTTCTCCTTCCCGTCAGAATTATACCGTCCCTAGCTTTTGTGGCAGGCTGACTTTTAGCCAGAGGATCTCATCCTTGAAAGAGGCTGCTAAGAGCGATTTTGTCAAACGTGCTGACAGGTTTGGAGCCACTGGAGGACTCGGGGTCTGGTCTGCATGCCGACGAGGGACACTTTCTGTGGGCTGAGTTTGTTTACTTCTGGAAACCCCTGGCTTCCTGTTTCTAAGGGGGAACAGGTTTAAAAGGCCTCATAAAAGGGGGCTCAAAGCCCCTTCACATCAAATGGCTCTTACAGGGCAGCGTTTGATGAGTTAAGTGTAAAGGAATCAGAAACATAAGGATTGGATTTCCTTGCAGATACACATGGGTTATAAATTAAGGGGAAGAATCACGTCAAAACACGTTCTGGCATTTAGCCAGAGCTGAAAACATTTGAAAATTGATTTTGAGTCGGTGGATGTACCCGTGTTCTATCTCAGTAGATCCTTCCTGGTTGGTAAGATTGATTTATTTTTAAATAAACGGCAGAGGAATTGCAGACGGGGGGGCAGCTCTCATTTAAGTTACCAAGTTTTTTTAATTTTCTTCCTGAAAGATGGTCCTGGATGGAGATGCTAAGCGTGTTTGTTTCGTGTTGGTTTTAATTGAGATTTCAAAGAAAGGACCGTAGCTTTTATAGCTTTGAGTATGTTTCTTATTTAGATTAAGACTCCAGGAAGTATAGAGCTCATTAAATTCCGTGCTCTATCAGAGAATGACTACATGGCCTCTCTTTCACCTGTTTTTGGGAGATTTGTGCGTCAACAGCCTCTGCATTTGATCCTGGGCAGAGCAGATTCTTTCTCGATGGCACATGGACGGAGAAGTAGAAACCACAGTATTTAGGAGGTATCCTACCCTACAAATAGAGATGTGGAAATTTCTGCTGAAGACAAGGTGCGGATCTACGGAAATTTTATGAATTAGAGTAGCATGTTGGTATGAGTGTGAAAAGTTTTAAAATTTATTGAGTAATTTTTCCCCGGGGAAATGTTTAATGATCTAGGACTGCAAAGACATAAACACACTATTTTTTTCTTTTAAGATTTTTATTTTAAAATACTTTAAAAATCTCATAGTTATTAAAAACGGATCCTCTAATGACGTCAAAAATGGAGTTTGGAAGCGCATGATTTCTAGCTTACGTAATTTCTTGAGTCATTTAAAAGGATGGTGAGCTCTGAGCAGATTGAGGACAAAGCCAGAATGCTGAGGGGTCCATACCAGAGACATTTATTTCCCATCTTTAAAAAATAAAATTGGCAACAGGAATGTTTCCCTAAGCAACTCCACCTACTAATTATGTCACACCTCCACCGGCTCAGCAGAGACTAGAAAGACTGGTCACTGGGACCTGACAAACAGCATGAACCCGTCCTTCTAAACCACCCTGGGCCAGGGTGCAGGCCAGCAGATGCTCACAATTCCTAGAAATGCCTCTTAGTTCCTACTCCCAGGGATGTCTGGGGTGGATGAAATGGGGGCACAGATGGATGCAGTTGAGTTCATTAAAGTGACAGGCAATTATTTAGCATCAGCTGGATGCCTTTGTCTACAGTCGGTGCTATGAGAATAAGAAGAAAGGAAGGAGCCATGGACTCTGCGTCCATCCAGCACCAGCTCTATTTTGGGTGTGGAGGAGGGTCCAGGTCCCTCCAGAACCCCCACTCCGTCAGGCTGCTTCTCCACTGGCCTCTTCAGATTCACTCTTCTCTCTCTCTGCCCCCCATGAGGCTGACCCCTACTTACTGCATTTCTCCGGGCTCCTTCACCTCTGGTTTTGGTCGGGTTTGGCCAACGGGAGGCACCAGCAGGCGAGTAGAAGGTGGGAGAAGAGAGTGCCACGGGTTCAGTGTACTTCCTCTACCCCATCGCTCCTGGGCACTTGGTCCTGGCGGTGACGGTATTCCTGTCCCTAGATCCTTGCTCCCATCTGTCTGTGGCTCCTCTTCCAGGGCACAGCTCTTTGTGGCCAATCCCCTCTCCTCTGCCCCATCTGCCCCATCAGACCAGAGACAGCATGGCGCCCCACTTGGCGGTTCTCTCGGGGCCCCACCACCGGCTTTTGGTTCCCTTAATTCTACCCATTCTTGGGTCAAGAGCCTCTCCAGGTAAACCCAGTCTCATCAGTTCAGGCTGCTCTAACATAATACCACAGACAGGGTAACTTAAACGACAGACATTGATTTCTCACAGTTCTGGAGGCTGAAGTCCAAGAACAGGGTGCTGGCAGATATGATTCCTGGTGAAGGCTCTCTTCCTGGCGTGTAGATGGCCACCTTCTTGCTGTCCACACGTGGTCTTTCCTCCATGCATGCAGAGGGATCTCCCTGTCTTCCTCTTTTCAGAAGGGCACTAATCCCATCATGGGACCCCACCCTCACAACCTCATCCAAACCTCATCACCTTCCAAAGGCCCCAGCTCCTAACACCATCACACTGGGGGTTCGGGCTTCAACATATGCACTTTGGGGGAACACAAGCATTCAGCCCATAACATCGTCTGGGTGCCATCTGTTTCCTGCAGGAGCCCTGACTGATACACATTCTTGCAATTTAAGCTATTTAATTAGTTTCTATGTTTGTTGAATATCTACTGCTAGGCATGGAAGAAAAAAAGACGAATTTAACAATTGCATGTATATTAAAGCTTTAGGGTGTTTGATAAACATGATCTCCTTCCATTCTCACAGAAATACTGTGATATCCCCACTTTAGAGGAGGAAAAAATGAGGATTAGAGAAAAAAAGAGAAAGAAAGAATGCTCATGTAACAGGGAAGTTACTGATCCCTGATGGTTCCTAGCATGGGCCTAAACTTAGAAGGTGATTATTTTTTAATTAGGCAGCAGTACACAGAATGAGACAGTGAGAGGTAAGAATTGGGGAGCTCTTCCAAGAAGCCCACAGAGAGTGGGCAGCAGATACAGATGAGTAAATGGATATACAGCGTCATCTTCTAAATATAGAGCTGAAACCAGCTGCGAGGGGCTGTGCACATTCTGCAACCTGATTAGTTCAAGGCTTTTGCCCTAGAGGTGGAGACGGGGATCCTACCAAAGGGGCCTATGTTTCTCCTGACTTTTCCCCTCTCAGAGGTGTCTGTAGCCACCCACACCTGCCCGGGAGAGTCCCAGGCACGTGACTAGGAAGTCACAGCTCTCCCCAACTCTGAAGCTCAGAGGGCACCTAGTCGTTCTAGAGAACATCTGTGTTGCTCATCCTGAGAGCCGTTCTCCATGTCACGGCCTGTCGGCAGAGTTTATCAATCTATGGAATTCCTGAGATGATCTGACTCATCCTACTCACACTTACTTCCCTCCCTGCCCCACCTTTGGGTTGATTTTTCTTTAAATAGTTTACTGAGGTGAAATTCATAACATAAAACACAAAATTAAGCATTCAATGTGTACAATTAGCTGGCGTTTAGTAGATTCACAATGTTGTGCAACCATCACCTCTGCTAAGTTCCAAAACATTTCCGTCTCCCCAAAGAAGACCCGGTGCCCATTAGCAGTCACTCTCTTTCCCCTTCCCCCTGGCAACCACTCATCTGCTTTCTGTCTCTATGGTTTAATCTATCCCGGATATTTCACAGAAATGGAATCAGACAGTCTGTGGCCTTTTGTGTCTGCTTCTTTCACTAAGCATCGTGTTTTCGAGGTTCATCCACATTGTAGCAGGTGTTAGTGCTTCATTCCTTTTTATGGCTGAGCAACGTTCCATTGTATGGATGGACCACATTTTGTTTGCCCACTCATTCTCTGGTGGACACTTGAATTGTTTCCACTTTTTGGCCATTGTGAACAGTGCTGCTATGAACGTGAGTGTGCAAGTTTTTGTGTGGACATGGGTTTTCATTTCTCTGTGGGTTGATATTGGAATCCAGTTGGATGGTAGGTTTGGTTAGTGTGGGGCATAGATAGTTCCCCGTGGAGAGTTTCTAAAATGTTACAAAGCGGAGGGAAACTCTCTTCCTCTGGGACAGATTGGCGATAATAGAAAATCATCCTTTCCCACCACAGGTGGGCCTCTTCTGCTCCTAGGGAGTCATTCTATCCCCATCTGATTGTCAACCTCATTTCCTAGAGTGTCCCCTCGCCAGGCCCTGAGCCCCACCCAGTCCCCACACTCTTAGGAGGACCAGCCGCATGCTTCCCCGAAAAGCTTTGGGCCACCTGACAGGTTCTTCCTCCATTGCATGGTGGAAAACACTTGATTATTCTCATCATCCTTGTTCCCTCCTGCCTTAAACCCAACTCTGCGCTCTTGTCTAAGGCAGATCCCTCAATTAATTATCTCCATCCCCGTCCCTCTTGTGTTTCCCATGATTCATAGCTTTCATTGCCCCCAAAACTTAATGAATAAACCCCCTGTAGGGGACTGAATTGTGTCCTTCAAAAGATACGTCCGAGTCCGGAACTCTGGTTCTGCGAATGTGATCTTATTTGGAAACAGGGTCTTCTCAGATGTAATCAAGTTAAGGATCTTGGGACATGATCGTTCTGGGTTTAGGGTGGACACTAAATCCAATGACTGGTGTCTTCATAAGAGAAAGGAGCGGGAAATTTGAGACACAGAGACTCGAGAGAGGACCACATAAAAATGGACGCCAAGACTGGGGTGATGTGGACACAAGCCAACAAGCTCCTGGGGCCACCAGAAGCTGGAATCAGCAGGAAGGATCCTCCTGGAGCCCCCCCCCGGGGGGGGAGCACAGTCCTATCCACACCTTGGTTTCAAATGTCTGGCCTCCAGAGCTGTGAGAGAACAAATTTCTGTTGTTTTAAGCCACCAACTTTGTGCTAATTTTTTACAGTAGCCTTGGGAAATTAATACAACCCTGCCCCCAAAAAATAAAGCTGTGTTTATAAAGTGGTTGTTAACAACACAGTTGTTTGAGCCAGACAGGCTGAGTCCAAATCCTGCCTCCTGGCACCTCCCAGCTCGTGACCTTGGTTGAGTTAACATTTGCGTGGCTCGCTGGTAACACGAGGACACTGGAGAACCTGCTTCCCAGGGCAGTGAGGACACTCGTGCCTGTGTGGAACACCACCTGGGACTCCCTGCAGGGGAATGTTTGCTGCTGTGGTTCCACCTCCGCCGTCTCGATCCGTGACTGGTCTATCCGTTATCAAACTCAACCCTTGGCACCCTCGTTAACGCCTCCCTCCCTTTGTTCCTTGTACCCAAGGAATATTGGTTCAGCACTGGTCTGTAATAGCATTCTCCTGCTGCTCTCCTTCCGTTCCGACTGCCCAGGCCGTGGGTCAATCTTGCAACCCCTCATCTGGACCAGTGCGGTTGCCTGCAGATCGGTCTGCTTTCCCACAGTCTCTTCACCCCTACACGTGCAGTGGAGTTGGCACCTTCAGGGATTTCCATAAAGTCAATGGGCGTGGCCTTCTCCAGAGTCCTGCTCCCCTGGGAGGGATGACCACATTTTTATTGGCTTAAGAGGTGTGAAGGGGCCGGCTCCGTGGCTTAGCGGTCGAGTGCGCGCGCTCTGATGCTGGCGGCCCGGGTTCGGATCCTGAGCGCGCCCCAAGGCACCACTTCTCCGTCCAGCGCGAGGCCGAGTCCCACGTACAGCAACTAGAGGGATGTGAACCTATGACATGCAACTATCTGCTGGGGCTTTGGGGGGGAAAAAAATGAATAAATAAAATCTTTAAAAAAAAAAAAAAAGAGGTGTGAAATCTGTGGGTGTGATTATGTGAATAGGGTGAAGAGTGGGACAGAGAAAACAAGAAGGGATACTGCCTGCTCCAAGCTCAGAAATAGGTGGGCAGGGTCCTGGGGCTTGGAGAAGCACCCAGGGGTGGCCATGCAGCCTCCCTATCCTCCACGCAGTGCCCAGTGCACTGGGGAGGAGACGAGGGGACACCTTTCCTGTCTTCTCCCTAGCCCCCCAATGCCAAGTCACCCTGCGGCCCAGTGACTGTGTCAGCCAGTCGTAGCCCCTTGAGAGACAGTAGAAGCAGGACCGTCAGGAGTATTGGGGTAGAGTGCACGCTCCATGCCCGCCACCCTGACTCCTCTCTCTCTGTCCTCTCCGTATTGCAGGGCCTCTGGAAGCGGAGGACGGGGTCTGTCACACGATATCAAAACAACAGTCAGCAGAGTCCTGGCGGCTTCAGGATTCAGGGTCTTTGAAATGCAGGCCATGTACCACATGTGCTGCCTATATTTGTCTCGGGTCCATCACGTGCCCACATCTTCTAGAGAGGACATGGGGTCCAGCACATCTGGTCCCACCTTAGCTGTCTGCAGTCTGTGGGGGAGGTGGGCTAAGGAAGGCCGGCCACCTGCGGAGGGCCAGTTGACGAGTGAGGTCCACCCCCTCGGTCCTCTCCCCTCCCTCTCAGCATAGGCCATCAGCCTCGAGGGATTGAAGGGATGTAACAACGGCCAGGGTCAACTGCTCCAGAGTCCTGAACATAGCCACTTCTCCAGCGAAGTCGTCTCTGCAGTGGACTGCATCTTGAATTCCAGAAGCAATGCAGCGGATGAGGCTGCGTCCCACCCGGCCTCCCCACCCCTCCATCCTCCCGCTGACTCAGGCGTTTATGGGCAAACAGACAGAAGCAACTGCACCTGGGTCTGTAATCAACACCAACTTCAAAAGACTCAACAGCTGCTTTCTGGAACTTGGCTGCCCAACTCCCAACCCATCAGCTCTCTGTCCAGCGTCGCCATTGCTGGGGCCTGGCATGCCCACCACGGAGCAAGGTCTGGTGGACATTTGACCATCCCAAGTCCAGGAAACCAGGGATGGTGACCTTAGGTCATTTGTCATGATTTGTTTTCTAACTCCCTTCACGTGTGACAGTTGGTGTATGGATTTCTCAGTCTTCTCCTCAAGTTTTCCCTCTGAACCCGCTTGCTTACACAGTTGTATCAGACAGGTTTCCTGGTGGCAAGCAACAGAAACTAACTCTGTGGGTGTGTTCAACAAAAAAGGAGTTTGGGGGGAAGGCAAATCAATAGAAGGGTGGAAGTCCGGAGTTGGGAGACAGGGACCGAGGGCAGATATACTCTTGTCCCCATGCTCTGTGCGGCCACAGTGACACAACCATCTCCAGCTGTCCCGGTTCCTCGCATCGCCTGCTCAAGAATGCCAGCTGAGCCCGTCCCAGTGGCCAAGCCTACACGGGATGCCATCCTAGGCTCAGCAAAGAGAGGAAGCTCTTGGGCTTCTGTAGTGGGAAGTAGGTCTCCTTCCCCAGACAAGTTCTCAAGAAGGCTGACTGATACATCCTTAGGAAGAGAGGGCTGGATGATAGATAGCCCCCTCTCACCAGAGGGCAAGCACAGGTCCTGGGAAACACCCAGGAGGGTAGTAAGTCCGTGTAGACTGGCCCCAACATAGGCCATGGTGCCATTTTCCTGCTCTGCGAGCCCAGGTTCCTTTGGAGAAGCGTTGATATGGGGCATGCAACTTGCGGGGGTCTCCCCTCCCGTTCTGCTCCTCCTCTGCCTGGCCTGCATTCAGGGGTCTCTGCGTAGGCAGCCCAGGTTCCAGCAGCTGGAATTGGCTGGAGCTCAGCATGGGGAGCTGGCTTTGTTGCTCAAATCTGGTAAGAGACTCTGGGCAGGACACCAACACGTGCTGGTCTTATACCCGAGGAACATGGGCAAGCCGATCCCCTAGGAAAGTGATGGACTGTGACCCAGTGAAAGATTAAGCTGAGGGCTCTGACCTTGATGCAGCCTTCCCAAGTGCAGGAAGCCAGACACCAGCAACCTGATCTGGCTTTGGGCTGGGCACACAGTGATACGTCCTTTGCACGTGTTTCTGTCCGGGGCTGCGCAAGTCACCGCAGAGATTTCCTCTCTGACCGGTGCCGTGTTACCCAACAGGCCCATGATGCCGGAAAAGTAGGGAGCCAGAAATGTCTCTTTAAGGGTTTGACATTTCAAAGGGAGCATTAAAGAGAAGTCAGCATGGGAAACTGGACACTTACGCTGATCTTGTGCTCGAGAATTGCTTTTGTTTGGAGTTATTTGCAGGGCAGGAGGCTGCTGTAATGTTTTCAGTGTCAAACATCTCTGAAAGTCTCCATCCGGCCTGTGTCACCAAGAGAAAGGCCAGTGAGACCCCATAGTGTGACACTTGATGTAGAGTCAACTTTTTCTGTTCTCCCCTTGTTGGAACAAAATTAAAAATTACTTTTTTTTTTTTTGCCTTCCAGTCCTAAAAACTCATTGGGATGAGCTTCCAACCATGTTTCGTTTTCCTGTGGCCCATACCTGCCCTGATATATTCCTCTGGTTCTCAAAGTGTGGTCCCCGGGCTGGCAGCATTAGCATCACCCCAAAATTGAGCTGAGCCTCACCCCGGACCCTCTGACTCAGAGTCCCGGGGGTGGGCTGGCAATCTGTTTTAACCAAGCCCCCCAGGTGACGCTGTGCATGTTAAAGTTTGGGAATTATTGATGAAGAGTACAGCAAAGTGAGAAATCGAACAAATGGGCCTCTCAAGAACGACGTCCCTCCTTTGCAGGCACACCATTCACTTCTCCCCAGAAGCCCTCAGACAAGCCCCGCAGAAGGGGCAGGTGGGAGACGACCTGTAAAACCGTGTCTTCAGTCTGAGGAACGTGCCTGGGGAAAGCCCAACGCCTGGCCACTCTCCTCCCCCTACATCCTGCTCTGACACCTCTGCCTGGAGGGAAAGAAAAGAAAGAATGGAAGAGACACAAAAACAGAGAAAAACAAAAACAAATCAGCAGAAAGATGGCATTCTTGGATGAAATGTAAATTACTTACATTGTAGATGTTTTCCTGTAGAAAGCTTCCACTTTATAAAATTAAGAAATTAAAAAGTGCAGATAAGACCAAAGAAGAAAGTAAAAGTCACCCCAAAACCCTTCACCCGGAGACAATCATCAATATGTCTGTGTTTCTGTCTACTTCATACATAATTCTTAAAAATGAGATCATATTTTTTATCCTTTTGAGTGAAATCGCTGTTCTCATCTTCAATGATTTCCTTGGGAGAAATTCTGGGAAGTAGAAGTCCCGGGTTAAAGGCTATGGACGTTTATAAAAAGGCAGACTTGTGATATAATGTCCTCCAGAAAGGCGGAACCGTTTAGGCCCCCAGGAGTGTAGGAGATGCTTGCAGAGGATCACCCCGCAGTTGCAACCCCTCACAGCCAGGCGTGGGCGCGTCGGCAGCCCGCTCTGCTCTCACGTGTCATATACACACCACGTGGGTTTAGAAATAGAGCAGGGCATGCTCGGAGACCCCAGAGCCTGTGAGCCGACTAACCCGGGCCTGCTCACCATCTTCACTCTCCCGGGCGTGGGCAGAGTTCTCCAGGGCTGTCCTTACTTCTTGCTATATTTTATATAGCAAGGCAAAGCTGCTCTGAGGGACAAAATGCACTGACTGGCGAGCGTCCACCTTTATTTCTTCTTCTTGTAACGGCACAGAGGTGGGTGGCCCAGGGCTGGCAGGGCCTCTGCTCCACGAGGTCACCCAGGGACCCAGGCTCCTTCCTCCTGCTGCTCCTCATCGCTGGAGCCGCGCCCTCATCTGCGGGGGAGCAGCCCTCTCACGGGCACCCGTGCGCATTCACCCGCGGGAAGGAGGAAGAGAAAGAACGGATGTGCAGCAGAGCAGTGCCTCAAGGCGGGGGCGCCCGGGAGCTGCACGCCCCACTTCTGTTCCACGCCCACACCGGGCTGCTGGGCAGGCTGCAACTGCAGGCTGTGGCTGAGCGGTCGCCTCAGATCCAGGAGAGGCTGTTTCTGCAAGGAAGAAGGAAGAATCCATTCTGGAGCCTCTGCCACATCCTGAGACTCTGCATTTTCGGTCATTCTGCCTTTGATTTTGTACCCTGAGTCCACAGGGACCAGCCCTGGTGGTGGGCAAGGCTGAGTCAATACGGGCATCTGTTATCAAGAGAGACAACTCGTTTACTCGGTACCTCAGTCAGTTCAAGCTGCTACAACAAATTACCACAGACTGGGTCATTTAAACAACAAACATCGATTCCCCCTGTTCTGGACGCTGGGAGCCCGAGGTCAGGTTGCCGGCACAGTTGGGCTCTTGGTGATTGCCTGTCCTGGTTTACAGACGGCCGTCTTCTTGCTGTGTCCTCACCCAGGAGAAAGAGAGCCAGCTAGCCCCTCTTATAAGAGCACTAATCCCATCGTGGGGGCGCCACCCTCATGACCTAATCACCTCCCGAAGGCCCACCTCTTAGTACCATCACCCTGGGGGTTAGGTTTCAATGTATGAGTTTTGGGGTGACAAAAACATGGTACTTAGCAAGACTTCTCTTAAGATGACTTTCTTTATGGAGAGCAGCCGAAAGGAACGTGGCTGTTCTGGTGGAGCAAGAATCTTCTAGACGTTTTTTCTCGTTTGGTCTGGTTTTGTTTGACCTTTTTAGTTTCTTTCTTTAATCTCTGAGACCTTTGACCTGATGAACCTGAAACTCAATTCTGGCATAGTCACTTCTTATAAACCAACACGCATCCCATCTCAAAAGAAGGCAAAGCAGAAAACCAAACAATCCAATAAAAAACCCTGCATGGTCACATCTGAAAACCTCGGGAGGGGTCGGTCGACCCACATTTTGATTTATCGTGTGGACTAGGCAGTATTTCATTTCCAGGAGCTTCCTCGGAGTGTCCGAATGAATAGGCAGGTGCACACAAAGAAAGCGGGCTCCTCAGAGCTATTTCTGTCACAATGAAGCTACGGGAGGCAGCAGCGTCTTCATCCTGACCTACTTCCCCGGCCCCTCGCAGGTGCGCTTGCTGCCGGCAGAACTCGTAGGAAAGGATTTTCTATTAACTTGCTTTCCCCTGTTGCCCCGACTGTCTGGGAGGGAGAGGTGGCCTGGTTTGCATTTGACTTTCAGGTTATTAGACAGCCTCCTAAAAGTAAGCAACGGGGGCCACATCGTCGATGGACAGACTTGGTGCTTTAAAGTTGTGCTACACTGCTGGCTTCTGCAGACACCCAGCTCCATTTACGTCTGACTCGTGTTTCCCTGTCTTGGGAAATGTATCTTCAGCTTGACACCTTCAATGAAAGGTTAATTTTAGTAAGCAAGATGCAGAATAATTTTGGACAATGAGTTAAGGTATCAAAAAAGAGATGAGAGGAAAGAAAGGGTTAAAAGAAAGAAGGTAGCTCAAGAAAGAGTGCAGTGCTGTCTTCTAGGAACAGAGGCAGTCCTAGAGGATTTATGGGTGAAACCTACACGTGCAGCGTGAAGACTAATATTCCGATGCAAAATTCATCGTTTAGGACCTCAGATAAAGTATAGAGTCTCGGAAAACCAAGGGAGCCTTGAGATGCTCTACCGTGCATGCTGCTGTCTGTGAACAGAACCACGTCCATCCTCAAAATACAGCTCTTTCGCGAAATACTCAAAAGGAGGACTCCATAACTTACCCTATAATGTGCTCGTTTCTTGAGACCATGTGGTCGATAATTTCTTCCAAACGTATATTTCTCTTGTTCCAATTACAGCTCCCAATGATAACAAAACACCTCTCCTAACCCTATTTCACCATCTTTAAGACCGTTATTAGGTCTCCAGACCCTCCACGTTACATGCTTCTCAAACTCTTCCAATCCACAGGCTAATTTAGCACAGCAAAAGATACCTCCCCACCTCAGGCTACTAGAAAAATAATAATCATTAATGGGAAGATGGATGCTCTTGATGAAATGAGCACTTTATTAAATATCATAAATAAACCATTATTTCATGCCAGTCCTGGAGGTACAGAAACTATTGTAAACATTATCTCCTCAAAGGTGCTAATACAGTAAGAAGATTAGTAGGGTTGATTCACAGTCCGTCCGTCTGGAGGACTGTCCCACTGCTGTGGGCCCACGCCCTTAGTTACCACACTGGAACTTTTCATCCAGAACCACACTGCACTCAGCAGTAATTCCCAGGAACCTGTCCTCCAGAAACACTAGCATATGCATCAAAGATGTAAGGACAAAGCTGTTCACGGCGTTATTTTTTGTGATAGCAAAAAGTTAAAAAGAGACCAGATGTTCACAAGAGGTTAACCAACCTATTTCGTATTACAGAGTGGTGTGGAGCCATTAAAAAGAACAGCCAAGGTCTACGCATACTCTCGTGGAAAAGTCTCCAAGATATATATTTAGTGGAAAAATGCAAGGAGCAGAATGGTAAATAAAGCCTGATCATATTTGTACAAAAAAAGTGTACGTTCATTTACTTATATGAATATTCAGAGTTGAAGAAACAGAACCACACACAGAGAAATCTTAATAATGGTGACTTTATGGGACAGAGAGTGAGACTAAATCTATGTGGGGTGAGGGGGTAAAGAGGGGCCTCGTGTCTTACTCTCTGTTTTTTCTTTTATGTATTATTTTGTTAATACAAAAATACAATTTATAAATGGTGGGAAAACCAACAGTATTTGACAAAAGAAAACATACTTCAGAGGCAATTGGGGAAATTGAACACAAACTGAGTATTATATTATATGAAAGAATTATTGATAACTTTGCTGGATATGACAATGGTATTGTGGTGTATTTCAAAGAAAGTTCTCATCTGTTAAGAAACATACTTAAGTATGTACAGGTAAAAACAGGCTTTAAAAACTATATACATACACACATACATATATACATATATGTGATATATAAAATTTGAAATTATTAAATAAATAGTTCTTCAGTTGACCAAATAAAAAACAAAATTCTTTACAGTTTCATCACAAAAGGAGACAGAAAGTCAAAAGCCCACAGGAGCCAGGCAGATGATCAAAACGAGGACAGGGGAGGAGAGAGATCAGGAGGGTGGGGTACATGCTCCATTTCTAGGGGCACTTCTGTCTCAGAACCAGCCTTTTGGGTCCATCTGGGAATGCTGGCCATGCGGGGTCAAAGCTTCTGAGTTCTCCAAAGAAACCAGACGTCCAGATGCAGGAGTCTGACTGGGGGGAGGCAAGCGAGGGGCCTGGGCTGACGAATAGAAGGGGCACTCACTCTCGGGGCCCAAGCCCACCCCTGCAGATGCTCAGACGGAGCGCCTCCTTTGATCATGTGCCCCAGGCTTCTGCTTGCTCCCCCAGTCAGGCCCTGTCCAGGGAGAGTGTTTACCTCCCAATGCTTAAATGTTGACAACTAATACTATTCTGTGTGTGTGTGTGTGTGTGCGCGTGCGCGCACGTGCGCGCGTGCTGAAGGAGAGCATATCTGAGGACAATGGGGCTCACGGGTGAGCAGAGTGACTTCTAAGCTGACAGAGTCACTGTGAAGGGCCCTTCTTCCCCTGCAGGGAATGAGATCCCAACCCCTAGAGGGGAGTGCTCAGAACCATGCGGGTGGTTAAACAGACCCCAGGGATCCTATCGCCAGGGGCCAGAAGGAGAGCCAGGAAGATGACTTCGAGGTAGGTTTGCACGGATCTCAAGTCTCTCTAACTCTGCCCTTTGCCTGTAAATATTCAGTTCAACAGAAAGTGATCTTACTTCACGGAGCCACTCTCCCATCCAAGTCACTCTTGTCTGAACCCCTCATCAGGTACAAGTGCCTTAAAACTTTAAAAAAATATATAAACAGGGAGCATGGTCCCAACATTTGAAACACTTTCTGTTGCCTCTTACAGAATCTCAGACCTGGACCATCCGGGCCTATTCATGATGAACCTCGGATGCAGGAAGACCTCCAAGGAGAAAGGCCTCTTTGGTTCTGAAGGAGAGGTGATGTTTGAGCAGACGCGGTGGGAATTCTAACGCAGGGTTATTGCAGGTGCATGGGGCCGGGGTCCAGGCCGGGGAATGAAGATGAACTGAGATCACAATATAAGAAAATTAAGTCAGATTCTGGCCAAGTGGCTAGTTTGACACTGTTCACCAGCACGGTTCCTGAGCACATGCGGCCGGCACCGTTCCAGGCGCTGAAGACACTGCTGTGAACAAGACAAAAGTGGTCCTTTTTATCACGGAGGCGACAACCTCACGGAGCGGCAGAAAGGGAGCACGTGCTCTGAAGACCCTGCAGCAGGGCCAGGGGAGGGGGTGACTGAGGCTGGACGGGCAGCTTTAGACCGAAAGGCTGGGGCTCAGAGGAGGCCGGAGATCTGGGGAGGGACAGACCCACGTCAGTGCTCGACCCCCTTGTAACTGCGGGCTCGGTCTCTGCTCACACAAGTCACTTCCACCCGTGTGTAACCGACAAGACACAGTTCTCGAGTGCACGGGGCTCGTGGATCCTTAAAAATCTCATTCACACTCACCGCTTCCTCTGTTTGCTCGCTCACTGTTTCTTCCCACTCTCCTTTTTCTCTTCCTTAAATTCTTCAGCTAACCTGCCTCGGTGTTTATCTTCTGCACTAAAAAGAGTAGCGCTTAAGTAGCTTGCTGTGATTGAGGCAAAGTCGTGAGAACACTGTAACTTTGGACCGATGCCCACAGGAGATGAGCTGGTGAGTGTGTTAAATTACGAAACACTGGAGCAATAAAAAACCTGCCTCATGAAAAATGAAGGGGCTTTAAAGGGCTCAACCACTTGGTTTCCCTTCTTCTTTAACTTCAGGCTAGGAAAATGCAGTGGGAGGAGCCACTCGGGAAGGTGGGAAGCCGTTCCCCCCAGGTTGCCTGAGTAAGAGGTTCCCGCTGCGACACTTGAAAGCCCAATAGACACGTGTGAATGTATAATACGCGCTTGAAGTGTTCGTTCACAGTCCTGAAGGGGTTCTCAGAGCCGCGAAGAGGATGGACGACTTTTGACTGTCTGAGGTGCTGGGAACGGTGTCTACGGGGCTGTCAGGGCAGGGCATTAGATAGACTGTTTGGAAAAGGACACCAGTCTCTGCACAGGATGAAAACTCTCTGCACTTAATGTGATGCAGCAAATATTATTGTGTGTTGTCTACGAGGCACAGAGCAGAGAGGGTAGGAAACACTCCCAGGTGCATGGACCAGCCGTGGTCTGAGTTGGAAAGAGCATCGGATAATCTTTCCATTCATTCCGTACGTCCAAGTGGCCCCTTCTGTGTGCAGGGCTCTCTGCTGAGCCCTGGTGCCCATGAGCCTCCCATCCGGGGAGTGGAGAGCCGGGTGCACAGGAGGAGTGGTAGTAACTCCCTCTTGGAGAGGGCTGCCGTGCGCCAGGCTCTGTGGGAGTGGTTTACTCATGTTACGTCACATGAACAGATAGTTATAAAGAACAAGGTGTGCGAATGGTAGAACAAGAGCAAGGCATTACGGGGACATCCACAAGGAAGTCCTAATCCCGGTGGGGGTGAGGTGGGGTGGGCTGGAGCCAGGGAAGGCTGCTTAAAGGAGATGATGCTCGAGTGAAGGGGCAAAGGATGGAAAGGAGTAAGCGATACCAAGAGGAAGTTCATTCCACACAAAGCTATGGAGCATCACCATGTGCCAGGCACAGTTCTGGACCCTGGGGACACATTAGTGATGAAACCTGCTGCCATAGAAGGGCTGGAGCAAGTACAAGATGGTGTGCAAAATTATAATATGTTAGTGATGAGCGCTAAAACTACAAGGAAGGGAACAGAAACTACAGGGCTGGGATGTCATGTTTTTAACCAAGATTGCAAGGAAAGTTGTCACTGAGCAGGCAGGATTGGAGTAAAACCTCAAAAGAAGTAATGACATGAAGAGCGTTCTAGACAGACAGACCAGACAGTGCAAAGGTCCTGAGGCAAGGACTGCCTGGCAGGTCCAATGAAATCAGGAAGCGTGGCTGGAGCAGAATGATTGTGAAGGAGAGGGTGAAAGATGAAGTCATACTGGGGATGGAGGACCCACCATATGGAGCCCTAGTGACCACCGAAAGTTCTTTGGGTTTGCTTTGAGTGAGATGGGAGCCATTGAGGGTTTAGGAGCAGGTGATGGATGTGACTTGACTCATGTTTTAACAGCATGGCTGCCGTGGGGGCAACAGACTTGAAGGGAGCAAAGTGGCAGCAGAGACCAGTGAGGAGGCTATTGCAGCCAACCAGGCAAGAAAAAATGAAGGTTTGACCAGGGTGCTAGCAATGGGGTTGGTGAGATGCGGTTGGATGGTGACTGTATTTTGAAGGTATTGCTGACGGGATTGGCGGGTCGCTTGGCTGTGGGATTGGAGAGAAAGAGCGATGTCAGGAATGAGTCCAGGGTTTTGGGGTGAGCCCGCAGAAGGCTGGAATCGTCGCTCACTGTGATGAGGGGACTGAAGAAGTGACAAGTTTGAGCATCAGAGCAGGAGCCGAGGACATGAGAGGTCATTCCACGCAGACCGAGTGATGGGAGGAAAGCAGAGCAGCCAGGAGGTGTGCAGCGGGTGCATGGGACTGCCCGCTCCCCGGGCATCACAAGGAGGGGTGTGGCGTGGGGGAGGTCAGAGATGGGTGCCGCCTACAGCTCCGTTCATCCCGGCTTTGGGTTTTGCTGGGCAGACGATAGCTATGCAAGGTCTCAGGATGCTGCTGAGATAATGTATTTCATTCCATCTAAGACATCATCAGTTTTAAGACCTGTCATTATTTTGTGTTCCTTTGAGAAAGAAACTATGCTGACACTTAAGTTATAGTATGATACTGTTTTATCACTTAGAATTTGCATCTTATGCATATCACATGCACATTAGAGCAACTCTTTGAGACTTATTTGGCCATAGAGAGTCATCTCATATCCCTCTTTGTGTGTGCAGTGAAGGAAAACATAAACAAAATAAATTGGTTAAGGTGTTTGCAAACTCCTTTCCATCCAGAGTCCAACTCCTTGAAACACTTTGAGACTGGAGGTGTCAGTGTCCAGGTCCCCACACCCCTGGGGACAACATGTGATCGTGAGCAGTGGGCGATGCTCCTTTCTGGACAGAGTTCTCCGCCGTCGTCTCTACTTCTTTCCCAAACCACTGATGGTCACGCTGCTGCAGCTGAGGCTTGTAAGTGCTTGGTCTGCTAGGAGGTGCCGGGAACGGCAAATACGTCACTGTTGCTGTTGGACATGGTCAATTGTAAGACACATCCTGATATTGGAAGTGTTAAAACTCAAAAAAATTACACATTTTAGAACCAATGGCATAAGGTTGGATCCCATGCCCAACAAGAGGATCCAGGCTAAGAAGGGGAAAGAGAATTCGGAAGAAATGGATGTAATAAAACAGAGGAGTCTAGAAGCTGTGGTCTGGAAGTGTCTCAGTGATCCATTGCCACAAGGATGCTGAATAACGAACCACTGCAGATCTCAGTGACCTACGGTAAGCATTCATGGCCCACACGTCGGGGAGTGGTCCTTGGCTAAGTGGCTCTCGGGGGCTTGGCCGATGTGGGCTGGCCTTGGCCGGGATGTCTGGGGCTCCATGTCTCTCCCTCTCCAGCAGGCTGTTCCAGGCGTGTGTTCTCATGGTGGAGGCAGAGGTACAAGGAGACACACAGGTCTCTTGAGGCTGGAACTAGCACACTGTCACCTGCACCACAGTCTGTTGTCCACAGTAAGTCATGAGACAGGTCTAGATTCAGGAGGTAGAGAAATAGATTCTGTCTGTTTAATGAGAAGAACTGGACATCCATATGACAAAGGAAGTCAATATCATTCCAATAGACCACTGTAAGGTTGGAGAGAACTTATACTTAGGATAACATTGTGAGAGAGCTGCAGGCATAGAAGGATGCAGTCAGACTTACACGTTTCTGAGGTGAGATTATTCCAGGGGGTGCTAAGATGCAGGGTGTATCCTTTGGTGTGGGGGACTGAAGGGAAGAGGAGTTAAAGGGGAATCAACAGTCTCTAGCTGTGACTGTTGGAGGGGCTGTCTCTGTGGATGGGAAATCTCCCCAGACTGTGGTGAGAGGTGGGATGGAGAGCGCATTTGTTTCCTGTAGCTGCTGTGACAAAGTACACACACTGGGTGGCTTAGAACAAGAGACATTTATTCTCTCCTGGTTCTGGAGGCCAGAAGTCCAAAATCAAAGTGTCAGCACTGCTGTGCTTCCTCTGAAGACGCAGCAAAAGGCTCTGTTCATGCCATTCTCCCCGCTCCTGGTGGCTGCTGCAGTCCTCGGCGTTCCTCGGCTCGTATACACATCACTCCAGTCTCTGCCTCCGTCTCCACGTGGTGTTCTTCTCTCTGTGTCTCTAGGTGTCTTTCCTCTTCTTATAAGGACACCAGTCTTATTGGATTTAGGGCCTACCCTAATGTAATATGAACTCATCTTAACTACTTACATCTGCAAAAACCCTGTTTCCAAAGAACATTGCATTCCGAGGGTGAGGGTAGGCATGAATTTTGAGAGGGGACATTATTCAACCCAGAGCAGAGAGGAGGATTGAGCCAGTTTTCCAAATCATCAGTGACCCGGAGAGATTGAGGGAGAGGTTGGCAGGTGACAGAGTTGTGAGAGGAAGAGTAGTACAGCCAGACAGCGTGGGCATTGGGCTCGGTGACAACACACATCCTCCCCATTCACTGAACATCCAATTAGAATGCTCCTATCCCCTCCATCCCATCACCTTGGTAAGCTAGAGGAGCTCCAGGGCCTTGGGGCTCGCTGGTCCTCTGCTGCCGCCCTTTTGTGTCCGCTCCAGTCCTTGCTCTCTGCCCACTCATCAGGATTGGTGCTTCTGACCTTTCCTTGATTCCTGGACCATCCTTGCCCGGATACAGGCTCCAGCCCAGCATCCGCTGGCAGTGCCCCAGGCACGCTTACTGCCCAGGAAGCAACATTACGCATCAAAGGAGTATGAAATTTCACAGGAGAGCGGAGGAGCAGTGGTCTGGCGTTGGCGATGGAGACGCAGGGAAATGCTAATCCCCTGCTCTCACTGGACCGGGAGTGGGGAGAAACGACCTCGTCTCCTGAGGACACAGCTCCCTCATCCGTGGACCCAACAGGCTGGTTGAGGAGGTCGACTGTTAAGGGCACCTTCATAGCTAAGATTCTACGTGTTTACAAACAGGAGGGACAAGGGAGTCACTGGACAGGCATTTTTGATTCTTTGTCTCTCTTTAAAGAGAGTTTTTCTCCACTATGGCTTTTATTACTCACCTTATCTGTTGAAATACTTCTCAAATCTACAAGCAATCTGCAAACAGTAAGTCAGTTTAATGAATTTTACCAGAAAGAGAAAGTAGCTGGTATATCATAGACATTTGAACTAATCTGTAACTCGGTTTCGATCCTGTTTGCACACTAGCACAGAGTGGGTTTAAAATACACTTGTGGAGGGCAGAATAATGAAGTAATGACCCCCTCCCAAAGACGTCTGTGTCTTAATCCACAGAATCCGTGGATGTGTCCGGTTGCACAACAAATGGGGATTACGGTGCAGATGGAATTTCAGTGGAAAGCATCTGACCTACAATAGAGAGAGTGTCCCGGATTATCCAGGTGGCCGGTGTGGTCACCCAGGGCCAGTCTGACTTCATCTACCCATCTGCGCACTTTCCCCATCCCTGTGCTGTTTTGAAGCAAATCCTAGACATCATATTATTTTGTTCACAAATATTTCAGAGTGTATCTCTAAAAGATCAGGGCTCTTTCTTTAACATAACCAGGTTACCGTTATCTTACTACAACAAGGGGTCCTTGACATCATCAGAAATCCAGTCAGTGTTCACATTCCCAGTTGCCTCATATATGTCACGTGGAGTCGAACCACATCTACGTTGTTCTATTTTTTAATTTTATACGTGTTGGTTTGAATTAGAAGCCAAAATAGCTCCACACATTGTGATTGGGTGTGATATCTTGAAAGTCTCTTGATCTCTAGAGTCTCCCTCCATCCTTCTCTCTTCAGTATTCGTGGAAGAAACCAGTTTCTCTGTCCTGCAATGTTGCCTAGCTGAGATTTTGCCTATTATGTCCTCATGGTGTCCTTTAATATTTTCTCTGTCTTTTGTGTTTTCTGTAAATTGAAAGCTGCATCAAGACGCTTGATCAGTTTTGATTTAAATTTTTCACAAGAAAACTACGCAGGTGGGGTGTCATTCCACCGGGAGGCACATGAAGTCTATTCTCCTTCCGTGTGTGACGTGAGGAGACACCGGGTGCCATGCCTGGATCCATTATTTCAACAGGGGTTGCAATTGTTAATCATCTGTTCTGTCCTTTCTTCTTCATCTGTTCACCGGAATAACTCTACAGAGAGAAGTTTCCCATCAAGTACTATTTGGTTATTATTACCAACGTTTTTAGAATTGTTTTCTAATTAACGAACATCACCAACAAACATGAGATTTGCTACATATACGGGGACTGAGGGCTCCACATTGTTGAAGATTCATAGAGCTGCCTCACGCATTTCATTGATAGATCGTTCATCATCATGGGTCGAGGGCTTGGAGATAGTCCCTCTCTGGCGTGAGCGAACGATCACTGTCCTTTCAAAGGGTCCTCTGCTTCCAGAGTTCTTCTGATTGAGACTCCTCAGCTTTTCCATATTGGATTGTGCTGAAGTGTGTCCCCCCTCCCCCCAAATTCATGTGTTGAAGTCCTAACACCCAATACCTACAGAATATGACCTTATTTGGAAACAAGGGATGTTGTCGATGTAATTAGTTCAGATGAGGTCATATTGGTGTAGGGTGGGCCCCAATCCCATATGCCTGCCGTCCCTATGAAGAGGGGACATTTGGACACAGACATGCACACATGGAAAAGGTGATGTGAACATGAACGCAGAGATTGGGGTGATGCATCCACAAGCCAAGGGACGTCAAGGATCACAGCAACCACCAGAAGCTGGAGAGAGGCGGGGAACAGATCCTACCTCAGGGCCCTCAGACGGGAGCAAACCCCAGCACAGTTCATGGCTGTGTTTATGAACAAATGTAAGCTATAAATAACTCCCTCTCTGTCCTTCTCTTCACACACCCTGTTGCATCTCATGCTTTGTAGCATTTTGTGTCTACAAGTCGTTCAACTATATTAATCCAACGAATATTTATCAGAATCTCATGTCAGGTGCTGCTAGGGATAACGGATTAAAAGATGAAATAAGTCATGTCTGCTGTCCCATGTTGCTCAGAGTCTGGTTGGAAAATAGACACCTAACAGATAAATATGTCACATGGTCACTCACGACTGATAAATAGTCATGAGCACACCAAGAAGGGGCCATGAACCCAGTCTGGGATGGAGGGTTTGGTGATTTGAGTGGGGGAGATCAAGAAGAGGGAGGGGGCAAGACCCGAGGGTCTCTAGCCCAGGTGCTGGGGCAGACAGAGATGCCAGCCCCCACGATGAGAACCCGGGAGGAAGAGGGCTTCAGACGCAGACTTACTGAGTTGCAGAGCCTGCAGCACATCCAGGTGGAGAGCCCCAGAGATACTCGGATGGGTGAATCCTCAGCTCCAGGGGACGGTCTTGGGCGGAGCTCTGCAATGAGACCCGTGAGCCAAGGATGGAAGCCTGGGGACACACTTCTTAAGAGCATTCTTTTACCCAAGAATATATTAAGTTGGGGGAAAAATGTTGTTCAGATAATTCAAAGACTTCCCTATGTTTTCGTGTATCAACTTGTAATTGGTTAGGGAAGAGAATATTAAATAAACCCTGTCGTCTCAACGAAGCTCCTGAGATTGGAAGAGGATCCGGGCATTCTCACCTTTCCTGCCTGAGCTGCCTGGTTATGCTTTTTGTTTCTCTCATATTCCTTTCTGATGCTGGGATACGAGTCCTATATTAATGAGCTTCAACTCCTTATAATCTCTTGCATTCTCACTCCACGAAAGCAATGGCCTTGTCTGCAAACACAGCTTCGAGACAAATCCTATCCCCCCTCCCATCAGGTGGTCTGCGATGAGGACCTCCTATACATAAATTCAGTAGCAACCGCAGGCACACCACCGTGCCAAAACCAACAGCAGGAGAGCAGGAGAGGGAGAAAGAACACGGGCTTTGGAAGTAGACAGGCTGAATTATCATTCCATTTCCACCACTTACTGGCTCGGTTTCCACACTTGCAAAATGGAAATAATCATAGGGACTTCATGGTCTTGTAATGAGGGTCAGATTAGATTAGATTATGCCTAGCCCCAAATCATCCCCTTCTTCCCCTAGTTACGTACTTACTATCCTCACCACCTTACATTGTTTTTCTTTCCCAAAAGCGGGAATAAGAGTACAATATACACAGCGAACAAGAGTCTATGAGCCGGGACATCGGTCTGGATATTTGCCGATGTCCAAACACCAGGCTCCCAAATGAAACATCGACAGAGACCCCTTGACCTCGTGTTAATCGGAGAAATAAGTCGGTCTTCATCAGAGAGTGACAGCTAGCTTTGTAGATTCAAAAGTCCCAGATTGTGTGGGTGGCATTTATGTCCACATTGTAGTTTCTAGACACTTAGAAATTCTTCAGATAAAATTCTCAGGAAACAAGAAAAGTGGAGCCATATTTCCTATTCTCATAGCTCAAAAATATGGAGGCCGATAGAATAAATATGTTTAACATATGGGAGCTTAAACATAGCCCTCCCCATTTATCCACTTAGCTTCTTTATGGAAATCCATGAATTCTAGCAAATTCTCCAGAGAAGAGTGGTCATGGGGGAGGAGAAACCACATTCCCATTTTTTTTTTTTTGTGGTGGTGGAATGAGACGTGTTGGAGAAACACAGTACAAACGTGTGAGCATCGTTAAGGAGAGGGGGGGTAGAAGGGCCGAGGTGGCCCACGCAGCACAGTCTGGATGACAGAGGGAGTTATTGTGTGATAGCAAGGGGAAAGGCCCCATAAGAGTCCAGTTGCCTGAAAATAGATGATAGAGCTCTGTAATACGTGATGTCATGCTGTAAGCATTTAGCCCTCCGTAAATATTTGAGAGAGATAGGAGAAAAGATGAAAGTTTTATTTGCAGTATGTTACGGTAAATGTAGCCCCCCTTCAGCACTGGGGTACAGGTGCAGGATCCGGCTTTATTAGAATTCAGGATGGTGGATTGGGTCTAGCAGAGATGGCACCAAAGGAGAATACGACCCATGTGTTCCCGTCATCCGTCTCCAAGCCGTTCTGAGAGAGAAGAAGCGGGCCTCCCGGTGAGAAGGCTGTCTTTGGACACTTCCAGTGACGGGCAGGCAGTGAAGGCTGAGGTTCTCATTGGAATTCCAGAGAACGTAGCTGAGTAGAACATCTCATGTCTAGTGAGGAGAGCATCCGAATGGAGATCCAGTCCGGAGCTGCCCAGTAAGACGTGGCTGCCGGGAGGGACATGGGAAGAGGATTCTATGGGCAGAGTTTGTACCTAATTGATGCCCCTTCCAGACTCCAAGCATTCAGCTGGCTGAATGCTGCTCTACGAAGGACGCCCTCCAAGGCCAGAATCACAGGCGGGCACCACAACTAACACGTGTGCTCCAGTGGCTTCCCGTTTAAAATGAAATACAGCCCTCACCAGGGCCTTCAAGTTCCTACCTGAGCTGGCCTGTGTGACCAGCCATCCTGGTTTGCCCGGGATGAAGGGGTTTCTGGAATGTGGAACGTTCAGTACCCAAACCTGGAGAGTCACCCCACACATGACCACCTGTCCTCACAGTCACTCATTCGCTGGGGCTTGCTGCATGTTTCTGGCACATTCCGGCCTCCAGCTTTGGCCCTTGCTCCTCCCTTTGTCTAGAACACTCTTGCCTTGGATTTTAAGTGGTAGCCTGATTCTTGTCATCCAGGCCTCCGTTCAAAAGTCTCCTCCTCTGTGAAGCCTTCCTGGCTTCCCCCCATCTAAAAGTGCCACCCCCCTCCTTGTTTTACTTTCACCAAGGCAGTTATCTCTATGCGGATGACTCTGTCTGGGTGTATGTTTGTTTACTTGTTTAATGGCGTGTCTGCCCCTAGGAGGTAAGCTTTTTGAATATTCATTCAATGAATGAAGGAGTGAATGAAAAAGTGAATGGGAAGTAATATTTTTAGCTGGTATTGAAGTGGGGAGAGGGAAGGGGGGAAGAAAGAGTTGCATAACCCCTGAGCACGCAAGCACGAGTTCCACATGTCCCCGTGAGAGCGCACGGACAGGCACACCCCGGGTGTAACTACGTGAACGTGAGTTGGGGAGGTGCTGTGGGGGGTTTTAGGCGTGTGAGTCCACTGTCTGTTCCTTGACACTCTCCTAGCTGCAGGCCACCACTTTCCGGTTCCACCTCCCTCCTAGCTTTGAATGCTATCACATCTTTGTTTCAGAAGTTGGCTTTCTGAGATTTCTATCCACTGACTGCGTTTCCACCACCCCTCTCGCCCTTTTTTCTTTCGCTGCCTCCTGCTGGCAAACCCGGCTCTCCTGCCCCGTCTCCCCGCCACCGCACACCCTCCCCGCCACCTCCGTGTCTCATGGGCTTCTATTTCCTCCTTTTCTCTCCAAACAGCTTACGCTCTACGTGGCTATGACGTGGGTCTCAGACTGGAAGCAGCTTTGCTTAGGTTTAAAAAATTCTATCTGCCCTTTTTTTTTTTGCCTTTTAAATAGATTTTATTTTTTTAGCAGTTTTAGGTTCACAGCAAAATTGAACAGAAAGTACAGAGATTTCCCATTTACCCCCTGCCCCCACACACGCACAGCCTCCCCCATCATCAACATCCCCATCAGATGGGGCATTTGTTACAACTGACGAACCTACGTGGACACGTCATCGCCCAGAGTCCACAGTTGACATTGGGGTTCATTCTTGGTGTTGTACAGTCTATGGGTTTGGACAAACATACAATGACACAGATCTACCATTATAGTATCATACAGAACAGCGTCACTGCCCTAAAAGTCCCGCGCTCCACCTCTTCATCCCTCCCTCCACACAAACCCTGGCAACCACTCGTCATTTTACTGTCTCCACAGTTGCGCCTTTCCCAGAATGCCACAGAGTTGGCATCGTACAGTGTGTAGCCTTTTCAGGTGGCATCTCTCACTCAGTCATGTACATGTAAGGCTCCTCCACGGCCTCTCATGCATCCGTCCTTTGTCATTTCCCCCATGTGGTCTGTCCTCTCAGTAGAGCACCCAGACGGCTCAGCAGCCATGATGGGTGCAACAGGCTGCCCAGCCCAGTGAGCAGAGTAAAGAGTTGAAGGAAGAACCTTGGGACTTCAGAGTCTGATCCACAAGGATGTTTCCGGAACCTCCACCCTATCACTGGCCCTCACTGGATGGGCCTCCTTCCCAGATTCTCGTCTCCCCACCCCGGTCCACCCCACACCGTCCCCATCAAGTCCCATAAAAATATCAAACGAGGAAGTAAAATCTCTCCCTGTTTTTCAAAAGCAAAACTTTAACGCATGGTCTTTGATCCACAAATGTAATTAGCATTAGAATTGGAGATGGAATGGATATTTGTCTAAAAGCATTAATTTAATTCCTGGCCCAGTTTTTTTTTTCCTTATCAGCACTCTAATTCTAACAGCGCCTGTGGCAGAATCAGAAACCAGAGGGAAGGAACAAGTCGGTGTTCACGCAGCAAGAACGCAAATAAAAATTGCTTTGGAAATACTTTCAAAATCAAGATGGATGGCGTGACCCAGGGAAGAGAGTTTGTTTTCGTATCATAAACCCAAACTTGCTACCAAGATACGATGTCTGAGCATTTTACTGCCCGTGGTTCATCGGCACGTTTTCTCGCTCACGCTCAACAAGCTCTCTCCAGTAGAGAAAGCAGGTGGCTAATTGTCCTCTGGCTTCCAATACCATTTGTCCATAGGTCTCTTTCGCTGGAATTTTAGGAGTTGCTTTTTGTCATATAGAGTGTACGGGCAATTATTGTGCAGCCAAAGTTATAAAGTTCCAGTGAGGGTTTTGGGGATGAAAGATGCTTCATTCTCTCTAAAGTGGAAGAGACACATGAACTTAAAGTTAAATTCGTCTAGTCACCTGCTGTATTAGTCAGCTCGGGCTGCCATAATGAAACACCACAGACCAGGCAGCTCAAACAACAGAAATTTATTTTCTCACTGTTCAGGAGGCTGAAAGTCCAAGATCAAGGTGTTGGCAGGGCGGGGTTCCCCTGAGGCCTCGCTCTTTGGCTTGTAGACAGCAGCCCCCTTTCTGCCTCTTCACACGGTGGTCCCTCTGTGATCCCACATCTCTCAAGTCTTTCCCTCTTCCCATAGAGACACCATCCTATTGGATTAGTCCCCACCCTAATGGCCTCCTTTTAACTTAATCACCTCTGTAAGACTCTATGTCCAAATATGGCTGTATTCTGAGGTCCTGGGGGTTGGACTCCAACAATGAATTTTTTGGGGAGAGAATTCGACCCATCACACCTGCTTAGCAAAGCATCCAATGAGACGCAGTTTCTGGCCTCACGAGTAGAAGAACCTCGGTCCACCTTGAATTCATAAGTCCTGCTCATAAACCTGACTTCATGCATTCTAGAGAGAAATGCAGTGTCTTAGCAGCCCCCAGAAAAGCCAGAAGCCACCGGAAACAAGCCACCCAGTGGCCTCACCACCCTCCGCCCATCTCAGATAACTGAACCTGCCTATAGGTTGGATGGTGTGAATTAATCCCGTGTGTTTACATCCTCGTTTTCCTTTGCTCCTGAGAACCCATCGCAAAGCCTGCAGTCACCCCTCATCATCCTGACATCTCCCTCCTTTGGCAGGAGGATTACCGGGTTTTTAAAGGTTAATAACTTGTAGGTGTTTCCCCATCCCCTTGATGGTGTTGTCATCTTCCACCTTTGTTCATTTCCTAAGGAGGAAAATAACTTCAGCGGAACAAAGGCTGTGTGTCTGTGCCAAAGGCAGCCCTCAGAACCGTATCAAAGCCACGCCGAGTGGGAATAATTACTCACTCTCAGCTGGGGGTGCTAGTGACGCCATCTGAGCACCAGGATCACTCGCTCCTTTCAACCAGGAAAATTAAAGCGAAAATGCAGGAGAAATTCTGGGAAGAGGCCAGCGACTCAGAGACAACTGAGACGGAGGTCGGCGGAGGGGACCATCCCTCAAGAGCCCGCCACTGGCTGCTACTCCGCTGGAACGGCCGCATCGGTTCTAAATGGTGTTTTTAAAAATCCTAACATGAGGAAGAAGAAAAACAAGACCTTCCTTTATCTTCCGTCCTGAAATCAAAAAATAAAAAAGGTGGCTGATAAGGAAGTTGTAGGTTAGTTGAAGGACTTTCCTTTATTTAATAATTGATTAGGCTGCTCTTCAGAAAAGTCGGCCCTGATTCCATTTTTTATTTCAAAAAATATGTGAACTTGGATAAGAGGACAGCTGGAAGCTCCCTCCAGAGGTCACCTTGTCCAGCCTCCAGCCTCCAGGCAGAGCCACGGTGAATTTGCCTGCAAGCTGACCGAGGATCGGTTATGTAGTTCCCAGATCAGTCGGGAACGAGGCAAATAGTGTGCCTGTCAATCCATCTGTCCCTTTAAGTCTCTCCCCAAGTGAGCGTGAGATGTGAGCAGGAGCTCTTCCTTAGAGACTGAGGTGTCTTCCCGGCGGAGGAAGACGGCCGAGGGCAGGGGTGTGTATGTGTGAGAGAAGGTTTGTATGAGCAAGCGAGGGTGTGCACACATGAGGGTGTGAATGAGTGGGTGCATACACGTCTGTGAGTGTGCATGTATGTGTGTATGACAGAGAAAGTGTGTATGAGAAAGTGAGTGTGTGCACACGTGTATGTGTGCGTGTGTGTAGGAGTGAGTGTGTTGTGCATGCGTGTTCATGAAAGAGTGAGTGTGAATGTGTGTGTTTGAGTGAGTGTGTATATAAGAAAGTGAGTGAGAGTGCAGGCATGCATGTGTGTATGTGCACATGCACGTGTGTGTGCGCGCATGCATGTGTGTATTGTGTGCATCACGTGTGCTTGAGTATGTGTGCATGCACGTATGTGTGAGTGTGTGCATGCACGTGTGTATGAGAGAGTACATGTGCATGTATGTACGTGTGTACATGTGTGTGTAGGAAGAGGGGAGGAGCGCCTCTGCCCCACGTCCATAGTCACTAGGGTCATTTCAGCGGACTCTCCTCTGAACTGATGGTCTGGGGGCATCCAGAGGCCTTGACTGCTGGGAAACCTGGTCCAGTCTTCCTCAGGCCCTTGCCAGGCAGCTGGAGTGCGGGCACACTCTCTCTCCCTCACTTTAGTCGTCCGTCCAGAAAATGCCTTTATACAGCTCCTGGAAGTGAGTCCCACGGGCTATAGGTTTCCCACTCTTTTGGAGATCAAAAAAATATGATTAGTAGGTGGGACAAAATGCCAGGGGAACTGGGAGGAAAGTACCATGAGGAACTGAGAGAAGGCCAGACGTGTGCCCCATGTCCCTGTGTGTGAGCGTCCAGAGGCAGCTCAGGCTGCCCCCGGACCTGCTCTAGGAAAATGTTTGCAATCACGCACACTTCCCAAGGCGTCTCTAGTCACCGCCCCTTCCAGAAAGCCAAACAACAGACTGCATACAGGAGAAGGCTGGCCAGCTTAAAATGTGCACGGTCCCGCCGACCGCAGAAAGAGGGAAATTGCACAGTGCCCTCCCCCCTCAGGAGGTGGCACCTCATCCGACGGTGCGCACTCTGTGCATGGCGCCCCTGGGGTGTGCACACCCAACATAGGGGGCCTTAGGCAGTGGCCCCCACGTCCAGCTTCTACACTCAAAGCTAGCAATGCCCTCTGTCACACAGCTCTTTGAACCACCATAATTAACAAAAAGATATTTAGGTGTTTAATAATGCATAAAGAATAACAAAAATATGGTCCTTGTTCTGCTAAAGGCAGACAGGTAAGGGGCAGTCAGGTAACAAAGGAGGAAAGGACCTCCTTTCCTTTAAACACAATTTGTGTACGATGGAGAGAAGCCCCAAGCAGACTAGAGAAATGGTGGGTCAATGGGCAGGAGGAAATGGATGAGAACTTGTTCAACAAAAGCTTCTAGCATTCACTTTTGCTAGCTCCTATCGTCCAGCCTGGTTTTGCCTTCTGCCTGTCACAGTGACATAACAGCGAGGCTTCCTACCCACAGGCAGGTCTGAGGTGGTATTTCAGCAACAGGGTCCCCACTGAAGTCGCAAGAAAGAACGAAGCATGCGGAACTGCAAGCTTAGGGCCCACGAGGGAGGAAGGCTTCCTTCCTGGAATAAACAAGTCAGTAGCTCCTTCCCTCCTTCCTCTTCCATCACACATGTACCCACTGCTCTCTGCTGTGAGGCTGCTCGCATTTTCTATAATAAAATAGTCCGTGCCTGGTATGTGTTCTACGAGAATGGTAGCACTATATTCAGAATGAGTTGAATACCAGGGGAAAAGAGCTCTCCATTGTCAAAAAGAAATGGTTGGTAGGGCTTTCATTCTTTTTTATTTCCTTCAAAAAAAGCAGTAGCTACTTTCAAAGTCAGGAAAGGCAATTTTTTTTAACACAAAGAAAGAAATAGCATCAGCAGGGTGTTGCCTTACTCTCTCTGTGCCCTTTAAAATTCCAGCTTCAGGAGATGCTATTAATTTCTCCTTTCTCTTCTGCATGAGGTTTTGAAAAACACCCATCATGCTGCAAATCTCCAGGCAAATTATCTTAAGATCGCTTGCCATGCGGGGTATGGAGGGGGTAGGAATTCCTTTACCAATTGCCCCTGTCCCACGTGCTCTGCGCCCCATTCCCATCCCGGGAGCAACTGGTGACCACATGGCCAAAGGCTCGCTGACTCCCCACCAACGCAAATGAAAACCGATAAGGGCTGTCTCTCTGCAGGGCCACATACTGCAGGATGAGCCACAGCCGTGACCCGGGGCCAGCAATATTGCCAGCAGGTCAAAGCGCTGAATATCAATAGACTCATTCCTGCCTCTGCAACCCACCCTCTGGAGGGAATGTAAACTTTCTGTCACACACTTTCCATCTCTGCCCCCTGCCATCCTCATGGCTCCTCACTTCAAAGGATGCTCTTCACGTGGAAAATGCTTTATGGAGAAAAAACGGCCATAGCTACACAATTATTTTAGAAACTCTGCATTGTATTTTAACCGAGGGCAGACGCCCTGGCTAAAGTCTAGAAGGCTTTCAAGATAAAGATCTAAATCCCGAGGTTTAGAAATACGAATGTCAGAAGTACAATCGTCCCAACACACGGAACCTGTTCTTTGCTTCTGGAAACATATTAAATTAAAGAGCGAGTCGCGGTTTGACAACTCACCTCGCCGTTTTCACATGAAGATAACAAAATCCCAGTGATAATGAAGCCACTCTTTTTTTTTTTTTTTTTTTTGAACGTTGGATGACACTGATGATTATTTTATAGCTCTTTGAGCCTTCAAACAACAGCGACTTTGAAATGTCATCTGTGCCAGGGGAGAAGTCTGCTGACCTCTCTGCCCTGAGATTTCTCTCCTGAACTCCACATCACAACCGTCTCCTTGGAGCAGTACTATATGAAGACGCTACACGTCAGCCTTGCAAGGAGGGACGTGGAAGACAGAGCCAGAGCACGGGAACTGGGTGGTACAGAATGAAAGAGACGGTGGGCTCAGGGCTGGCATTGCTTAAAGCTCAAACGCATCATTTGGGAAAATGCTAGCACAACAGGCAGGTTACAACAATAAACGCAGTAGCACACCGGACAAAATGGGATCCGACAACTCAAAGAACCCGCTTATCACCTACAAGAAAACATCGAAGAGACATTTGAATGATTGATCAGTAAAAGAACAAAGGACTGCATAGACGCCACTGAAACCACAGATATTCTCCCTTGAAGCCAGAAAGAAGGACATTTTAGATCAAACCTCTTGAAAGATTTTGCTATCCCAGTTCTATTTTTAAATATCATCTGTAGAAGTTGAAACTAATACTTTTTGTGTGTGTGTGTGAGGAAGATCGGCCCTGAGCTATCTGCCAATCCTCCTCTTTTTTTGCTGAGGAAGACGGCCCTGGGCTAACATCCGTGCCCATCTTCCTCCACTTTACCTGGGACGCCGCCACAGCATGGCCTGACAAGCAGTGCGTCTGTGCGCGCCGGGATCTGAACTGGTGAACCCCGGGCCCCGCAGCGGAGCGCGTGCCCTTCACTGCTTGCGCCACCGGGCCGGCCCCGGCTAGTATTTCTTTTTCTCTTAACATTTTTCATCAAAATTCTGAAAATTGGCAGTGGCAATGACATTGTTTATAACTCTCAAAAGTTCCCCATAAAAGTGTACGGAGAAAATAGGAAAACCAAAGGCTCACGCAAAATCTACAGCAAAGCTGATGACAATGAATCCTCACCAACGTCAAAATACGCCTGGCAGATATGCATGGGAAAGGACAGACCACCAAGAACCACCAAGGCCTGTGGATTCAGCAGCCATGCAGGAGGCGGCAGAGAACCAACGCAGCATCTGATGGACCTGAGGTCTCCAAAGAGCCAGCAGTACCCACTAGGAAGCTTGGAGGACCAACTGGGAAAGAAGCTGAAACTGGGAGGGATTTTGCTCCAAGAGTTAGTGAGTTCAAGGGGTTCAAAGGAGGTCTGAAGGGCCAATAGACCCCACAGACTCTTGAAACTAATCAGCCAGAGCTTCCCTCCAGGACAAATCTTCACATCAAGAAGAAAATTCTGGAACTGGACTCTAAATTGGGGGCACAGGAACAAGAGAGAGAAAATGAAGAGGAGTCCAGAAAAAAGTATGCTGGGGCACAAGAGATGATGATCTCGGGGAACAAGCTGCCATAGTTTCAACACAACAGGAAAAAATAGAAGAGAGAGCCCTGTCCCTGGGTGCTGAGAAGAGGAGCCGGGAAACATGCCTCTGTACCAGATTTTAAGAAAATGATGTCCACGCCAAACTGAGCAATAGAAGGGATGGAGACTGAGTCCCGTACACAGTTTGTATAACATAAAACGGAAGGGGCAGCAGAGCATCACTAGAGACAGTGACAGCACGCCAGGACATGCCTATGAGTCAGAAGAAAATGTTTCCCTTTTAAATAAAATGATACAAGACAAGAAAAAAGAATAATAGAACTCAGAAAAACTCAGAAATGAAATGGTAAAACTTAAGAAAGAATTATAAATAAAAGGCAATACTGTTTTAGTAATGAAAATTGTACTAGAAGAAACACAGGAGTGAACAAATACATCAGAATGCTGTAACAGATGTGGAAGTAGAAAAGAAAGTAGAAATTTTCATTTTTGAAAATGAAAAAGAAACAAAAGAATAAATTAAAAGAAAAGGTTTAGAGCGGGCCGGCCCCGTGGCTTAGCGGTTAAGTGCGCGCACTCCGCTGCTGGTGGCCCGGGTTCGGATCCCAGACGCGCACCGATGCACCGCTTCTCCGGCCATGCTGAGGCCATGTCCCACGTACAGCAACTAGAAGGAAGTGCAGCTATGACATACAACTATCTACTGGGGCTTTGGAGGAAAAGATAAATAAAAATTTTAAAAAAAAAGGTTTAGAGCAAGTGACAAATTTAGAACATAGGTAAAGCAGATGCAATAAACATAAAATTTAAAGAAGAAAGTCCAAGCAAGGGAAGAGAATAAATATTAAAACTATAACTTAACAAAACTTTCCTGAGATAAAAAAATAATTGAAGTTATATATTGAAAGGGCATATCATATTATCCGAGACATTTGGCCCAGAACAACTAACAATAAGAAATATTCTAGTAAAAGTACTGAATTTTTAAAAAAAGATAAAATATTTTGAGAATACAACCAAAAATATGAAGTTACTTATAAAAGAAAGAAAGTGGAATTGTCATCAAACTTTTAAATGCCAACATTTCTTATTCAAGAACAGAAAATGTAATCCAAGTGTTTTATATCCCACCCAACTGGCTTTCAAGAACAAAGATTGCTATCCGACTATTGTCAACCTGTAGGAACTCAGTGAATATTACTTCCGTGAGTCCTTCTTGAGGATCTATAAGATTATGAGCATCAGATGACCAAAATGACTAGAGAGATGCCAACATGACGGATGTGAGCTGTAAATACATATTTATTTGTAGGTAAGATTAAAGAAGTGTTATAAGAAAGAAACTAAAGTATATAATCACTACATGCTCTGGCAAAGTGAACAGAGGACACCTATCACAAACTAGAAAGAGGATGAGAGAGCAAATGCAAAAATGTTTACTATTTTCAGTTGAGATAGTATTGGAATTATTCTTCTGAGACCATTATATGTGTAATGTGGGATAAAGCAAATGAATAACTACATGACACTATTTTATCTAGGATTCAATATGCTATGTCCTTTAGAGCCAGGGTCATTGGCGTGGAAGGTAAGTGAAACAATGTAAAATAGAAGATGCTAAGTTAGAAATCCTGCAGTCTTGAATTTGAACTGGAAGTATCAGTATGAATCCAAGAACTACTTTTCTTTATAGACCTAGATACGGAAACAGATTTCCTAACTCTGCCACTGAAAAGGCAGAGAATTAATGAACAAACTAATAGAAATGAGCCCCCCCAGCACCCAGATTGTGGTCTTGAAATACCATTTCCAACCAAAATGAACAAACAAAAACCAATAAACAAAACAAGACTTCTTTTTTTGGGAAATGTCTGATGACTGTTTCCAAGTCTAGGCAAGAGAAGTACAGGATGAGCTTGGAATGTTCTGTCATCCTAGACAACAATGAAGTTATCAAAGACTTCTAGAGTCAAGTAAAAAATCTCAAAGGCCAATATGAGGAGACCCCAACTAACCAAACAGGAGAGAATTTGAGCATCAATAAGAAGAATAACTTCAATGAATTAAAACACATTAAGCATGTTTAAATCCGTGAGTTCATAATGATGCTACGAAAACAGAATTGGTTGCAAAAGAGAAAGAACAGCACTATATGAACTGTCCTCTAGGAACTGTATCTCTGGGTAATCAGATAATAGATGAAAGAAACTGCCTCTTTATGAAATTATTCCAGCTAATAAACAAAGAAAACATTATAGAATTATAATATCGTCATTTTGCTACTTCTAATCAATTAGTGGTTCTAGGCATTGAGGATCCATGTCTGCTAACTTCACAAAAAAGGGAGACAATCAATGATTGTGTGTTTCTGATGCATAACCACCACCCCACCTATGAAGAAGTCTTACTGAAAAAACATATTGAACCCGAATTTGGTTAAGTCCATTTAGCCAACTATGAAGTGACAGGAAATACGGAGGAACGTGTCAGACCACACCACAAAGATGCTTTCAGGAAAACTCCAACTGTGGGAACACTCCATGTCAAAGAACCTGGCTTCTTCAACAAATAAATTACATAGAAAAGAAAAAAGGGATAAAGGAGGAATCCACAGATTTAAAAAAGACTTAAAGACATATTAAAATGGACAGAACCAAACTACAGTGTTTGGAGATGCACGCTTGAGTGATAAGACTATGAAGGGAAGCCAGGGAGTGATCGTCATCGATGAGGGTGGTGGTGGTTTCCAGAGGGGAGGAGAGGGCTGTGAGTGGGCCAGGGCTTGTGGAGAGTCTCTCGGGGCGGGTCTCGGTCTACCTCCTGCTGACAGAGCATCCACTTCCACTTCTTGACCTGGATGGTAGCTACAAAGTTTTCGGTTACAACGTTTTATTAGATTATACATTTTATTTATGGATTTTCTGTGTCTGTTCTATACTATACATTACATTATGTACAATAAAAAGTTAAAAGTTTACACTAAAAAGAAAAAAATTCCACATAACGAGCAAACACATTCAAATTTATTCCACAAGCTTAAAAGCTGCACTTAAAAAAGAAATCCTGTGATTCCCTGTTGTGTATCAGTAGATGATGCCCTTGGAATGCGTTTAAAAATAGACAATTTTGTGAGTGAAAATGATGACAAAAGGATATTTAAGTTAAGTGATGTGGAATGAATAGAGCTATAAGTTTTGAAGTGGAGAAAGGTAAGAAGTGAGTGTGGGTGTGTAATCTTCTGGCAAAGCCCCCAGTGGGAGAGAAATTTTAACTACTGTGCTGCATGTGTTTCTGGTCTCGAGACGACTTATTTATTTAAGGTGTTTTGTCTTGATCAGAAGTATTATCACATGAGCGTATTTGATGAGTCTGGTCTCCTGATGTACAGGGCAAGAGCTGTTAATATCAAGTACAAATGTAAAATTTAAGCAGCTTCCTTTACTAAAAGAACTCTTTATTTAAATCAATATATAAACAGCTTTGGGAATAGACATATAAATATAAACACAATCTGTGGATATAAATGAATAAAAGTGAATGAATGCTATGAATATTAATTGGGGCATTTCCAGGACTAGCTATGGGACCTTCAGCAAGTTATTTCCCTCTTCTTAGCAGTAAAATGGGAATATACAAGAGTTCCAACCTTGAAAGTTTATTTTCAACATTAAATGAGATGATGCATTTGCAAATGCTGGGTAAATATTCCTTGAAAAAGTCCCCCAGTGATTCTGATGCACATTCCTAGAACAAAAGATGAGCTGGAGGGACAATAAACGACTACCCGGGAGATAGACTAAAGGCTGTTATAACAGTGCAGGTAAGAGAATGCTCCAGATCCTAGAGGTAAGAGACAAGACCTGACATCCAGTTAGACAGAATTGGGAAGCCATCGATGCTGAGAGTGATCCCAGGGGTCAGGCTTGGGTCAGGGATGATAGTGAATTTGATTGTAGAGTACTTACATGTGAGGGACCTAAAGACCGTTTAGAAGGTGATGTTCAAGAAGCACTTGGGAAATGAGCCACCAGCTCGGGAGAAAGGTGGCAGAGGAGCAAAAGAGTTCAGTGTGTGGTAGAAGCTATGGGAATGGACGTGATCCCCTGGACAGCTCTGCAGGGGAGGCAGTGGGGCGGCGAAGGATGGGATCCAGGGCAACACTATCTGGGGACAGGAGGAATGGAGAAGGAGTCGCCAGATGGACAGAAAGAAATTCTAGAACCCAAAGAAAGGAAGAATTTCAAGAGATGGCTGGTCAACAGTGTCAAAAGCTGCTAGAGAACTGAAGTCAAACATGGCATTTGGTCATTGGAAGGTCAGCGGGGGCCTTCAAATCATGGGTTTCTTAGAGAAGGTTGGGGATGGACCCAGGCTTGTGGTGAGTTGAGGAGTGAACAGGAGCGAGGGCATGTGGCTGCCCTAGGAGGAGGGCAGGGGCAGCTTGAAGGAGAAGCAGCATGGAAGGAAGAGTTGTTTCCTTTAGGGGCGGGGAGAGGCACGTGTGAAGCCTGAAAGGAAGCACAGCGGCGTGAATGAGGCGGAAGGGTGTAAAGCTCAGAGCATCAGTGGGCGGATAATATGCGGGAGGAAGAAGAGTTTGGTTTTTCTCCAAAGAAGAGATGGACCCTGTTGTAGACTTGCTCATCACCAGAGGATGGGGAAGTCGGGAGCATTTTGGCTTGATGGTCTCTGTTTTCCTTGTGAAGGAGAAAGCAGAAAGAATGGATTTTGTGGATGGGAAATTTGTACAAATTGCGAGCAGCCACCCAGACATATACAGAGAAATCACGCCTTATGAATCTATCTCTTGGATGAGTTGCTTAGAAGAGGGGGATGAATAGTATGGCCCCTGGGGTCCATTTGCATCCCCAGACTTGGGGAAACGTCTTTTAAGAACTCTGGAGAAACAAGATGAAAGAAAATCGGCTGGCGCTGTGAAGGCCTATTGCCCTGGGGTGTTTGGTGCTTTATAGACGTAACTAAAAATTCCAGTTCTGAAAACATGCCAACACTAAACCTAGCAAAAAGAAAAAGCATTTGTTGACAGAACTGATTGTTAGACACATTAATTTGGAAAATATTTTGGAGTAGGGATTTCCTTTCGGGTCCCCTAAGAGGTAATAGAGACAGATCTGAAACATTTTCCCCCATGTTCTGGAACAAGGCTGAAATGCTTTCATCATTAATTGGATTGTGGTTGGGTTAACAACTAATGGCTTTCAGTTCTCTCTCTTTCTCCGTGTGTGTGTGTGTGTGTGTGTGTGTGTGTTTGTGTGTGTGCGTGTTTCTTTCTCTTTCTCTCTCTAGAAAAGGCATATGGCCCAACTTTATTATTTCTCAGACATTTTGCTTCATCCATGAACTTTGCTCCTAAAATGTCTGTAAGATTCTAAAAGGGGGACACGTGCATGCTCCACACCCCCACCCCCATTTTTGAGTTCAGGGATCACAGCCTCCGTTCTGTTCAGTCCTGTTTGTGCCTCCTTCCTTCTTTTAACACCGCACACCTCCACAGCTACAGCGGCCAGAAAAAGGTAAAGGGTTGCAAATCGAATTCAACTCAACCTACAGGTTTCAGTGTTTAACAGCTTCTGGGAAAGCACGAGAAGACTCGGCATCCATGCAAAGAGAAGAGAGGGGGGAGAATAAGTAAGACAAGAGGAAGAAAGGTCCCACCAAGCCAAGGAGAGGAGAAGGAGGACCGTTCAGCAATTTCACGGAGAAAGTCTCTAGTTTTGACTCTTTTCCACTGGAAACCAGGTGGGTCCAAGGGCAGGGGACAAACACCTGTTACGTTCTGGGGAATCTCAATAGGGCAGGGGGAGGAGGGTGCAGAAACATGGTCTGCCTGGCCGGTGGTCACCTCTACACTTTTTTTGTGTGTGTGTGTGAGGAAGATCAGCCCTGAGCTAACATCCATGCTAATCCTCCTCTTTTTGCTGAGGAAGACGGGCTCTGAGCTAACATCTATTGCCAATCCTCCTCCTTTTATTTCCCCAAAGCCCCAGTAGATAGTTGTATGTCATAGTTGCACATCCTTCTAGTTGCTGTATGTGGGACGTGGCCTCAGCATGTCCGGAGAAGCGGTGCGTTGGTGCGCGCCTGGATCCAAACCCGGGCCGCCAGTAGCAGAGCGTGCGCACTTAACCGCTAAGCCACGGGGCCGGCCCTTACCTCTACACTGTTATTTCTACTTGCCAAAGGTAACTCCTCTGAACAGATTGTTTTTACATCTTTCCAGAAATTTCCTATGCATATGCAAGAGTGTACATATATAATATATATGTGTCTTTTCTTTAAAGATACAAAATGGAATCGTATTTTGCATACATCTCGTTACCACTTGGGTTTGTTTTAACCGTGTATGTTGGCCATCCTTTCTGCCAGCATTTATAGATCTACTTCACTTTCTTGAACACTCCTCCATTGGGTGGGTGTAGAGGGGCTGCTTGTTATCAGACATTAATAGGACTGGAACAAAAAGCCATTTAAAGCTAACCCACTTAAAAGTAAGCCCAAAATTTTAGTTAGTAGAGAAAAAAATTGAAAAATGAAACCAAAGCTATTAAAATAAGTTAATCTTCTAGTCTAATGAAACATCAGTTATAATTACAATTATGAATGAATACTTAGAGGAAACAAAAATGAATCAAGTGTCAATTGTTCGGGGCAGAAGTTTTCCAACAGAATTATTCGTTAGCATGATGTGAACTGCTTCACTTGATGTTTGACTTTTACAACAGGATCTTTAAAAGGACCATTTTCACAAAAATGTTTAGTCTCATCTCTCTTCCCAAGGGCTTCTCAGAACCCTCTGACGCTGAAGTCGTCATCCCTGGAGGCACTCAGCACGCCATCGGCCGGTCCCTTCTCTCCCGTTCGATGGTGAACTGCTCTGCGCTCGCCTCGGACGCGTTGCTAAGGCTCTCTGTGGGAACCAAACAGTGCTGCACATCGCTTACGCTGGCTTCAGGCCTTTCCCTGTGCCTTTCCCATGATTTTTCACTTCACGTGTAATTAACTTGCGTGGCGTTTGCCTTGCATCTTAGATATTTTTTTTAAAGATTTTATTTATTTATTTTTCCCCCAAAGCCCCAGTAGATAGTTGTATGTCATAGCTGCACATCCTTCTAGTTGCTGTATGTGGGACGCGGCCTCAGCATGGCCGGAGAAGCGGTGCATCGGTGCGATCCCGGGATCCAAACCCGGGCCACCAGCAGCGGAGCGCGCACTTAACCGCTAAGCCATGGGGCCGGCCCGCATCTTAGATATTTTAAACAAAGGTAGAGACTTGATGTGATGAGTAAGGATAGACTCTAGCATCAGGCAGGGTGGGGTATTCGAGGAGGAATTCATCTTGTATGTGGTTAGTTCATCAGTGAATATTTTCCTCTTATGAGGATGTTTGCTTCCTGAACCAGTCACCCAATCTGGGGATTCAGACATTCAGAAAACAAGGACCTCAGCACCGCCACAATCAACCCAGTCCTAAACTAGAGGACACTTAGGATATTTCCAGATGCTTGCACTTACAAACAAACATTTTCGTACTTACATCTTTGCAAAGTTGTGCAACTTTATCTAAAGGATATGTCCTAACTATGGAACTGGCAGGATTAGGTCAAAAGATACAGTACTTAAAATTTTGGTAGATATTATCAAATTACTTTGCAAAAAGTTGCATTGAGTCACCGTCCCACCAACTTTGTATGACAGAGCCTATTTCCCACACCATCAATTGCGCCAGGGTATTATCAATCTTAATTTCTGCAAGACTCTGAAGTTAAGAAAAGGGCATCACATTGTTTTGAACTTGTATTTTAAAAGCATTCAATCATTTCAAATGTTCCCATTTTACCTACATGGTTTAGGAAAGACTCATGTCCAATTCTGTGCAAAAGAGCTGATTTTTGGCTAGATATAGAGTCCAGAAGAAAAGAAAAGAAAGTATTTTAAATGAAAATTTTTACCTGCATATGTGCCATATATTCTGCCTTTTCCCCAATACTAAACCTGAATAGTCCACAGCCAGCGCCTCCGCCTACACACACTCGAGGACTTCCCTCCCACCATTTCCCTCTCTCTCCTGTTCATCCGTCCTTCTCTCACTTTCCAATCTTTCCCATCAGCCTACAGATTTGCTCTTATCCAGCCTTAAAAAAACAAACCAAAATGAACGTCCTTGGACTCCATTCTCCCTTGAGCTACTGCCCCATTTCCTTCTTCCTCTTTCAGCAGAGCGCCTAGAAATCACTGTCCACACTGGCTGTCTCCAATTTCCTGCCTTTACTCCCTCTTGAACCCTTCGCTCTTTGTGCCTATTGGACATCCATGTGGAGATGTCAAGGGGCCAGTTGGATATGCAAGTCTGGGGTTGAAGCCAGAGGCTGATGATGTCAACTTGGGAGTCATTATTAAAGAGACGGCAATTAGCGCCAGGCGACTAGATAGACCACCCAGACCATCAGTGGAGACAGAAATGAGAAGTCAGGGTCTAAGCTCTCGGTATTCCCATGTTTACTGCTCCAGAGGAAGAGGAGGTTCGGCCAAGTCCACTGAGAGAGCAGCTGGTGAGGTGGGAGGAAAAGCACAGTGTGGGTTCCTGGAAGCTGGTAAAAAATATAGATAGAGAGATACAGATACTACTATAGCTATAAATATAGATATGGATAATTTTTTTTACCAGCTGTAGAGGATTCAGCCATACTCTAAGTATACCTTTGTCTATCTATCTATCTACATATCCATCGATCTACATATCCATCTATCTATACTTATCTATATCTATCTAGCTAGCTAGCTACCTAGCTATCTGTGTGTCTGTCTGTCTGTCTTTCTGTCTATCTCCCTACCTACCTATCCATGTATCTATACTTATCTATATCTATATCTATATCTATCTATCTATCATCCATCTATCCTCTATCTATCCATCGATCTAATTGAAATGACACAGAGTCTGACACTGCTCTCTTCCGCAGCCACCCACTGGTCCAGATCCCCTTTATCTCTCACCTGGATTGTTATAGCAGCTTCCTAACTGGTTTCACTTCTACCGCTCTTACCGACTCCCTCGTTTATTGCTCACAGAACAGCCCGAGTCATCCTGTGAAAACGGAAGTCATTGCCTGTCACTCCTCTCCTCTATCCCTTCTGGTAATCTCCCACCTCACTCAGAGGAAAAGCCAAAGTCCTTGGTGTCTCCGAGGTCCCTGTGGCCCTGTCCTCTTGCCTCTTGGGCCGCCTCTCCTGCTACTTTCCTCTTTGCTCATCCTGCCCCAGGCTCCCCACCTCCTCAACAGGCCACATTTGCCCTTCCTTGGGACCTCTGTACTTGCTCTTCCCTCAGCCTGGAATGCTCTTCCCTCTGATGGCCACTTGTCTTGTTCCCTTTCCTCCTTAATCTCTCTGCTCTAATGTCACCTTCCCAATGAGGCCTCTTCTGGAATCACTGTCCAAAACCACAGCCTGCAATCCAGCAGGCCCTCCCATGCTTCTCTGTATTACTCTTTCCGTAGACCCAGCACCTTCTAACATGCTCTATGTATTAACTATGTGTCTATTTAACGCCTGTGTCCACGCACTGGAGGGTTATCTCAGGAAGGCAGCACTTTGTGATGTGTCTTGCCCATGGCTGTGTCCTCGGTGTCTGCAATAGTGCCTGGCTCATAGTAGGTGCACAGTAAATATTTATTGAACGGATGGATGAAATTATAATTTGTAAATTGGGTTTATGAACGCACTTTGGTCATGGGGATAGATTAGAAGGTTCTTTTTTTAGGATCAAGGAAGAGAGTGATGGTGCATTCAATGGACTTTTGTGGGCTTAGCACCACAGTGCACTGAAAACCAAATCAAGAGGTGTCTATTCCTTTATGCACAGTCCTCCTTCAATGTATCATCAAGAATAGCATTATTTAGGGAAGCTGGAAAATTCAAACACTTTGATCGTGATCCATTCATTGATTTCTCAGGAAGAACTTTAGGTGGGATTTTGACTGTGTTTGATGTACCTGATTAGAAAGCAAAGCCTCCCCCACCTGAATTTCTGTTTTAAAAGCCCAGATCTCTGTGTGGATGCTCACAGAGGTGGATCCTGCAGACTTCAGTGGGTTCATCCAGGGAGCAGGTTTTGTTCGTTCAGAAGGAAACAGCATTTGCAGGATTTTGAGAGCACCTCAGTTCAACACTACTGGGTTAAAATATGCACAAATGTACACACATATTCCTTTATGTCAAGGGGGACATAAGTCACGCTGTTCTCAGCTCCTACTCCCACTTGTTGGCTAAATCAACTTTAGAATTAGCCCCTCCCAATCTTGAGGGTCTAAGATGTTTTCTTCTGTCTTAGATCTATACTTATCAGGGGAACAGGATTACCCATCTGGACATTTTTCACGATGCAGTGCTGACTGATGGGTCATGGAGCAACAACTCCAATTCCCTCTTCCCTCCCTCTGTGTCCCTTACTCCTCCTAGGCTGAGTGGCCTAGCTGCCCACACAATTTCCTGGCACTCACACACAGAGTGGGCCACTTCACTTTAAATACTGTAAATTGATCCCAATGACCACCCCAAACACCAAATGCAGGGAATTATTTTCATAAATAATATTAACAGCAGCTATCATTGATCAAGTGCCTACTTGTGCCAAGTTGTCTACACTCTCCCCTGTCACATCCTCCCAACAACACCGGAAGGTAGGGGTTGTTCCTGTTTTATAGAAAAGGAATTTGAGACTCAGAAGAGGTAAGTAAGTTATCCAAAGCCCCTCAGCTGCTGAGTGGGAGCGCTGCCCTGTGGACCCAGATGCTGCCTCTGATGCTCATGCTCTTACCACTGTCCCCTGTAAACACCACCAACACCTGCCACATCGTTGATGGTGCTTTTGTATGTATTATCCGAATTGATCCTCACAGAGACTCCGTGTGGAGGGTATTTATTATTGTATTCATGCCCTAGGGCTGCTGTAACAAAGTACCACAAATTGGGTGGCTTAAAACAACAGAAACTTATTGCTTCACAGTTCTGGAGGCCGGAAGTCCAAAGTCAAGGTGTCTACAGGGTTGGTTCGTTGTGGCGGCTCTGAGGGACCATCTGTTCCTTGCCTCTCTCCTAGCTTCTGGAGGTTGCTGGCAATGCTTGGCACTCCTTGGCTTGTAGATGCCTCACTCCAACATCTGCCTCCATCTTCACATGATGTGAAGTATCTCTTCCCTCTGTGTGTATCTCTACGTCCAAATTTCCCTCTTCTTATAAGGGCACCAGTCATTGGATTAGGCCCACCTCAATCCAGCATGACATCACCTTAACCTGATTACATATGCTAAGACCCTCTTTCCAAACAAGGTTCCAGGTAGACATGAATTTTGGGGAAACACTATTCAACCCAGTACAGTTATTATCCCCTTGCAGGGAGCTGGAGAAGGCTGGTCTTTCACAAGGTCACACTGCCCAGCCGACACACAGAATTCCAGTCCAAGTATCACACCTCATGGTCCCGTCTTCTTCCTTGTTGCTTCTCTTAAAGACAGCAACGCTCTGAGGGACTGGTAGTCTACAAGTGCACCCCGGGCAAAGATGGGTTTTATTTACAATGAACTATAGTGATATCTTGGCAGCAGGAATCTAGAAGAGAAGCCTTCACGGTGAGCCACTGAGAATCTTGTACCTCCCTCTCACACACAATTAAGCGTCATCATTTTAATTTATGCTACTCTAAGCACTATCATACCCTGTCCAGGTACGAAACACCCCGTCTGGTAACACCCTCTAATTCAGATGCAGACAACATGTTCCCAAATTATGGCATTCCTTGGGAGACTCTTATTTCACAAGAAAATGTGTCCCATGGTCCAGTCCCCAATTCCACAGAGTAGTTCCGTAGGGGTGATTTCTAGCATATCTCTTATCTTTATAGAAAAAACAAGCAGAGTCCCTCTGTGAGGACCCACAGATGTTTGCTTCAAGGAGCTTGGAACAGTGTAAGCTGGAGCCCCTCAGCTTTCCCAATGGTTTCCAAATTCTTTCAAGAATATCTTCCTGCTCGCAGGCATGGATTTGCATTTCCTGCCTGTGTGAGTAATTTTGCTGCTCATTTCAAGAGAGTACCACAAAATCTTCTTTCTTAATGCACAGAATGCTCCAAAATTGAATTCTGTTGTAAGAGCCCATGACTGTTGAGCAATATTGATCAATACAACACAGTAATAACAGCTAGCCATAATGGAATATTTGCTGTTTATTGCACACTGGCCCAAGAGCTTTACACATATCATCTAATTTAATTGTCAAACAACCCCGGTGAGTCAATTATTATTATTATTCCCAACCTACACATAAGGGAAATAAAGTCCAGGAGTATAGGTAACATAGTAACATGCACAAGGTCACACACTAAAAAGTGCTCGAGACATTGAGGTGGGATTTATTATTTTTAATGCGTAGGCATATTTAAAAGAAACTGGCAAAACCACCATTGGGCAAACATTACAATAATAATTTCAGACAAGAATTATCAGTGGATGCTAAAATTAGTGGGTGAAAATCTGATGAGAAATAGCATGTTTACATAGTCTCAAAGTATCACCTCATGAGATACTGATTACTCACAAAGAGAATAATAGTAACTTTACAGTAGAGAGATCTGGTCAACCCCACCTTAGAGTTCCACTATTCATTTAACCAGCATGTACTACCTGCCTCAGAAAACACGAAGCTTAAAAAACCACTATCCTTGACTCAAAATAATTGAGAGTAGCAACGAACCGTCTCCACATTTCTTCTGGCGGAAAGGATGTTTGAAGTCAAGCAAACCTTAATTACTTGTTGAGAAGATTAAAAGGATAGATATGAAGGGTGGGGGCCAATGTATGTAGGATGAGGTTGCACAATGAACATGTTATAGATCTCTGCTCCCACCAGGCACAAGTCATAACCTGGAGAGAAAATCCAGGGAAGTCATGTTTACGCCAAGCGCTTTTTTGCTGAAGAGTTGAGCAAACAAACCTTCTCTGTCCAGCCAAGAGCTGTTCCTCCACAGGGTGACTTACACGTTCATAAAGGATTCCACGTTTTTCCCACTCATAAAATGTAGAGATGAACAACAGGGCCTATGTTTTATTTATTTATGGGTCTTAAAAACACCGCACACCGTATTTGATATACTATAGACTCAATGTATATTTTTGAATGAGCTAATTCATAAAGTCATTGGAGCTGCCTTAATTTGAATCTAAGTGGCTATCAGCCATTATGCAGAATAAGAAAATAACACATAAAAGTTGAATCCAGGCAATAGACTTTTTATTAAAAAAAATGCATAGAATGAGGCTTCGTTATACTGGGTAGTTAGAACAAGGTTTTTTTTAACCGTGTTCTATGAAACCAAAAGATGCTTTTGGAGAACATTAAATCATCCTGTCAGGGTATTTTACTAGAAGTATTAAGCATATTTGAAGTGTATTTGAAAGCCCAGTTTCTAATCCATTTTGTTCTCGCCTTCCATCTTCAAGTTACATTCTCATTTCTGTGTTGTAGTATTCTGCAGCATTCATTTGTAAAAGTCTATTAAGTGCTGACTCATTTATTTATTTAACAGATATTTACTGAATGCCCCCTCTGTCCCAGGCATGTATTGGACACGGTGGGAAACATTCGTGAGCAAGACAAACCTGCTCACAGGAGGCTTCAAGTCCAGCCGTAGAAACAGACAGTGCATAAGGATTTAGAGATGTGGGCCCCAGGCCACGCGGCAGGCCCGGGAGACGCCGAGGGGTGAGAACCAGTCACTGCTCTCCAAGGGATGCAGACATTCCTCAGGGTAAAGAAACATTGAACAGTCATGATGACAGAAGGAGGAGGAGGAGGAGCTGCCACCATTTGTCAGAGCAGAAGGAACATGAGCTTCAGTTTCAGACAAACCTGGTTTCTAATCCTAGTTTTTCTCCTTACCTGTAAGAGGGGTACCTTTACACAAATGAGTTAACGTCTCTGTGACTTAATTTTCTCATATTCCAAGTAGAGATTATAATGCCCATTTTTCAAGGCTTTTGATAAGAAATAAACAGACTGATGAATTATTTAAATCTTTGAAAACTAGAAAAACGCATTCAAAAAGGAAGTTTGATTGAAAGAGATGTTAAATCTGTCTCCTCTTCTTGCTCCAAATTCCCAGAAATTATATAAAAAGTATATAATTATACATTTTTTTAAAAAATCTTAAGATCTGTGGAAAACAAGAATCAGTAGAAGAGAAAATTCCAGAAATATCTGAAAATGAGAAAGCAGATGGATTGGATGAATTGGGTCAGTGGTTGGTCAGTGTCCCACGTGCCACCAGGAGACACTGCCTGTGGAGGAGGGGCGGTTGGATGAGCACCCGGAGAAGCTCGGTGAGGGTGGGAGGCAGCCAGCGGCAGCTGTCGGTGGAACTGAATGTGTGCCAGGCTTCTTGTTTTGTTTGGTGAGTGAAGCTATTGATTAACATGAGGTGTTAATGAAATATAAAATGAAATATGATGATTAAAATTTTGAATTCTCTCTAGAAAAATATAACCAGTATGTATAGCTGCCACAGCAGTTGCTAAAAAAAAAAAGGTAAACAGAATAAATAAACCTTGTGTGGCTCCATTTAAAAAAAAAGAAGAAGAAGAAAGTATGGAAAAGAAACATAAAATTATCAGAAATAAGCCTATGCATGTAATAAAGTCATGATGTAAGTGCTATTCAGTCAATCCCTCCTAAAAAAGGAAAGCAGTTTCAACTTGGGTGAAAATAGAAGCTCAACTATATGCTGTTCACAAGAGATGCGTTACTGAAATAAAGAGTTTCAAAATAAAAAATATAAAAAGAATGCAATATTAATATTAGACAAAAAAATTCAAAGTGAAAGGCCAGAGAAGAATATGTCAGATTATCAAAGGTATAATTATTAAGAAAATATGGAAACCACAAAGTTTTATACCCCAAAAGTTATGGGCCAATCTTGGATATGAATATCAATACAAATCTCCTAGATAAAATATTAGCACGCTGAATCAGCAGCACGTTAAAAGGATAACACAGCACGTCCAAGTTGAATTTATCCCAGACGTCTTTATAATGATCAAAAAAATTATGGGAAGAATAAAAAACTGTAAGAGAATAGGACACCTTTAAAAAAGTATAGATCTGCAAAAGAAGCATACAGAAATTCTAAGGTGAAAAAAATGTAGTAATTGAACTAAAACACATCGTGGATGGATTGTGGAGCAGATCAGACTTAGCTGAAGAAGGAATTACTGACCTGGAAGATAGAGCCGAGGGCACACCCACATGGACCCAGAGATCAGAAATGGGAGTGTGAGGGGGAAGGGGACCTGCGGACACTTGTGAGGGATGGGTGCCTAGTCTGACACGACTTTCCCGTCTTTTCTTGTGCTCCAGTCTCACCGTCTCCTGTCTGCCCTTTTTCTTATCCCAGCCTCTTTGCACCTCAGGGGTTTCTACGTGCTGTTCCTTCTGCCTGGATCTCTCTTCTCCTGCCTCTTCACAGAAATCATTTTCATTTTACAAGTGTTAGCTCACCTACCCTTTAATTCATTCAACAAACGCCTGTTGTGTGCCTACTTTGGTCCAGGCACTGTGGATACAGGTTCAGACAAAGTCCCTGTTCTCATGGAGCTCAGATTCAAGATTTGGAAGTGGAGTGGAGAGCAGGTAATACACAGGACATAAATTAAGAAGTAAAGTTTAATTTGTGATGACTGTTATGAAGCAAATAAAACATGACCTTTTCAGGAAGGCCTTCCTTGGCATCTGACCTAAAGAGGCCCCTCTAACACATTAGTCAATACACTATACCTACTCTTTTTATTATACTTATTGAACTTAACACCTGATAATGACAGCTCCCTGAAAGCAGAGACCTCACCTGCTGTGTTCACGGCTGTATCCCCAGTGTTGAGAATGCTACATGTGTCGGTCCAACAAAGGAATTTTCAAATGAGTATATGACTTTAGTGGCTCTCAGACGCATGTGCTGGCCTCACATGGCTAATTTTAAGCCCAGGCATCTCTTGACTCGTCCACTCAGCCCTCATTGCCAGTGGTGTGCTGGAAAATGGCTAACAACCAACCTTCAGGAAAACCACACGAAACAACAAACATAAATAAATAAAAAGTAAACTTGATTTGTAGCATTCGCCAATTTCCACAGAGTAAACCCTCCCACCACAGTCAATTTCAAGTTACCAACAGGTGTCACTGAGGCGGAGTTGGGAATAGATTCCCTGTAGCCCTCCATGACGAAGCATTTCCACACACAGATAAACCAGACGTAATTAACCTCAAGAGCACAGATCATAGTAAAATGTAGTAAAATAATTAGGAAGTGATAAACTTTGAGGATTTACCACCTTTGTTTTTAAAATACTTTAATTATAAATACATATATATATATATATATTTTTTTTTTTTTTTTTTTTAAGAATGGCCATGTCTAACAACTGGCTTGCAAAATTCCTGAAATGTAACAACCGGCTCTTACAAGCCAGAATAAACTGACTCCAGCGCACCACTGCCTAATGCTGAGAACTACCAGGAATGTAAGGAGGTTGAAGACAAGCCAGGTAGTTAACCCCCATTATGGCTTAATATGAAACCACACGATGTTTCTTCACTCTCTGGCATGCGAAGGGCAAAGACCAAAGACACCCTCCAGTACAAAGGAGGGGCACAATATGCTATTTGATTGCACTAATGGCACTCAACTGGCAAAACTCTCTTTTGTGAGCCATGTTCTCCCAGCATCTGAGATGAATGGGCTCAGCACTCCAGAATCCCAGCTAATTCAGTTAATAGGAATACAAACGTTGGTCTAAATGGAGGCCCCAGAACAGTCTCTTCCATCTTCCTCGCCCCAGGGGGGATGAATGAGAGGGATTACTTGTGGATTATAATTGCTTAAAATAGGTTGTGACGTAAAAATCTAGTCCCTTGTCCTCTTCAATAGTAAAGTTCTACAGACAGAGAAATTATGTTTAATGCCAGTGTCTTGAAGGTAAAAAGAGAATTCCATTCTCCCTTTGGGGGGAAGAGAAAGGACATCTTTTTAGAGCTGTCAGAATTCACAAGCCATAATAAATTATTCTTTATCATGACTGATTTATTAAGCAGGCAGCTTGGTGTAATGGCAGAAAATTTCTGTTTAATTTTCACAGTGTTAGACGAGTGTGATTCCTGATCTGAAATCAAGTTCAGTTATTAAAAGAAAGAAATGTATTTAACATCATGCATCAGGTTCTGAATTTACTAAATTCTTCCAAGTGCGGGGTTTAAGCGTGTATGTCATATGGCCATTGTTTGGTTGGAAACGACATCAGCCCTGTTCCTGGGACAGTCAGAATCAGGGGTGCACACCCCAAGACTCTGTGGTCGTGGAGTGACTGGCAGGCAGATCGGCTATCCCATACCAAAGTGGGTCCAGAAATCCCAAGCCAAAGAATCACACGATTCAAAGAATTCTCTCATTTTCACTGGAATTAGAATTTTTTTAATGGCAAACAATTGACCAAAATGTTAGAATTATTGATGTAGCTAGAATTTGGGTAAAAGTAAGGTGTTTCAGAAAACTTTCAATTATATACACAAAATTATAATGATGTGAGCAATATTGATACCCCTGGAGAAACAAAACAGCTGTACCTCTCTTCCCTTCTGCGCATCGCCTCTGCTGACGGGAGCGTCTTAAGCCGAGTCATAGGTTTCCTCCTTCCATTCACACATCTTACATAAACAAGCATTTGCCAAACTCCTACTGTGGGATGATTCAGCCCTTGAGGAGGCCTTGAAATATTCTGGGGAAGACAGCCATCTATAGAAGGTCCAGATGAAACATGAACCGTACAAGTCAGGCGTGGGGAAGTACCCAGCAGCACAGGGACCCACCCCATCTGGAAGTGCTGAGTGGGCCTCACCAGCCAGGTGCATTGCCACTGAGCCTTTACAGGTTTTGTGGAATTGACCTAAAATGGAAATTATGAGTAAATATGGTGGCTTACTGACTTTAATAATGAGATATAACTGTATTTTACTGAACTAGTAGAACCATTGAGTAAAGAGGTGCTACCCCATTCTAGGTAATATAATTTTTATATTGTTCCGCGGGGCTTGTTTTGTAATCAATCTCTAAAGTTGCAGAAACTGGTCAGGTGTAAACTAAATGTTTGGTTATCTCCACCTGGATAAACTCGGGACTTTCAACCACGTTGTAAATATCTCCTTTGGGTGTTCACACGGAAATCCACCTGTCCCTGATTTAGTCCGCCAAATAGTTCAGACCATTTCTGGCACCCTCTATGGGGCTCTGCTGTAGAAATGTACTTTATACGTGGCGCTTTTTATGATGGGGGCCACCACGGAGACAATACCACTCATTCTCCATGAATGGAGGGACTCCCTCCTGCTCACCGCTGATCCCTCGCCACCTAGAAGCATGCCTGGCACAGTGGGCACTCAACAAGTAAACACTGAGTGGACAACACCAGCCAGGTGCCCAGTGTCCTGCAGGAGCTGGGTCACCCACAAGTAAGCAAATTCAGATAAGAAGAAATGCTTTGAAGAAAATAGAATGGCATAAAAGGATAGAGAGTAACATCAGCGCCAGGAGGTGGAGAGAGGAGGATGCTTGGGACAGTGTGTGTACCCGGGGGTTCCTGAGGGCTGTGCCTGGCTAAGGCCTGACCGACCAGAGGAACCAGTCCTGCGAGGATGTTGAGGATGAGGCAAACCACAACCAACACGGTACCTAGGGGAGAGTGAAGGCCCGAGCAGAGTGCATGAGAGTTGGGCAAGGCCCCATCATACAGGGCTTTACAGCCACCCTGGGAAGGAGTCTGGATTTTCTTCTAAGAGAATTAAGGAGCCACTGAGGGTTTTAAGCAAGGCAGTGGCATGATCCTAATTTTAGAAAGATCCCACTAGCTGCAGAGTAAGAAAGTCCAGAGGATAAGAAGGGAAGCAGGGAGACGCTGAGACACTGATTGTCTGCAGGCAAGAGATGAGCTGGCATGAACTTGGGTGGAAGTGGGCAGAAGTGATGTCCTTGGCACGTACTTTGGAGTTTCACTGAAACAACAGGTCTCGCTGATTGACTGGGTATGGCTGAGTGGGCAGGGTTGAGTTGGTGTCAAGAAGGACACCTACGTTTCTGGCACATACAGCTGGTGGATGGACTTGCCGTTAGGTAGCACAAGGAAGATGGGGAGAAATGCAAGGTTGGGAGAGGGGGAGGCAAGGAGTGGGAAGAATCCTATCTCCTTCTGAATGATTTTGTGTTTATGCTTTTCTGCCTCTGTCCAGCACGAGTCAGCGGGCCTGTGACATGTGATCACCTCCTGATCATCCATGGCAGGCCTCCCAAGATGGTGCCAGGAAACACAACATGGCATCTTCAAGGGAAAGAAAAGAATTCACTGCCAAGGTGTTCCAGCCCGTTTCCAAGGAGGTTTGTTTGAATAAGATCCAGTTCTGTGCTGCCACCATCTGCCTGTTCACCACAGGGCCGCTCCTCTGGGGACACCTGGGTGTTCTGGACTTGGAGTAGGTGGGCCAGTCGCAGATGGTGGTGAAGGGGTAGGAGTTGTATTCACAAAACCCAATGATCCAGAAAACCATTGTAGCGCAGGATTTTCAATTTCAACGTGGGGGGGAAGCATGAAAGGGAGAAAAAATGGAGCAGAAACAAAAATAACAAGGCCATTAATCTTTCATTAAGTTAAAGGGATGAAAAAGAATCGCTTAAAGTATCATTCTTTCCTTGCACCACAAGCATGTCGCCCCCCGCTGACTTCAAAGGCGCTGACGAGACGTTGGTTAATGTTGTTGGCACAGGATCAGGCTGTGGTTTACTTTTGCTTAAGTATGATCTTTTTTTCCTTTTCAACAAAGAAAGCATAAGGGCCGAGCACTCACGATGGGAGGAGGCGCCCAGCGTAAAACATGCCTTTGTGTTGTGCACAGGGGCCTTTAGAGGTGGGCTCTGCCAACAGGCCCTGTTTGCAGGCTATTGTCACAGGTCCAACCACCACCACAAGAGCAAGTTGGCCAGAAAGAGCACAGAGAATAGGATCATTGTCCTCATTCACTCTCTGCCTTCCGCCTCTGGAGAGGTAGACCTCGTCCCTGACTCAGCATCTGGGCTCCTGGCGGCCTTGGTGAAGAGGCAATTGCAAGAAACAAAGCAAAAAGTCCCACCGCTTTTCAGGCAGAGTGAAGAAGCCCAGCGTCTCTCACCTGTTTGGGGGCAGGGGGCAGGGATAAATGGTTTTGCGCTTTGGGAGGCTGTGTTTTTCTTCAAGTAGCACGACTGTTTATACTGAAAATAGAGCTAATTGGCAGTGAGCGGCAGGGTTTTGTGGTTAGGTCCTGGCTCTGTGTTGGCGGCTGCTGCCTGGTTAAGACGGACTATCCCACCTGGCAAGTGCAAATGCCCAGGGGCAGAGGGAGAGGATAGAGGGGTGTTCGGGAGGGTCTGATGACACGCTTGAGGAGGCCAAGGCTGGAAGCCCACCACTGGGCTCCTGCCATATTGGAAGGTTGTTTCACTGTCCTTCTTGGGTTTGTTTTCATGAGAAAGGCAGGGAGTGGGGGATGGAGACCAGTTGTTACCTTTTAAGAAACACACTACAAATTTGATTTCTTAAATGTGATGCCCTTGCTTGCTGGGCATCGTAACAGGTAAGGATTAAGTTAAGTCTTTCCGACCCAAACTGACCAATGGCCCCAGTTTTCCAGGGACCGTCCTGGGATACACGGAGTGAACACCTCTGCCATCCTTGACTTCTGCTTCAAGTGCCGTCGCCCCACGCAGTGGATGGTTTGGAGTCAGTTAAACCGGGCTGAATCCTGGCTCCGTCCTTACTCCTTGAGATATGCTGAGCAGGCTGCTCACACTGCCTGCCTCTGTTTTCCATTTGGTAAGTGAGATGAGAACTATCCCCGATGGACACGGTGAGACTCATTGAGATTGAGTGCACGAGAGCCCCCAGCCCCTAGACGGGGTTCAGTAGTGCCGCTGGTCACTGTCACCGTCACAGCATCTGTCGCATCGTTGCACACAGGGGAAAGGAGCAGAGGCAATGTTAGCTTTTCCAAAAAATATTTCCTGTAGAAAGAGGGAGGGATGTTATGGTTTCTTTTTAAAAATACCACACATATAGGCTTAAATAAATTTTGTCACAGCTTCCCTCTGCATAGAGAACCAAACATGGCTCCTCGGAGAAGCAGAAATGAGTTACAAAGAAGGAAGGGCAGAGCAAAGGTAGGTCCACCGGGGGGCTGGGGCTGCGGTTTTGGAGGCTCCGCCACCTGGGAGCTGTGTGATGCGGGGCGGGCTCCTCACAGGGCCTTCGTGAAGGTGTGAGTGGAGAACAGGGCCAGCACACATGCCTGCAGCTAAGTTCCCTGTTAACACGATTGCCGCGTCTGCAGCGAGAACTCGGACCCAGCTCAGGCCTGAGGAGCAGAGAGCTCTTCACCTGGACTTACACTGGAGTCCAGGTGACAATCAGGGCACGAGGAGTCCTGATCTGGCAGCACCATCTGTACAGCGTCTTCTCTGGGAGCCCCGACCCCCATTTGCCACACACGTACTGCTTTGCTGTTCAGATTTTCAAGGCGGAATCAGAAGCTTAACAGGGGCTGGCTGCCACTGTGAATTCTGACCCGCTGCGAACTTTCTGCACAGGGCCGAGCCCCGGTTAAACCTTACAGGCATTCCAATAGTGTTGGGGCACCAGGGTTTAGTATGGTCGACCTGCCCGGGGGGAATGGGAACAACCAACGCCGATAGACAAGTAGGCAGGCAGACAGGTGGAGATGGGTATGGGTACGAGTATGGATGTAGATACAGGTATATAGATACTGGTACAGATAAACAGATAGAGAACAGATACAGATATAGGTGTACGTGTAGGTACAGATGCAGATAGATAGATATAGGCATAGATGTAGAATTTGTTTTCGAAGCAGGCCACTGGTAGAGAGGTCAATAGCATTCCAAAGCTGGAGGGATGCTGATGAGGAAGGCGTTCAGAAGGCACCGAGCATTCGAGGATCTTAGGAATAAGCCTTTCCCACACTGCTAGTAAAATAGACGTTATTTAAAGACTAACGTTCTTAACTTTCGGTTAATTTTTCTCCGGCTAATTTCCAGTTTGGACAATGGAAATATTTCCCAGCCCAAACTGTGTGTGAAATAAATCACTAAAATACCCAGTGCCCCACCCCTGATTCCAGACGCTATCATCCCACCCTGACACAGAGCATCTAAAGCCACGTGGGTACCCATGTCCGTCAGGACAGTCTCGCTTAGATGGAGTAATAAACAACTCCAAAACCACACTGACTTAAAAAAACAAGATTTCTCTCTCCCTCAGGCTCCAAGTCCATCACGGACCTCTGGGGGATCTGCTCTGTCTCGTCCCCAGTCTGGGGTGCATGTTAACAGCAGGTGAAGCATTGCCAGGCTTGGTGGCCAGGAAAGAGTGACCTGCTAGGACTCAACTTGAATGTGGGCCTGGGAATGACCCACTCTGTTTCTACTCAGCAGTCACAGGTCAGAAGCAGGGCCGGTGCCTCCCCCGTTGCAGGGGATCAGCAAGTGCAATTGCATACGGCATGCCCAGCCTCCAGACTCAGAACACCACCAGTATGCTAACACCTCCCAAAGGTATCCAAATTTTTCTCTCCAGTCTGAACCTCTCCCCTGACCTCCATACTCACATATTCAACTGCCTTCTTAACACCCCCATTTGGATACTCAATAAACATCTCAAATATAAGGTGCCCAAACCCAAACCTCTGGTCCTTCTTCCCCAGGATGCTCCCCCTACAATGGTCCCTGATTCAGTTGATGGTACTTCTGTCCTTCTAGTTGGTTGCTCAGACCAAAACTCTGGGAGCCATCCTGGACTCATCCCTTTCTCTCAAAATCCACATCCAAATGATCAGAAAATCCTGTAAGCTCTCTCTTCACAATATCCAGAATCTGACCTTCTGTGCTACAGCCCTGGTCCAAGCCACTACACCCCCTGCTCAGTTTATTGCACAGCCTCCTAACTGGTCTCTCTATTCCCATCCTTGCAGCCTTCAGGCTAATTCTTGCCATAGCAACAAGGTGGTCCTTTGAAAAGATAAGTCAATCAAGTCACCCTCTGGTCAAACCCTCCAAAGGCTTCCCATGAAAATCTGAGTGAAGGATTTTGAGTTGACAATGGCCTTCGAGGCACTCCATGCTCTGGTCTTCCATCCCCCTCCCAACATCAACTCCTGCCCATCACTCGCTCCTCTGCAGCCACACTCTTGCTCAAACCCTCCAGGCACGTGTCCACTCAGAGGCTCTGCGTGTCCTGCTCCGTCTGCCTGGTGTCTTCTTCCCTCAGCTATCTGTGGGCAGTGTCCTCACCTAGTTCAGGTGGTCAGTAAGCATCTGATGAATGAATGAATGAATGAGTGAATTAATGAATATTTGTATTCACTGGTAGCTGAAGCCTGGACCATGGAAGTTATAATTTTAGGAGTAAGGATTACAATGACTAAATCTTTCAAGAAGCAGTACGTATTTGCCACAACCCCTAGAAGAGGGACAAGAGATTGTACCTCTGAGAGCAAACTTTGATAGAGAGATGAGTGAGCTGACACACAGCGTGGACACAGGGCAGCTGAGAGTCTTGTGCACAGACCGCTAATCGATTTCATCCCCAAGTTTTACTTGGGGAATGACCAACCATCTGGAGACTCTATTTTGTAGCTCTCCCTGAAGCTCCATGTGGCCAAAGGCCACAATTGGCCAGTGGATGTGAACAGAAGTGGTGCAGGCAACTTCTCGGTCACAGACTTCCAGAGAGAGCTAGAAGAGCTAAACGAAGAGCTAGTGAAGCCAGCTTGGCCCAGGCATGGAAGGTGTGTGTCCTGGACGGCAGAGCCCCCGTCCACCCCGGACCACCTCACTGGATGGTATATACAGAGAGAAATAAGCTTCGTTCTCTCTCTTATTTGAGCCAGTCCATCTTGTGGTCCCCTTGTGATTGCAGTTAAACCTATACCCTAACTGTGTGAATACAGAGCTGGGGTAGAGACAGGGTTAGCCTTTGATGATGGTGGCTGATAAAGAATGGGAATTACCAAGGGTTAAGTTGTTGGATAGGAAAGTGAACGTTGTCAGCTCAAGTGTGCCGAGAGATATTTTATCAAGCACATACTTTTTTGGATCATTTGAGAGAGTATGGTCCTTATGTCAGCAAAAGATAAGAAGAGGCAATAAATTGAAGTTTGGGGGAAGATAGGCGAATAAGAGTTTTAGCACAAGCTTTTCTTGGCCTAGTTTTCTTGACTTGCCTCAGGTTTTGCATGAGAAAGCCCTTTGGAAGACAGAAGAAAGGAAATGTATGCCTTTATCCTATAGATTTATGTATTTATAAATCTCTCCCATCACCCCACAGCCCGTGTTATTAACTTCAGATGTTCGTCCTTTTAGAAAATTTTTAGGTCTGAAAATTGATTGGAGGTCCTGTATATCTTTATTTCCTGGTCCGGTCAGTGGATTCCAGAATATTATCTTCCCTGGTGTGGAGAAGCACTGCTTTGAAACCCTTTCCTTGGAGAGTTCACTTACGCATGAAGAAGAGCTCTCACACTCAGCTGGCTGGGAAAGCACTAGGACACAGAAGTGCATTAAAGCAGCACGGGAAAGTGGGGGGGGGCTTGAAAATCATGGAATCAAAGGAAAATGATCCAATATTTCAAACAAAATCATGTCCTGTCTATTTCTACTCCATTACAATAGGGTAAGTCAGAGCTGGTCTTACAGGGCTGCTCTCTCAGATGTGAAGCTCTCTAAGTGCTTGAAATGCCTCCTATTTTATTACGTATACAAAGGGGCTCTTTAATACAGTACTGTCCGTGACACGGAAGTCACATCTCAATTTTCTTTGTTGGCTGAAGCCACTCTATCCCACTACTGAAGACTACCTCTCACCGGTATTCCCACAGGTGAACAGGCAAAATACATCAGCCTTTTTGAAAAGGAAACTGTTCATTGACCAAATTACCAAAATTATCCTCCTATCTTATGTTAGGACTACATTTTTATGCTTTTTAATACCTGAAAAATTTTTTTTGGTCAAAACTTAAAGCTGCAAAGTGGGTATTTTCTCTAAAATTAAAGAGTAAGCGCTTTGTAATTATAAATAGATGGCTTTTCTCTTTGTGAAGCATTGAATAAATTCAATTGATTAATGGTTTTAGAAAGTAAAGTTTCTGGGATGTAATTATTTTTTAACAATTTATCAATGACACACCATCAAAAAGCCTCGTTATCTGCTCCATAAAATCAAATCTAAAATGCAAAGTTAATCAACCAAAAAAGTCTTGCAACTCTAAGACCAACTTGATAAGACACGTGGCAAATGTATCCTTATAAACGACTAGTTCTATGCCCAAACTCTGAAGATGATGGCGTCTGTGGTCCTCGCATATATCAATACATGAAGTAATGTGCATCACCTCACGGTCAGCTGTAAAAACATGGTGTGGAATGTCCATCTTTTCATATTCATTCAGCAAATGCTTATTGAGAACCTCCTGTGTGCTAGCAATGAAACTGTCTCTGTGCTCATAAAATGAACAATCAAATGGAACACACAAACCAATAAACAGGCATACGGGATGCGAGGGTCTGGCATTAAATTCTGTTTATTGGGGAAAGAATGGGATATCAAGCGAGTGCGTAAAAGGGCACCTTGATTGGGATGTTGGGGAGATTTACCACAGAAGTGACTTCTAAACTGATACCTGAAAAAAAATATGAATTATCCAAACAAAAAGTTGTTTTTACTGCTCTGGGTAGAGGAAACAGCATGTGCAAAATCTGGGGTGCAGGAGAAAAGGGCAAGTTCCAGGGACTGAAAAAATTTAGTGTGGCTGGAGTGTAGAGCACAAACATGTGGTAGCAAGAGATGACATCGGAGAAACGAGCAGGATGAGAAAGAACAGAGATGTCCCGACTAGAACGATGGCAGTGAGGATGGAGAAAAGGTGACTGTGTGAGAAACGAGGGTGTGGAAGACAGAAATGGATGCTTGGTTAGAGGGAGGGTGGAGGGTAAGCATGGAAAATGACTCACAGATTTCTGGATAGACCAAGCCGGGGAACTCAGGGAGGGAGGGCTGGCAGGGGGGTAATGAGTTCCACCTTGGATTTGTGGAGTTAAGATACCTGGAGACATCTAGGAGAAGGTACACGGTTCTCAACTGGACACACGGCTCTAGAGCTCAGAGACATAAGTCAGGGAATTGAGGGTCATCACCAAATGGATGGTGTCTGACACCACGGAGGAGACAAGACTGCCCCATTTGCTAGTATGAGAACAAAAGAGGACCCTCGGGCACCCCATCATTTAAAGGCTGACAGAAGAAGAAGAACGTTCCAAAGATTCTGAGATGGGGAGAGTGTAAAACAAGACAAGACAAAAGTGATGGAACCAAGAAGAAAGACAGCTGTTAGCAGACGGGCGAGGAAAAACGAGTCAGCACAAGACACGAGGGAGGAGTGGCCAGAAAGATTAGCAGGAAAGCAAGACCGAGTGACAGTAACCAAAATCCAGGAAACAGCACCTAAAAGAAGGGTGGTTCTGAGACGTGAGAGCAATCGGGAAGAATAGGGACTGAGGATGGTCATCAGGTAATAAAGGGAGAGGATGGCTGGGGAGGAGCCAGAACACAGGGGGATGAGTAACGAGTGCAAGGGCGGGGTGGAGACGGCAGGAAACTAGACAACTTCTCCAAGGACTCTACTGTGAAGGAGAGAGGAGATTATGTGACGGTCGAAGGGAAACCAGGTGTGGGAGTGTTTTGGTTTTTATTGTTTTATTTTATTTTGTTTTAAGATGGGAGGGACTGTTAACGTCTTTCAACTTACATCTGCAAGATTCCACAGGGCAAAGATATTTTACACACACATCTACTATCCACTGCATTTTAGATTATAGATTGACTCTGCAAGCCCCACTTAATGAACGTACGCTTCTTGAATGGAGACTCATCTTTATTCTCAGATTAAGTTACTACAAAACCCTCCCAAGAATATCTGAGCAGCAAAGACATGAACACATTCACCTTGGTCCTGTGTACTGTTGCTGCTGTTTTTGTTTTTTTTTTTTTTTAATTGCACTTTGCTAGAAATATGCTTTGTCTACTACCTATTAGAACCATAGAAAATAAGTTTTGTAAGAAATCTTTACAGCTAATCTTCTCCGACCTGTTCTCATACATCCTTTATGTATCCCCATCAAGGGGTCACTGAACCTCTGCCTGAAAAGCTCCGTGACCAGGTACCCTCAATCTCCAGAAGCAGCCTGGTCTATCTCAGAGCACTTCCAAGTTCCAGAAAGTTCTCCATTATACAGAGTCCAAATTGGTCTCCCTATAACTTTCTTCTGCTTGGGAATTATGAGTAGAAAATTTGAAGTCAAACTTCACGAGTTCGAATCCCTGACCTGCCACTAACAAGTCACGTGACTCGGGCAAACCACTGGATCTGCTGCCTCAGTTTCTTCATCTGTATAATGGGGTGAACCTCGGAACCAGCTCCACAGGGCCATCGCCAGGAGTAATCCAGATAATACACACAAAGGTCTAGAGCTGAGCTCAACAAGTACTAACCCCTCTCTCACTCACCCTGTTCTATTCCACAGACTCACACAGAAAAAAGAAGGAAAATCTAATCGTCCTAACATGTTCTAACCTGAACTATTTTAAGTAGACTCTCACATCGACCCTGCATATTTCTCTTCTAAATGTCGTAAGATCCTTCGCAGCTTCCCATCTGACGGCGGCTTTACATTCCTCCTCCATCTCACTTGCTTTCCTTTGGACAGGCGTTTATTTATATCCCCCTGAATCCAGTTTATTTATACCCCTCCCCTCAGAGTGTGGTGCCCGGAACAGAGTGGAATGCTCCGGGATGGTACGTCCTGAGCAAAACAGAGAGGGCTTAGCACTTCCTCTTTTCTTCAAGTTGAAGTTCTCTTCAGGCCGTCCCAGATGCATTAGCTTCTGTTTTTACAGTCACAGCCCTCTGCAGACACGTGCCAACTCAGCGGCAGGTACACTAAAACACCAAGCCTTCGCATACAGGCTTCCTCTGTCCGCAGGGGGTGCAGATTTGGGAAGCAAACTCCCTACCAGCTTTGCGCTGTTGAGCGCTCTCTCTGCGCCTCAATCTCGTCATCTGTAAAATGGCACAATAATCACGACCTCACAGAGGTGGTTGTGAGTGAAAGAGCTTGTCCAGGTCAATTCTGGCCAGCGTGCCCAGCGCACAGTGAGCCCAATACAAACGTTAACTGTGGCTGCTGCCCTGATTATAGTTTTTATTCCACGTATAGGATGTGACACAATTCTGCTATAATGCGTGTTTCAAAAATACAAATTTGTTCTGATGCAATTGATATGTCAGGGGACAATTTGAACATGAGGCAAAATTCATATTTGCTCACGGGTGATTTTTGTCTATGAGAAGTGCTAGGTGAATGCAGAAAACTGCACTCAGCAAAAGCAAGCACGAAGGAATACACACACACACACACACACACACACAGACACACACACACACACACACGCACACACACACACACACCCCTCCATCACCTGCCTGCGTTTATGAGCCGTGTCATACATATCTGCTCACACACTTTCCTTCCGACCCCAGATGACATGATCTCCACCTCTCCACAATGACTCACCAGCTACAATCCTTCTATGCCCACTGCCACGAGCAAACTTCAGCTCTTTCTCCAGGTAAAGTGTCATATTCATTGTAGTTTTGATGTACTTCTTAACCACTTAACACATGTAAAACCATGCTGGCATTTTTACTAGGTTCCTCTCTTTTTTTTTCAAGTGTCAGTGAGGAAGTTTTTGAGTGTCATGTCCCAAAGCCATGTGTCTCATAAGCCCTGTGATTTTTATTATGCGATTTTCAGGCACACATATGTCAATTACAGTGGAATTGACTATTTGATCACTGCTAAGGTTTGTAGACTCCCAAAATATTTTGATTCTGATTCTGTTATTCCTAATATTTGATATTTCTCATCATCATGTTATGCATGAATTTGATGAGAAGTTAACACTAAATGTCTGTAAATCATCGAGGGGAGAGGCTATGTTCTGGACGATAGCCTTATAAAGATGAAAAAGGCATTTCCTGCAGGATAGAGTATTTTCAGTATAATAATGAAACTTTAATAATATTATCAGTTTAATAAGCTATTTTCACATTTAGCTTCAGGAAGAAAAAGGTTTTCCCCCCACTTAGTGAAAGCCTTAAGAACTACGGATCCGTGGACTTTGGATGGCACATAAGAATCGTCTAGTCCAATCTCTTCGCTTTAGACATGAGTCAGCGTGGCTCTGGGAAATGGATGTCTTGCCAAGATCGCCCCACTCACTGTTAGTGACCGAGCCAAGTCTCCCGGCTCCCGGGCCAGCCGTTCTTACAACCCCAGGCTGACTCGGGGTTACATGTTGTACAACTTTATACCCTTGTAATAACACTATAGTTTATCCAAAACCAGACCTACCCGTTACCACAGGACGGTTTTGTACGGCAGGCAGCTTTTGAGACTGGTAAGGGGAGCGGGAGTGGTTACAGCCTTCGAAAGCCGCCAGACACCACAATGCAGCTGTGTGGGCAGCCGGCCCCTGCCCACACCGTCCGCGGGGGCAGCTGCCCCAAGACAGGCTTTCTGCCAGCAGAGCAGATGCTGGCGTTATAGCCTCAAACCCATGAAATGGGGACAAATCTGGCTCCTTCAAGCAAGTCTCTCTCTACTCAGCTTCCTCCCCTGCAAAATGGGGAAAATGACTTCATAGGGCATTGAAGCCCAAAAGACTCTTCCTTTGTTAGGTGGAAAAAAAAGTACACACGTCCTACTGGTATTGCTTATAATGATAACATAAAATCAGAACCACCCACCCCGGTCCCTTCGTATAAGCTTACTCTTTTGCTTTGACTAGAATAATTCCAATGAATTCTATGTTTATTCCATCAGAGCTAATTTATTAACTGATTTGTTGATAAATCTAGAACTTGTCAGGAGCCTCAGCATAATATCTTTACTTATCCATTTGTGTACTTGTTTGTTTGTTAATTAATTTAGTTCTTTCCTCATTTTTCTCTGTGAAAGCTCCTGGCTTGACCTGTTCATTCATTAGTTTGCTTGCTTAGAAGAGGTAATGTACACACAAGGCACATGATTTAAGAGGTATTGAAGGGCGTACAGGGAAAACAGACCACGTTTGCCCCTCCATTTCCCCCTCACCTAGGAGAGGAAACTGCTTTGTACCAGAGGAGAATCTGTATCCCTTGCCAGGATGACCCATGTGTTCACCATCTTGGGTGTGTGACACAAATGGCAATATACTATACATGCATTGTCCCACTGGTTCTCAGCTGGGGTCACCTTGCCTCATGGTGACATCTGGCAATGTCTGGAAACGCTTCTGGTTGTCACAACTGGAAATGGGCTGCTACTGTCACCTGACGGGAAGAGACCAGGGATGGGTCTCAACACCCTACGAGGCACAGGATGGCACCACAATAAAGAATGATCCTACCCTACATGTCCATAGTGCTGAAGTTAAGGATATCTAGCTTTTATTATTATTTTTTTTACTTCTTATGCTATTTTGACTGTTGTTCCTCAAACAGGGTAGCCACAGATTTCCCTGGAGTGAGGAGAGAAGAAGGTTTCAAAATTGCTGGGGAACAGGAGCTCAATTTTGTTTTTGAATCCCCTAGCAGAGAGCATGGCTGTCAGTAAGTATGCTTTGAATGCATAGATGATTAATTACTTATGGGTGGGAGACGTTTAAAATAAAATAATATAAAATAAAATAATAAAATGTACTGTAAGCTGTTCTTCCTTCAAATCTGAAATTTCCAATCATTCTGCAGCATCGATTAGATTTTGACTGAAGTGCCACAAAGGAGACACAGGTCTGAAATTCTTTGGACCCAAGGAAAACAACATGGGTTCTGAAGGAAATTTTCTATTTTGGAAACCAACGTTGGAGAAATTAGCTGCCTAAAAGAGGCCCCAGGTCCTTCACCTGTCCTCATTTACAAAGATAAGTTATTAAAATAAACAGAAAGCTCGCTTGGCTTTTTAAACGATGAGGCCAGCCAGCCTTCATAAAAGGCATTAAAACCCACATAACTGAGAGGGATAGACAGTGTTTCAACTCCATCAAAAGCCTTGAAAAGGAGGACATCCTTTGTGTCTGCTTTCAGGAAGTTTTTCAGGACTGATATTTATTTTAAATCAGAACCGCTTACAAAGCAAACCCCCTTTACAAAATGCATTACAGACAGCAATCCTAGAGATGACCCCTATGATTCGAGGCTGGACTGAGATATTATTTTTATAGGAAAAAAATGGATCTCTTTAATCAGCTTTAAAAAAACATTGTGAATAGTCACTTCTCTTATTTAAAAGTTTAACTTTACTTTCATCAATTTATAATCAGAGTTCCTCTGGTATGTTTGATTCCTGACAAACAAGGATAAAAGTCTTGTGCCCCCATTGCTAATGAGATGATAAAACAGCAGGGATCAAGTTTTTAATTACTACAGGCGATGCACTGGAGAGGTACCGATGATATTTTCTATTGCATGTCTAAGTTGTAACTTCAGGCTTATGACAGTCCTGCTGAGCTCCACTGCCTTTGATGATCACTCATTTTTGTCTCCTGAGAACATACAAAAATTTCTGAGCTAGAATCCTGGGGGGCTGGCAATTATTGGCGTAACCTGGTACAGGTTCCCCTCTTCAACCATCATGCTCAGTAAGGATCCAGTTTCTTAATGCCTGCCATTATCCCAAAAGGGAAATTGGACATTCAAAATATCTGTGAACTTTCCTGCTCAAATGATACCCATTCTCAGTCTCCCAGCATGGGCCTTCCATTAATAATAAAATGCTTAATTGAATTGGGAGATTTCTAGTATATACTTTTTCATTTCTTTTCAAAGTCGTGCTTGAAATTTTTTCAAAAACCTTATATTTATACACTTTTGTAGACATGTGTTATAATTCTCACTCTAAGCTATTTAAACATATTTCTAACAATATGCTCTTTGTTACTGCAGACCGTTGATAATTGGAATTTTTAAAGGTGCCGTTTTGGGTCAAGTATGTGAAATGTAAAGGTCACATATTCTTACCCTGATTGAAATGGAAGCTGGGAGTGGATTCCATTAATTCTCATGTTCACGAGACACACACACACACACACACACACACACACACACACACACACGCACATACCTCGCTGGATGCCCAGAGTGCTCAACAAATAAGGCTTGCTCAAAAACCTGTTTTTAGCCATAAAAACTAGAGCACGGAATTAATCTGACTTGTGGATGATCACCAACCCAATGCGAATCCAACTAACTAGTTATTCATCATCTACCCAACTCATCAAATAACTACCCAGCTTATCAACCCATTACCCAACTCATTAAACAACTAATCTTTGACCAGTCAAGTAATTTCTAAATTATAAAGTAAGGATTGAGAGTCAAAATCACAAGCACTGACTGAGTCTACCAAGTGGTTTAAATTTCTAAGATTTTGGGTCATAAACATGAAAATGCATCCTCAGCTACTACAATGGGGAAAGCCCACGGATGAAAAGAAATTTACAGATAATAAAGACAAATCAACGTGTTTTGTCCACCCACCCTTCAGAATCTAAATTTACAATACCCATTAGGAATTTCTTTGTTTATCAACACAACTTTGACAGCTTTTAAAAACATCATATATGTGAAATATGAAGACCAGATACTTGCAGCTTAGTTTCTTCTTGGCAAAGGGGAGTGAAAAATGTTTTAATTGCGTAATTTATATATAATTCAGAATTCATTGCTTGTACTTGTCAGGGTAGACCAATTGCTGTAACAAACAGTGCAGAACCTCAGCGGCTGAACACAATCCACGTTTATTTCTTGTTCGTGGAAGTCCGCGTGGACGGGCCGAGCTGGGCAGTGATCCTGGGCAGCTGTCCCCAGGATCAGCTCTTCAAGTCCGGAAGTGCTCCCACCTTCTTTGACAGAGCATGCCACTGGACTCTCCACATCTGGCTGGCATCAGGGGAGGAGTCAGCTCGAAGACCTCCTGGGGGCCTCGGGGGCCGCACCCAAATGTAGCTGCTTTAGTTTGTCTACCTTCCACTGGCCAGAAGGGATGGCAAGGCGTCAGGCGGATGCGAAGAGGCCCAGGAAGAAAACGAACTGGTTTGGTAAACAACCTAAGCGACTTTTCTGCATTAATTATAACAATACTTCACCCATATAAGGTGCTTTGTAGTTGTTGAGTTGTATCGATATTATCTCATTTTATCCTTGGAGTCTTGGAAATTAGACAGAGATGATTATTGTTTACAGACAAGAAAAACGAGGTTCAAAAATATTCATTGCCTTGCTAGAGGTGAGACAGCACTAGAGCTAGAACCGAATGCTGGTTTTCCTCTCTTCTCCTTTGATATCTGTTACGCCACATGCTTGCCTTGATTTATGGTCTGTTGTCCTTTAGAAATAGTTATTATAAGGCCATCTATGCTGCAGACAAACAGCATCAAAAGACACTAAATCTTCTGCATAACGTAACTCGATATGAAATTGACCATAAAACACCAGTAATCTAAGCTACGGAAATCATTCCCATTTTTAATGATCTGCTCACTCACATAATTTGAAGTCTACAAACTCTGGTAAAATGTGTACACAGCGGAAATAAGTAATCCAGCTATCAAAGATACATCTTGAAATTTGTTTACATCTTATTCTATCGAGGACCATATCAACCTTCATTAGAGCATGGGTATATTTTCATAATTCCAGGACTGTGGTGTAGTTAAGCCTTACATTACTTTCATGATGTGAGGCAGACCAGAGAAAAAGGGATAAATACTTAAAGTAAAATAATGGTCTAACATAACCATTGAGATATATTCATACAGATGAATAAAGCAGTAAAACCTTGAATGAAGACTTTTTTTTTAAATTTTTCCTTCAAAAACACATAGATCAGAGCCCTATAATTGGTCAAACTGCTCAACTATGAGACTATTTTTAGCAAAACAGTTTATCAAACAATTTAGATTTGGGTCAGGTAGGTAGAGAAGAGCAGACCATGGCTGGGTTAGTTCAAAACCAGGGTTGAAACCATGAATGGACCAGGGTGTAAGCTTCCTGCCTGGTAACACCAATAATCATAGACATTGACTGATTCCTGCAGAATACCAGCACCATACTCAGAATTCTGTGTTCGGTGTCTTGAATCCATACAACAGAAATGCAAGATACCAGTATTCTTCTTTTTCTTTTAATCAAAGACACACGGAGAAAAAATGGCAGGCAGAGCCTCATTTAATAAGTCAGATCCGGCTGATTCCAAAGCCTGTGTTGGGATTATTGCAATTTACGATACAACTCTCAACAGGAGAGACCACCACCGCCATGTCTCTGCTCCAAGGTGGCCGTCTACCCAGCGGTTAGGAGTGTGGGCAGCGGTGCCAGACTGCTGGGTTCAAGCCCTCCCTTTCCTCTTGGCCAGGCTACTTCACTTCTTGGTGCAGCAGTTGGCCTGTTTATAAAGTGGGGTTGATAATGACACTTGCCCATCACGGGGATTAAATGGGGACGATACACATCCATCACATGCTTGCTGTTACGACTATTCCTTTTGGCTTGCTGTTACGACTATTCCTTTTGGCTTGCTGAACTTCGTCAACATGACGTTGAGTTACTCAAGGGCATGTTCAAAGCACCAATGCCAGCCAGCATATTGTTCCTCGGAAATCTGAGGAAAGATGCATCATTTACGTCTTCTACTGACTCACATTTCAGCAGAAGGGACTGCCCTCATACTTGCTCTAAATACAAATTAGCACCGTTGTTTATAAGCATTGCAAGAACGGAATGCTTATATGGATGAGGTTATAATATGAGACTTGTTCATGAAGCCATCTCCAAGCCAGGGCGCCATTTAAAATATATTAGAAAGTATAGATTTTCGTGAAATATAAGCTATGAAATTGAATATATCGATGAATCTCTTAGTATATAAAATTGCTACACCTGGTTACTTTATAAATTCCTTCTACAATCTCTAACAGTGTATGGATGAAAGGAAAACATCTTATTTGTTTGAGATTTTTGTAACACAAAGGTGATTAAATAGGAACTCCCAGTAATCATATTTGTCCTTAGCTCTATATGTTCAAGAGAAAACTGTTTAAGCATCTGAAATATCATCTATAGTGTGATGGTTAATGATATGTGTCCACTTGACTGGGCTAGGGGAAGCCCAGATGGCTGGTAACACATTATTTCTGGGTGTGTCTGTGAGGGTGTTTCTGGAAGAGCTTAGTGTTTGAATCGGTAGACTGAGAAAAAAGCTCTGCTCTCCCCACTGTGGGTGGGCATCCTCCAGTCCTCTGAGGGCTCAAATAGAACCAAAAACAGGTGAAGGAAGGATCATTCTTGCTCTCTCTTCTTGAGCTGGGATGTCCATCTTCTCCTGTCCTTGGACATTGGACGTCAGAGCTCCTGCTTCTCAGGCCTTTGGATTCTAGAAATTTCACCAGCAGCCCCCTGCTTCTCAGGCCTTGGACTTGGGCTGGGAGTGACACTATTGGCTGCCCTGGTTCTCAGGCCTTAGACCTCAGACTGAATGACACCATCAGGTCTCCTGGGTCTCCGTCTTGCAGACAGCAGACTGTGGGACTCCTTGTCCTCCATAACCGTGTGAGCCAATTCCTATCATAAATCTCTTTTTACACGTGTCTATAGACATATATTCTATTGGTTCTGTTTCTGTGGAGAACCCTGACTAACACATATGGCTTATGAAATATACAGGCCAATATTCTATATCTGGTCAGGGCTGCAATATGACTATCAGGGGTGCTAGGCACTTTTGCTTTTGCGGTCCCTTACTTCCATAAAAAAATTAACATTTATATTTTATGATTGCATTGGTATAAAAACTCATCCAGGCCAGACTATATTCATTTTTTCTCCTGATTTTAAAATAAATTAGAACATTTCTGTGGGCTCCTGAAAGTATTAGGGGTCTTGTGCCTCCGTGCATAATGGCTAAGTCCACTCTGTATCTGGCTCTTAAACGCTATACAATAAAAATTGACTTTTAAAGTAATAGCCCTCAAGAATAGGATGTTTAACCACTAAAAACCTAAGTTATTCATTACCCACATGGAACAAAATAAACACTTATCTAGAGTTTACTGGGTGCCAGGCGTTTTTTCAGTGTTTTTATATCTGCAAACTCTTCTAATGCTTGGAGCTACTTTATTAGATGGTTACCATCATCATCACGATTTATCATCACCACCACCACCATCATCATCATCACCATCATCACCATCACCATCACCACCATTATCACCATCGCCCTCATCACCATTACCATCATCTTCATTTCCATCATCATCACCACCATCATCATCAACGCTATCGTCACCGTTTTCACCATCACCATTTCCATCATCATCATCATCATCTCCATTTTGCAGGGAGGTTGAGTGACTTGTTCAGGGTCATACACCAATAAGTGGTAGTGGAAGGGGGAGGTTTAAGCACAGGCAATATGACCGCAGAGTTCACACTCTGAATCTCTACACCGCACCACATTTTGTGTGCTCAGTACTTAGTTGAGGCAGCCAAAGTAGACTTATTATTATCTTCCCTCTGTGAAAGACTGCTAAATGTAAATATTTAACAGAAAAGCATTCAATGTAAAAAATAAACAAGGAAAATACTTTATTCCTTTAATTATGGTTAAGGTTTTTTTCACTTTAATGAGAATTTAAAAATATAATTATATGCAGAATATTTTGTAGAAAATATTTATTTTAATAAATACCAACTTTGTGTAAGTTCTCTTTACATACCTATCTTGTTAGAGTTATAGTAATATAGACACAATTTTTCTTGCTTTTTTCCTCCTTCATGTTATTTTTATGCAGTGTTCACGTGCATGAATGTAGCTGCCATACTTCATAATCTGAACACTTACATCATATTCAATCATACTGATAAGTCAGGTTTCCCTGAGCATTCCTCAGTTCCTAGGCATAGAATTCTTTCCAATTTCTCACCATTACAAATATTCACGCTATAAATAGTCTGGATAAAGTGTTTTTAGATGAGTGGTTTCCTAGGTTATATTCCACAGAGTGGGATTTTTAGGTCCAAGGTATGGATAATTTTATAGCTATTCTTCCATATTTCTTTATGTGCATACTGATTAAATTAAGTTTTATAGCATAGAGAGTATATAATAATTTATGACAACTTTTAAAATCTAGTTATATCAGTCAGGATGCCTTCAGCTACAAGTAACAGAAGACTCTTCAAGATGACTTAAGAAGTTTGGAGGAAAATGGTATGAGATATCAGTTGGGACCCCAATTTTTTCCACCTGTCCCTTTGTCACCCTTTATATGGTGGCTTATCCTTTTAAACTGATTCCAATTGGGGCACCAGATGGCTGCCAGAGTTCCAAAGGGAGAGTGAGGAGGGAGAGAGCAGGGAGTCTGGTTGTCACAGCCAGCAGACTACGGCAACAATTTAGTGAAAGATTGTGGTGCTCAGGCCAGAGTGGCAGCAGTGAAGAAGTGGTCAGATTCTAGAAATATTTTGAAGATGAAGCTGTGAGAATTTTCTGATGGCTGGATGTGGGTTGTGCAGGAGAGGCGTTGAGTATGACTCCACGATGGAGCTAGATCCACCTGTATCCCCAAGGAAAGATCCACAGGACAGGTTGTTACACAAGAAAACAAAGTCAGACAATATCTCTATATAGACGTGTTTCCACATACCAGGTAAATAGATAGAAAAAGGTATCGAGATAGCTAACAGAATATTGACAGCCATCACCCTTGGGAAGAAATCTCAGATGAGGGCATAGAAGGGAGAAGAGGGGAAAATGAAGATGGACTTAAAGTTTCTACTCTGTGTGTTTCCTTCACATTTTTCACAATAAGCGTAATTCCTCTACTACCTACACAATGTTTTCAAATGTTTGAAACAATTTCCAAAAATTAAAATTTCAGAGTATGGCGTAATAAAAAATACAGGGCAATACTAGGATGAGGATGTGTAACACCATTGGAGTAATGTTTAAAAGGATACGTATGCAGACAGACAGACAGACAGATGTTCTTATATGGACAAAGATCGTCTCTGGAAGGACACATGAGATCTGGTAAGAGTGGCAGACTCTAGGCAGAGGGAGGGGAAGTCACTGCTTGGGGGTGAAATTGCCTCTCTCCCCCACTTGGTGTCTTTTGAATTTGCTGTCTTGTGCACATATTACCTACTTAATGTTAATTACGTAAATGTTAAAATAAAGGCTAGCAGGAAAAAATTTAGATGCCCAAGTAATAAATTAATACACACAAAACAAAAATGAAACCAAGGCCAGGGAAGGTTCAAGTCGCTGCAGCCATTACCTTCTCTTTAGCCTGGTTTTAAGTGAAGTCTGGGTGAAAAGGCGAGCAGAACAGGTGGCCTGGAGAAATTTTCCACGAACCTAAGAGATTCAATAACTCCTCACTATGAGGCGTGGTAGAAATGGATTTGGAAGGCTCGATTTCTAAATTAAAACAGGAAATGGAGTTAGTCTAAAAGCATCCAGTCACCCCAAGTCAGCAGATATTTATTGAGTACCTACAACAGCCAAGGCACCGAGGTGGGCATTTGCTTGCTTTCTAAGGGGAAAGATGTAACAGTAAGTTATTTTTGTGGAAAATAGAAAGAAAATGCTTAAAGTAACAACAAAGACACCAATGGCCTCCATAATTTGGGAAACCACGGGAGAGTCTCTCAGGACACAACTTGCTGCCTAAAAAGGATGACAGAGGATCCAGCAATGGTTATCACTCGGTGGGCTTGTAATCTCTAAATGTGTTTTCATGTTTTCCTCTTTTCCTAGTTAAAAGCATTATTGTTGGTCTAATTGCCTTTGGTTTCTCTTCCTACAAAGTCACAGATTAATCACTTCCATTTCCTTTTGGGATGACTAAGAGCAGCCACGTAGGGCATGAGTGAAAATAAAACCATGAGTCGGTAAAAATGGACACGAAACTACAGCCCTTCTGGTGAAGGAACGAATCCGGGCTAAATCTGAATGATTAACATTTCAACCGTCGGAAACAAAAAACAAACATTCTTTACAAGTGAACTTGTTTTGTGCCAACTGTCATAAAGCAAACATGGAAAAATCCATCCCCTAATAAGAGGAGGAAGAGAGTTAATTGTTGACACAAATCTTGTTTTTCCTTCCAGATACGGTCTGGGGTTTATACGACATCAACGCGTTCGGAATGGCAGATTATTTAACAATTTCCAAAAATTACATTATGTAGTTAGCAAAGGTCTGGCGTACAGAGGAGGGTCTTCTAGCCCGTGGCCGGGAAGATGAAAGTGCCCTTCCCGGCCATTTGCTGCGGGCATCGAGCCTTAGTCCTATCTCTGCAGACCCGCTGATGCGCACACGGTGACACTCGGGAGACACACGAGAAGCCATGTGATTTTCCCCCTGCTATGTTAAAAATGCATTGCTATTTTTTCAAGCATGCTTCGATTAAAGAGGGCACATCTGTTTTAAGTCCTCTTTTATGAAAATTACTGAGCTTCCTCAGTGCGCTTATCTTTTAATTTCGAAATTCTTTGTAGCAATAACTTGAGATAATAACCAACCATATTTCTGGTCCCTTTAAAAATAAAGGGAGGGAGGAAGAAAGAAAGCACGAATGAGCCATTTTAGAGCTTTGAACTCTCTTTTCTAATCCTCCCCCCTTGGGCCTGGGTGGAAAGGGCCCCCTCATTTGCGTTTAGAATGGCTGAGTCCTGCCTTGATTGCAGCCTCGCCTCCCAGCTGGGCGAGCCAGACCCAGCTTGAGGCTCCAGGATTATTCATCAACTCCCCGGCAGGGGGGAGCCGCTTCTCACTTCCACTGCTCCTGCAAAGTGTTCAGCTTCCCTTTATAAGCCTCTTTATTCCCCCCAAACCCTTTGTACAAAGTTTCCCACCCTCTCCCTCCCTCTGGAGGGGTGGCTTGAATGTCTGGGACACTAGATCACTTTTTAATACCCAAACGTCCCTCCCCCCAGCATTTTGTTTTGAATAGCACGCAACAGGCAGGGTTTTATTTACCGTATGTCTTCCTGCTTTTAAACTGTTGTTTAAGGCTCAGGTCATTCAGAGACATAATCAGGGATTGAGCGAAGAGTTGAATCAAAAACCTCGAGATTCCTGCTCTGCACTTCTGGCAGTGGTTCCTTTCCTTGCTTCCTCTAAGCGTTGGTTAAGCGAGAGGGTCATGTGTAAGGTGGAAAATAGAACCTGACTCGTCAAATGAGGCCAAAGACATTTCCTACAGTCTTGGCAATCATCCGAAGACAGGGAGCCCTGAACACCAAGACATTTCGCTGTGTGCTACCTGGAGAGGCTCAAGATCAACCAGGAGGAAACATGGGTAACTGGTTCCTTGTTCTCTATCCACTCAGGAAGCCCACATACTTCCGTCCTGGAAGCACTTGATCCCATCGCAACATTCACTTATACAACGTTGCCTTGGAAATTCCCTGGATAAATAACCACATAAGGCAGGAGAAGATCGTCCAATTGAGAGAAATTCTGTGGCATTTGATGTTTCCCTCCTCCTGCACAATGTCAGAGTCGTTCTGTCTTTGTCTTGGTGGAGAGGGTCAGAAATAGACGTGAAATCTAAAATTACTGGTTCTGGTAAATGAGCAGCCCTGACCATCAGCATTTGAACGGGACTGGGGGTGACTTGTGGCTTTCAGTCACAGCACTCACTCTGCCTTATCACAGGACATAGGACGTTGAATTTATATACTATTTAAACAGTGAATTGAACCAAAAACCTGCTCACCATCCACAGGTATTTATTGTGCACTTATTGCATACAGGAAGCTTCTAGACTAGGCACCCAGGAGAAATGCAAGTCAGTGGAGGAGGGTTTTTGTAAATAAGACTCTACATCTAGTTGGAGAGAGGAGGCCTATGAAAAGAAGGAGTGCAAGCCTAATTCAGGATATTATTTGATAAATGGAAAAAAGAGAAAAGAGTTGCAGGAGCATTTATTCAGAAATTAATGAGCACTGTTGTCCTTGGTTCTGGGACTAGAATAATGAAGAAGACCTGCAGAGCTGCTGCCGGCAGGAGGCTGTATACCAGCTTGAGAGGAGAGTGAGGATGGAAAATAAACATGCAAACAAATGAGAAATTTAATTTCAGGTAAGGATGCAAGTGATGAAGAAAACAGAGCAGGGTGATGAGCTGGGGGCAGGGGAGCATACTGCCACCCTCTCTGGAAAGGTAACGTTGATGCAGGAGCCAGCCAGGTGAGGAAGTGAGGCCAGCCAGGTGAGGAAGTGAGGCCAGCCAGGTGAGGAAGTGAGGCCAGCCACGTGAGGAAGTGGGGCCAGCCAGGTAAAGAAGTGAGGCCAGCCAGGTGAGGAAGTGAGGCCAGCCAGGTGAGGAAGTGAGGCCATCCAGGTGAAGAAGTGAGGCCAGCCAGGTGAGGAAGTGAGGCCAGCCACGTGAGGAAGTGAGGCCAGCCAGGTGAGGAAGTGGGGCCAGCCAGGTGAGGAAGTGAGGCCAGCCACGTGAGGAAGTGGGGCCAGCCAGGTGAAGAAGTGAGGCCAGCCAGGTGAGGAAGTGAGGCCAGCCAGGTGAAGAAGTGAGGCCAGCCAGGTGAGGAAGTGAGGCCAGCCAGGTGAGGAAGTGAGGCTAGCCAGGTGAAGAAGTGAGGCCAGCCAGGTGAGGAAGTGAGGCCAGCCAGGTGAGGAAGTGAGGCTAGCCAGGTGAAGAAGTGAGGCCAGCCAGGTGAGGAAGTGGGGCCAGCCACGTGAGGAAGTGGGGCCAGCCAGGTGAGGAAGGCTAAGGCTGGGAACGAGCTGGAAAAGGAGTGGAGGAGATGCGGTTGGAGGGCTGGGTCATCTGGGGGGAGTTCCGCCTGCTTTGGTGTGCACATGAATCACTTGCAGATCTTGACAAAATATGGATCCTGATTCAGTGTGTTTGCGGGGAGGGTGAGATTCTGCCTTTCTGACATAGTGATGTGATGCTCCTCCTCCAACCAGACTCAGAGTAGCGAGGACCAGAGCCTGGTTTTCCACCTGGCCTTTCCAGAATCACCTGGAGCGCTTGTACCCCTCAGAGATGCTGGGGCCCATGCTAGGTGACTGTAACGTGTATCCAGGGCTGAGAACTACTGGGGTAAGGTTAGGGTTGTATTGTCTCTGTCATGGGAAGGGGTAAGAGCCACGACTGGCCTTCAGAGAAGGCTTTTGATGGTAGACCAGAAGTAGGGCTTGACCTACACCTTGACAGAGGTATCAAGTTCAAAGAGAGGTTCAAAGAGTCCATTTGAAATAGATCAAAGGTATATGAACATTAACCTTGGCACTATTAACATTTGGACCACATAATGCTTAGTGTGGGGCTGTCTGTAGGATGTTCTCAGCATCCCTGGTCTCTACCCACTAGATGCCAGTAGAATGTTGCCTCTAGTCCAGAGACTGTCAGAAATGTCTCCAGACATTGCCCAATGTCCTCTGGGGGGGAAATCGACCCCAGTGGAGGACCACTGGTGTAAAGAGAGAGGAAGAGCCAGGAAAGTCAAAGATGCACTCATTATCTGACTGATGTTCAATACATATTTGTGGTTAGCCGTCCTGGAAGCCAGTGAGCTTTAGGAACATGTCCCCTCCCCGAAGGCAGATGGAGCACATGCTTAGGGCATAGCAAGGCATAAGTTTTTTGAAAGGAAAAAAATTGACATTGAAAAAAGATAAAAGGCACCCAAGTTGACACCATGGAAGGAATCAGAATTCTGTTAGTCTTCCTTATACTCATTTTATGGATTAGTATTTCCTTATTTATTTAAAAGAAGGAGCTACTGTTATGTGCAACAACATCGATAAATTCGCCAAGATTGCAGCCAGACACGAAAAGTGTATCATGTTCGAATCCATCCATGTGAAGTCGGAGAACAGGCAAGACAAATCTAGGGTTTTAGAAGTCAGATTTGTGATTCCCCTTGTGGGGTGGGGAGTACAGCTGGGGGATGACTAGGGTGGGGCCCAAGGGAGCCTTCTGTTTGCTGGAAATACTTGCTCTCTGGGACAGGGTGGTGGTTATATGAATGCATACTGATGTAAAACTTCATTGAGTTGCACACTTGAGATTGATGCGTGTGATGTGTGTTATACATACATAGAAAATACGCTTTTTACAAAGCTTAGAGCTTCTAAAGCTATTTTCGAGTCTAACCCAGGGAATGCCTGGTTTATTTCTGACTGGATAATAAGATCTGTCTTGTATTATTTTTAGCTGGCTGAGGAGGTTGGTGGAGAGGCCGTATGATGAAAAGACAAGCATCAAGACAGGGAACAGAATCCAACCCAAGACAGGGCTGGGCTTCTACTGCGGGGGAAGTCAAAGCCATCGACCGGCTGCTGGAATGTGTTGCCCCTTTATGCTATTGAAATAGGCCCGAAGTAAATGTATCACCAAATTCCCTCCCTGGGGGAGCAGCTGAGAGTTCAAATTAGGCCCCTGGCATCAAAAAATCAAGATGGATGGAATCAACGAATGGAGGGGTGGATAGATAGAGAGATCGAGGATAAAGCAGATGGAGCAGAATGTTCACTGTAGCATCTAGGGTGTGGGCATCGGGTGTTCTCTCTACAATTCTTCCCATTTCTGTATGTCTGAAACAGTTCACAATAAAATCTTGGGGAAAATATCAGGCCTCTTGCCTTTCTGTTTCTGCTGAGCTGAAACACCATGACAGCTTATGTAATGGAGCAAATTTCTTTCTAAAGCTCCCTTATTGGTTTAGCCATTGTCACTCAGTATAACCTCATCTTTTAGGGATGTAACCTAAAACAAAATATTCAAATACATTTCTGGAAGTAATTTTTTTTTTTTTTTTACTGTTGAGATGATTTCTCAAGAAAGGACTGTTTACATCTACTTTGGGGCAATATACAGAATTCTTTTAAATTCAGCTGTCTAGAAAAAACGCCCAGCATCTCCTTCCTAAAGAGTGCCCAATTAAGGATGAAATGACTTACTATTTTCTTTCCTCTTACAACTTTGTTACAAACAGCTGAACTGGGATAAGAATCCTGCGCTGCAGCCGCTGGGAGTCTGTGAGGTCACCGGTGGGAATGAACAGTCGTGGCTGCCCTCAGGTATGGGGGGACTCTGTCCTCTTGGGAGGCGGGTTTAACAAAGGAATACATTTCAAAGGAGACACAATGTTTTCCACCCTTTTTCTGAAGTGTTTTCAAACACGCACCCAGCTAAAAATTCTTAGATGTCAGAAAAGGAGGCAGATATCAGACCACCCCTGAAGCGGCTGACAATCCAGAGAGTGAAAGATTGGGTCAGACTTGAGAGACTTGAGTCCCAAGAACGTTCTCGCTGCAGGAGGCCCAGCTTTCTTTCTGCCCCACCCACGGGGTCTCGACTGTGAATTGCTCAGAAGACTTGGACTAGTGCCCTGCTTGCGTGCCTTCTCTCCTAAAATGTGATGTGTCTTATTTCAATCTCATCCCAAACCCGTGTGCAGCATCTTCCTTACAAAAGGATGCTGCACCTGCTTAAACTCCCACATTCTAGAAGGTTATGGCGAAGGTGTAATTATATGGCAATAGAAGGCAGGTTTGCTTCTTTTTCAGTGGGTGTGCGTGGAATTTGTAAAGCCGTACACAAATCTCTAGGAAAAGAAATCAAATCAAACATGTTTAAGGTAAAAAGTGAAACTTCCCCCTGATTCTTTCCCACTTCTGTCTCTCTCTCCGGAGGTAACAGTTTGGTGTGAATCTTTTAGGGTGAGAAGTAAGAGAAATTAGTTAAATTGGATTTTGTACATGTGAATATGACTATTTTAAAAGAAATCTTCATCAGGCTAGTGTAATGGACAGCATTCAACTTAGGTTTTGGCATGAAAATACCTCTTGTTCACGGCTGATCATCGGAATCTCGAGTCCAACCGAGCAGTAGAGATAAAGCCTGATATAGTTTCAGTTTAATGGCTCTTTACTTGCTTATACTTTTGTTAATCAGTTAATTTTTCATAAAAGTTAAATATATTTAAAATTTACTTTTGCATTTATAATTATTTTTAAATTATATGTACAATTTACATAGTCTACATAATAGAGATTATATATAGTATAGGTTATTAATACATATATATACATATGTATACATAATGCATAATAATAGATTATACATAATACATAGATTATATACATACTAATAGATTGTATTATTACATACATAATTATGTAATACATATATAATAGGTTACATTACAGCTTAATAACCTCTTTTATATATATAATAGTTTATATATGATAAACTATTTCTTTATAGTTTATACATAATAACGTATATACATAATAACCTATAATATATGTATTTTATATATATATGCACACACATCTTTGGCTAAAATTTGACTATATTCTTTAAGAATTCCAACGTAACGTTAAATTATTTGTGATATTACTAATCTTATCAAGCCAAAACATAACCTAAAATATTCAAACTTAGAATTTCTGATTACCAATGTTTATAGCTGCCAAGGTAAGGCAATTTTTTTGCAGTGAGATAGTCTAAAATTTTTATTTTGAAACAAACCAAAGTAATATTCCTCCAGGCGTAAGCTTTGCATAAACAAGATGTCAGCATGCTGGGCTGAGGTAACTCACTGGTGGTTAGCATTTCCAGAACGCCGTGGCCCCGCATGGCTGCCCGTTTCGCTGGAATAGTTGGAGCAGAGGCTTCTGCTAGACCCAGTGCCTTACACTTCCACCCAGGACCAGAGGCATCCACCTCGGTCTGTTAGTCATGCGCGCTCAGGCATTACTTCCAGAAGATCTCTGTTAGAGATCGCAGATGCTCAGGTAAGTGGTAGTGCACAAGGCCATTGTCACCCATCATCCCTTCTCTTGTCCAGGAGACAAATGAAACAGGATCACTTTGATTCTTGGAGTGTTTGACTGTAGAGAGCACAGAATAAGTTGACATGCACGCATATTTTTTTTTAAAAATCTATCTAGCTCTACATGCTTTCTATATTTCTATATTTTTCCACTTGTCAACTATAGCTAACGCTGATACAGCGTTCACTGTGTGGTAGTATTTGCATAGATTATTCCTCGGCCCCTTACCCAGACTCCTTAGAGGTGTTTGGAAGTGGGATAGCAATCTGTAATCACAGTACCACTGTACGGTGAGATCTCGTGTGTGCACACTGCGTAATAACAATAAGACTATAAGTAATCTCAGTTCTTGCTGCCAAATGTAGGGTTTCCAGAGCTCCCTGGCTTCAGGCAGAGAAAGCATTGTGGGCCTGGATGAACTCATTTAATTCTTAGAACAACCCTATGAGATAGATACTATTATTATTTCCACTCCAGGGATGGGGAAAGTGAGGCGCTGAGAGGGGAGTTATGGGCCCACGGTCATGTGGCTGATGAGTGGTAGAGCTGGGATCTGAGCCCACGTGGCTGGTTCCAGGATACAGGGTCTTGACCACTATGCCATCCTGCCTCTTCTGGGCTTTATTTTTATGAGCATCATAGTACACTATACTGTGTTGTTTTTGTCAAGCCTTACATTCACCCAGGCTTATGTGAATGCAAATGTCACGTCATGTGAAAATAGAGTAAAGAAAAATCTGATGATGAAACGACATAGTAAAGGTTTAGAATCTCTCACCCAAATGTGTGTGAACGCCAGTCAATTTGTCCTTTGAATTCAAAAGTACATTCATGAGTGTTGGTGCAGTTGAGTACAGGTATACCTGGAGATACCACCATGTCGGTGTAACCAAAAATATTTTGCAGTACACACACACAGGCGCGCACACACACACACACAGGCACACACGCTGTATGTTGCAGGATCCTGAAAGAAACAGCCTGGGTCAAAATTCTGCTGTAACAGGAACCTGCGTGTTCTTGAGCTAACTATACAGTCCTTCAACGCCTCAGTCACTCACCGTGAAGTGTGAGCAGTACTGTCACAATAACCACACAGGGCTTTCTCCGTGGCCTGTCTCCGTGGCCTGTAGCTCTGCACCTCAGCCACTTTGGGAGGATCAACCACAGTGACGTGCCCAGCTTCATGGGAATCTGCTTCATCCAGTTTATTCAGCCCTGGAAGCAGGACGATGGGAAGGGAAAGAGAGATTTCCTGTCCAGGTGCAGGCTGCCCTTTCACCTCTGCACTGACACTGCCAGGCCGACAGCCGATAGCCGGCGGGCATCGAGGACCCCTCCTGCAGTCCTCTCATTGTTTCTTGCCATTCTCCCCTGAGATAAGGACCTGGGGGCATAGGAAACACCACATTCGAGGGTAAATGAGGAAACGTGGTAAACCTTCCCAGGACCCTAATGCGGAATCCTAAACCAATAATCTACTTTGAAAAGTGTTCCCTGAGAGTAAACAATGCCTGACCTGTGAAAGCCAAGTCACTCCCCCAGATTAGCAGACAGCACCATCACCGGTTCACAACAGACACGTCGTGTCACATAGACTTGGAGCCAGTCCTTACTGAAAACAGTTTGACAGTTGCAAACTCTGCATTCTAAATTCGAGAGAAGGGCCAGGAAAATGCTACTGTTATTACTGCTGCTACCAACACTCATAATGAACACCAAATTAATCATATGGAACAAGTAGAAATAACATATTGCTCAGCCAACATTTCTTTCAAGGGAAAGCTTACTTGAGCAGTTTTCTGTACAATTGGAAACTTACACTATTCACTTGTGATTCCTTTGGGCTCCTGTATCAGGCAGGACGGTCTAGGTTATGCTGCAGTAACAAATAAACTCAAAATCTCAGTAGCTTAAAAGAGCAGAAGTTTGTGTCTTATTCTGTTCGGAGTCCACGGGGAATTGGCTGCAGCCATTCCAGGAGCTGGTGGGGCAGATCTCATCCGGATTGGGGAGGGGTCCCTCAGGCAGAGGGGAAGAGAGAAGACAAGGGGTCCAAAGACTGGTTTGAAAGCTTCCTGCCAGAAGTTTCCCATGCCTCTTCCACACACACTTTGCTGACCAAAGCATGTCACATGGTGGGACTCTCGATCTCAAGGGGGTGAGGAGGGACATCCGACCACGTGTAAGAAGGAGAGTGAAACAGTTGGGTGAAGAGCACTGGTAATCGCCATCCTCACCACCATCGTCCGAACCCCTTCCAAGGTCCGAGAACACTCCCATCTTGTGCAGCAGAGCCCACGTCCACTATAGACACCAACAGCGGTGGATACGCATGTCCCCAGCTGCAGGCGGGTGAACCCGGTTCCCACAACCAGAGGCATCCACAGGAGATGTGGAATCTGTTGCTGGTGATGCAGAGAAGGAGGGATTTCGTGGAATTCCCCCTGACAGCTAGGGATGGGGCAGCAGAGGCATCCAGCCCCCAGAGCCATACTGGTGATGATGTCATCAGAAAAACTGCAGAGTTCGTGCCTAGCGATGGCACGAACCCCGCAGCGGAACCTGCGCTATACTCCTGCCTGTGTACCTCCAAGCCCTGTGCTTTGGCTGTCCTACAAATTCTATTTGCTGTCCAATATCCTTTTTATCAAATTGTGGTAAAATGCACATAACGTATAATTTACCATCTTAACTATTCAGTGGTATTGAGTACATTCACAGTGTTGTGCAGCCGTCACCACCATCCATCTCTAGAACTCTTTTCATCTTGCAAAACTCTATGCCTGTTAAACACGATCTCCCCATTCCCCATTCCTCCAGCCCCTGGCAGCCACCAGTCTACTTTCTGTCTCTGCGGATTTGCCAAGATCCTTTTAGTAAATCCTTTTTCTGCTTAAATTAGCCAGAGTGGCTTTCTGTTTCCTACAGCGACAAACTTTGACTACCATTGACTGTAAGTGCCTAGAGGACAGTGGCTACATCCCTGTCCTACTCGTATCCTGACTGCCTCATAGACAATGGTGGGACTGAACAGTTGAGATGATTAAAAGCCCATCATGTCAAATGAGGCTGCTCGAAGAAGATACTGAATAATCCACTTGATTACTGAACACATATCTTTAAGTTCTGCCTATAGGATTAAAAAGAAAAACCCCTTTTTATCAAGAAAAGCGAGTGAACAATTAATAAGGATTCTGTTTTCTAAAGAGATGATATGTGGGAAATAGAGAATCTATGCCCTCATGATACACTGATGCTTTTAAGGGGCTTCAGAATAAATCTGCTCTGCAGAATAGTCAGGAATGTGGGTATGAACAGCTGGCGTCTTGCCTCATTCCAGTGATTGCTGTCAGATTCCACACTAGCTTCATAACTAATTGAATCTGCAGGGAAATGCCATTTGATCTGAGATGCATTCTTTTATAAAGAGGTTAGGGCATCCAATAGACTCAATCCAACTAAAGAAAAGAATGGGAAGGAAAACAGAATGTGTCATTCAACAGAAATTACTAAAAACAAAATAAAGAGAGAGAGAGAGAGAACCTGCTCTGCATTGAAATATGTCCCCCTCCAATTCCTATCTTGAAGCCCTAATCCCCACTCTGAATGTGGTGGTCTTTAGAGATGGGACCTCTGGAAGGTAATTAGGTTTAGACAAGGTCATGAGGGTGGGGTCCTCATGGTGGGATTATTGCCCTTATAAGAAGAGACGCCAGAGAGCCTGCTCGCTCTCTCCACCAAGTGGAAATACAGAGAGAAGGCAGTTGTCTGCAAGCCGCTAAGAGGGTTCTCACCCGAAACTGACCCTGCCGGCACCCTGGCCTCAGACTTCCAGCCTCCAGAACTGTGAGAAATAATTTCTGTTGTTTACACCACCCAGTCTGTGGTATTTTGTTAGGGCAGCCCAAGCAGACTAACAACATTTATTACTATTATTTTTTCTGATAATGAATAAGAAGCGAAATCAAGGGGGCCACACGTGATATCAAGGGAATTCTACACCTTGGTGTGCCGAGACCTTGGGCAGGACTGTCGGTGGCTGTGGACGAGCATCATCTGAGTGTGCAGAATAGCTCCTGTCCAGGGAGTGTCTCCAGACAGTAGAGCTGTTGGAGGACTTCTCTCCTTCCTGACCACCTGAGCAGGGGCATTCCCTCCTAGGTCAAAGTCATTTGTCCATTCACTGTACGTTGATTTTCGCCTATAATGTGCCGACTATTGCTCTAAAGGCTGGGATATCGCAGCAAACAAACCCAAGAAGGATTCCGCCCTGGGAGCTTGTGCGTACTTATAAGGAACATTATGAAAACAGTAAAGCTGAGGGAGGAAAGAGAGTGATGGGGCTATTATTCCGGGTGGGGCAGTGAGAGAGGCCTCTCTGTGGAGGTATCAGTTGAGTAATGTATCCATCTGGTCCAGTCACAACCACAGAGACTGTAGCAGGCATTGAGACAGGTGGGACTCAGTGCAGGAGACGGTAACATAGGTGCCGGAGGCTGACAGGAGCCAAAGGAAACATGGAGTAATGCAGCAATGGTAGCTGCAGAAGCCACTGCTGTCCTAGGACTGGGGGTCAAGGGGATGAGGTTGTGGTTATCAGCACCCAGAATTTCAGGAGTGGAGTGCCGCCCGGTTGGTGCAGCCACCTCAGGAGCTCACAGGAGGGGCCCTGCTGCTGGTACGCACAGGCCTGCTTCTGGGAAAGCTAAAGAAAGTTGGGGGCTGGCACCAACTGCTGCTGTGGGGTGAAGGGTCCCCGGCTGGACAAAGTTCCATTACCGGTGATTCTGACAGAGACAGCCAGCAAGCCAGAGAAGCAGCCTCTTCCTCCTGGCAGCCTCTCTGCAGCACTGACTCCCTCCCTTCACTGGCTGAAGCAGCTGGCAAAGGAGAAACCACTCGGCAGAGCCCCAGCCCTGGCATCTCCCAGCAGAGCGTGGACGGACAGGTTTGCAGCTGGCTGAGGAGAGCTCGATAACAAGCATGAGCAGAGATCCAGACGAAGTGAGAGAATGGTGACACTTGGGGTGGAATATTTCAGGTAGTGCAAGGCCCTGAGAGGAGCGTCTATTTGGTCACTCAAGGAACACGGCTGGTGTGGAATGACCAGGGGCTCCTTCTCTGCTTATCTTATATGATGGCTCATGCTTGCCTGCTATAAATACAAATAGCCAGATTTCCTTCCATATTCCTCAAGTAAATAATTGAGTCTTGCTATTGTCTGATACTCTAGTTTCTTACAATCTGTCAGTAAGCAACTACTAGTCCCCTACCTTTTATGCCCCTCCTGAACGTGCTAAACACTGTTTCTTTTTTAATTTCAAAAGGTCACAGAGACTAATACTGCCATAAATGCTCAGTTTCTCACATTAGCTCTTGTCTGGTATTTTCTTTCTTCTTCTTGCCTGAAACAGACACAAATCTGGAGCAGTGGCAGCCATCTTGCAACCATGAAGTGACTGTGGAGATGAAAGTCACTCACTAAGGATGATGGAGCAGGAAGATGGAAGGAGGCTCAGGTACTGGTAAAATCATGGAGTTGCTGCATCAGCCTGACTTTCCTATCTCTTGACTTCTTGTTATATGACAAAATAAATGATTGCTGGTATTTTAACCCTGTAAAGTTTGACGTTGGTTTGCTAGATAACAACTAAGAAAGAAAAGTTCCTGCCAGATAAAGTATGGCACAATGTCTTAATGATGATCTCCTGTGACACAAGAAATGGTTGTATCATCCCCTCTTGGCTGTGAAACATCTTTCATCTCCTCGGAGAGACTTGGCATCTCTTCTGCCATTAGTTGCACTGTGTGACATGTGGTGGCTAATCCTTCTGCTCGTATCTCAGCTTCGTCTGTTTGTGGGCATCTTCTTTTCTTGGATCTCCTAAAGCACTTGGATGTTGCTTTAGAAGAAAAATGTGGAATTGGCGTCATTCCTCTTAAGACAAATATTTGCCTTTGTGATATCGCATCGAGGCCCACTCTCCAAAACCAATCAGAGTGTAGTTTTTCGATAACATTTTGTGACCACTCAACCCGACGTGCTGACAATGTACACAAGTCAATGAAGTAGCGAAAAGAGGAACAGCTGCGACCCAGTTCAAGCCCGGACGGTCAGTGATGACAGCTGTGTCACAACTGCCGCCTGGCCCGCAGCGATGCTCAGACGCCATCGAGAGCAACACTAACGTGGATTTCAGAGACAACAAACGTGCCTCAGAATCAGTGAAAGGTGGACCACGTACTAAACAAGGGTCACTGTTGTCTTTGCAGTTGTTACTTCACCACCACCAAGGGCAGTTGTGTGGCCATTTCATGACGGAGTTTGAGATGTTGTTGAAAAGGAAAAACCAGGACTGAGTTTTTTTTTAATCTAATCATTAGATTAATTAGTTTTTAATTAGCATCTGTACCCAAGAAATTGGGCAGGGGAGTATCTGTGTAGGTAAAATAATCTCAGCGTGGTAGACCCCTCACTGAAATTACCCACCAGCAGAGCGAGCGTTTTAGCTGGTGACGTGGATACTGTGGGAGTGTGGTTCCCAGGACCGAGTCCACAGCTCGAAGGGAAGGGGTGGTCAGCCCCTCAGTCCTGTGTACTGGGTCCCTCGTCTCCCCTTCTCTTCTTTTGTCTCATGCGTGTTCACTCATTCCATGACCAGCTCTTGGGTCGCTAGACCTGGGACCCTGACTGTCCATTCGTGGGTTTGCTCCCACTGCCTCCTGGCTTCCCCCCTTTGCGTTTCCACCCGGCTCCTCCTCTACATGCATCATCTTTCCTGAATCACACACTCTGCTGCTCCCACCACCACCACCCCAGACCCACGTGGGACACACGGCATCGGCCCTGCCCGGAGCTCCCGCCACAGCCTGCCCTCCCTTGCTCCATGGCCTCCAGCCCCGCTGGCCTCCCTCCAGCCCCTCGATGCCCCGCGGCGTGTCCACGCCCACACGTGCAGGCCCTCAGCCTCTGCAACCCCTCCTGCTTCTGCCCCTTCCCCTGGGGCCACTCCTATTCGTCCCTTAAATCAGCATTTTCCAAACATTTCTGACCACAACCTATGGTCAGAAAGGCATTTTATATCACAATTTTATGGATACAGATGCAGATATAGATATAATTAAAACAAAATTTTCACATGCTGATACGCACTCAGATAGTCTCATATTTTCTATTCTGTTTTACTTGATTTTTGTAACAAGTGCTGGCTGCAACCCACACAATTAATTTCCTGACTCACTGAGTCACAAAGGGCAGCCGAAAATGTCATAGCTCACAATCCAGGCTCCACTTCCCGGTGAAGCTGCGCCTAGTTCCACAGGCCTGGTTTGGCTTCTGCCATGAGCTGCCTTCTCCTGCTTCTCTAGAGTTCCCCTACATCACTTGTCACCATTGTGGTGATGTGTGTGTGTGTGAGTGTGTCTGTGTGTGCGCGCATTTGTGTATATGCATGTGTGTATGTGTGTCTGTGTGTGATTATTTGATGGATGTCCCCACTAGACGGTGGCTCTGTCAAGATAGAGACATGTCTACTTTTCCCATCATTTATTAGGGGAGACCCCGGGTAAGTCCCTTCATGGAGACTTCCACCCCCGTCCCCTTCATTCACTGCTTTTCCTGCCCTGGGGGGAAGGGGCATCAATAGCCTGAGACTTTGGTCCCTTTTCCCTAAGTTACGTAGAAGAAAGTCTGGGTCTCCCTCTCTGGATGTAAGCTGCATGTCTAGATGAAGGAGGAGGACGTGGGACATGAGACAATCCTGTGAAGAGTCTGACTTTAGTTAGAAATCATGCTTGTTCACTTTTCATTGTTTCTATGGGACTAGGCAGCACTGAATGGTTTCGTGGATCAAATAAAGTTCTCTGAAGTTAGAGGTCAGCATTCTTCTTCTCCCCCGGGCAGAGCCACGAGAAGGTAAGCCTCCTGCCTCCGCCACCCATCCTGCACAGAGCTCAGCGCAGTGCACAGGGCAGCTCACAGGGAATGACCACAACGTGGCTCTTTCTGCAGGCCTCAGGTCTCAGCACCCTGCAACTTCCAGGTCATAGCTCTCGAAAGAACCAGCAACCAGGCTGAGCTCCCTCCCTCCCTAACGCCAGCAGACTGGGAAATGCCATTCAGTCAGGTCATCACCAGGGGGTCTGGCACAGAGAAAACATCCGAGAAATACTGTCGTCCGAGAGTCGGGTAACTGTTGGGTGTTAAACACGATGTTAGTAACAGAGGCAGCTCTGAAGCAGCGATGTAAGACTTCAGGGTGGGATACTGGCTGTGGTGTGGACTTAGGCAAGAGAGGCTTCGTGAGGAACACTGGACACTGATCCAAGCCACCTCGACTCCTTCCTGGACGGCAGCAATGGCCTTCCCTCCTGACCGGCCCCCCTGCCTCCAGCTTTGCCCCCACACTCACTCTCTTCTCAGTACAGCAGCCTTCAACGCTCTCGCTGTCCCTCAGAGTCAATGCCAAAGTCCCCACCCAGCCACAAGGCCCTGCCGGATCTCCCCTCCCCTTCTGACGGCAGCCCCTACACTCCCCTGCTCCCCCCAGCCAACCCCAGTGCCTCCTTCCTGGTTCCAAACCCACTTCAGCCTGGAGGTCTTTGCGCTGGCTCTTCCCTCTAGCAACCAGGTGGCTGGCTTCCTCTCCGTCCTTCAGACCATTGCTCCGATGTCATTTCTCATGAAGCCCTTCCTGTCCACACTATTTAAAATTACGACACCCTCCCTTCCTGCTCCCTCTATTCTTCTCCATAAAACTCATCGCCATGTGCTTACTTATTTGGGTTGTTTTAACTCTGCCTTGTGCACCACAATGTAACCTCCGTGACAGCAAAGAATGTTGTCCTTGTGTTCATTGACATACAGAATCACCTAGAACAATGCAAAGCACCCGGTAAGTACTTGTAGAATGAATGAGTGAATGAATGAATGACTCAAGACAGGCTTTGAAGGATAATGCAAGTGTTGTGAGTTAAATTGTGTCCCCAAAAAGATGCCGGAGTCCTGACCCCCAGTACCTGTGAATGTGACCTTGTTTGGAAGAGGGTCTTCGCAGATGATCAAGTGAAGAGGAAGCCATTAGGGCGGGTCTTCAGCCAATATGACTGGTGTCCTTACGACAGGGGAAATTTGGATATAGGACAGACACACACAGAGGGAAGACGATGTGAAGACACGGGAGAAAGCCTGAGGAGCTAGATGGGAGGCCTGGAACAGACTATCCCTCACAGCCTGCAGAGGGAACCAACCCTGCCAATCCCTTACTTTCGGACTTCAGGCCTCCAGAACTGTGAGATAATAAATTTCTGTTGTTTCAGCCACCGAGTCTGTGGTACTTTCTTAGGACAGCCCCAGGAAACGAAAACAGCAGGGTTTCAGATTTTTACCTGCTAAGAGCAGTGGAGAAAACCAAATGTGTGTGCCTAGTGGTACCAACAGCAAAGATGCACGATCAACTTAAACATCTTATTTAATGCCTGGGATTGAAGTCCCAGCCCTGCCGTTCTCTGGCTGGGCCGTCAGTGGTCCCCGGAGGCCACTGGGCTATCTGACCATTTGCAATGTGGCAATGCTTCCTTCATCCGTGCACGTGTGGGATTGGAACACTGCCACCAGGAGACCATGATGCGCCAGCCCGGGCTGCATTAATCCCACAGGTAATGGATTTAAGGTACTACAGGGAAGAGGACAAAAGTGACACCGCCGGATTTGTGTTTTTCCCTGTGCCACCAGAATTTTCACACACTGTTAGTGACTCTGCTAGAGAGTTGACAAAGGCAGATGCTCCGTGCCCTGAAGACAGAAGGAAGAATTTTATTGGATGTCATCACTGCCTTTCGGTAGGAGGCAAGTCACCTCAAGTTAGGGATCAGTGACCACAGATATCGGGGGAGCTGGCCTTGGCTGCCCCTCCCCAGAGCAAGTGTTGGGGTCGACAGTTTTGCTCCGACCCCGGGTATGGATGAGGGAGCCGATCCCACCAGCAGAGGGCTGAGAAACCAGCGTGGGCCATATCTGATTCTTGCTCCTACTAAGTAAAAAGGAAAGGAAAGACATTTGGCTAATTTTTTTAAATCTACTAATTAATTAGGGCCTGGCTAACCTCTGGCTGCCAATGCCCCTAAAACAGTCACAGTGAGCAGGCTTCTGAATGTGATCACTGGATCATACGCGTGTCACAGTGAGGGCATCAGGCACCGCTGAGGCTGCGAGAGGTGGAGCCAGAGTGGACAGGGTCTTGCCACCATGGAGCATGCGTTCCTCACTAGTGAGGCTGTCTTGTGTCGGGGAGACAAGTTCTGTGCACTAATGGGAATGCTATTTCAGAGTCAGGGGCGGCTTCTCACAGGCAGTGACATCTGACTAGAGACTGAATGAAGAGACGGAGTGAACCCTCTGAGACAACAAGAGCAGAAGCCCCAAGGAGGGGGCCATGCCTAGAAAGTTCCAGGAAGAGGCCACGCAGCTGGGGCAGAATCAATTAATCAATTAATTACTTTTAAAAGTCAATTAATTAAAAATATTTATTAATAATCATTATTATAATTAATAAAATAATTAATATTAATAAATGTATTAATATATTATCAAAATAATTAATTCAAAGTGATAAATTTGTTGATCGATGAATTATTACTTGATTGATCAATTAAATGACAACTCACCCAGTGCCTCCCAGGCACCAGACTAGACACCGGGCTATCATTGTGAACAAAAACAAGTAAGCACTGTCCCTGCCCTCAAGGGGTGGCCAACTGAACAGAGAAGACACACGAGGATCAATCATTCAAACAGATCAAACACTGCAACTGTGACTGAGTGCTACAGGAGTGGGACACGGTGCCACGGAGGCCGGTGATGGGGGGTTGATTGACGCAATCTCATCAGGGTCATCAGGAAAGGCTCCCCCAAGAAGGCGATGCTGACTGAAGCGAGATATGGAGAACAAGTAGGAGCTCAGGAGAGGAGGGAAGAGCATTGCAGGTGGAAGGAACAGCCTGTGCGAAGGACAGAGGCGGGAAGGGGCAAAGTGAACATGGTGATGAGCTGGAAGAAGGCAGGCGGGGCTGAAATGGAGAGAGGGGCACAAGGGGCCAGGTGAATCTGAAGAGGCACGTGCCAGCCAGGGTCCACTCAGGGAAGACAAACTTCTTCAGGTATTTTATGCAGGAGGGGAATGAATACAGGAGCTGAGATGCTTACAAAATCATTGGAATGGCTGGGTGAGAGATTGGGATGCTGGGCCTCCTGCTTACCCCTGGAACAATTCACAACCGTCCACTGTGGGAGTTTTCACCTCTGAGGCCACAGTGGGAATAAGCTGGGCTTGAGAGCCTGCAGCCGCTGTGGAGCTCTACAGCTGCCTCACACCTCCAGGAAGCTGGAGAACGGGTCCGGCGTGCCTCAGCAGAGGATTCATAACAGAAACAATCAGAGGGACAGACAAGTGGCCTCTGCCTCACTTAACCAGAACCCCAGCAGCAAAGGAGTCTGGGAAATGTAGTTTTTAGCTCTCTAATCTACACAACGGGAAAACCGGGATAGAATGAAGATGGGTAAACTGATCCACAGTAGCCAGGATGAGTAGGCGTGGGCCTGAGCATGCAAGGTTTGACAGGCAAAATTGATAGAGTTTTGTCTTTGTTGTAAAAGTAATGGAAGTCCACTGGGGGGTTCTGTGCAGGAGGGAGTTATGTGGAGCATATTGGAGGGGTGGGGTAGCTGAGAGGATGTGGATATTATTGCAATAGACTCGGTGAGGGATGCTAGGAGCCTGATCTGGGATGGTGTTAGAAACGGAGAAAAGTGGTTGGATTTGAAAGATATCTAGGAGATATAGACAGAACTTGGCTATGGGGGTGAGAGTGAAAAGGTGTCATCCATGCTTCCAAAGTCCCTCCTCATGCAACGGGTGGAGGGTGGTGGTGTCCTTCCCTGAGATGGTGGCTAAGACCATAAATTCAGCTCCGAACACATTGAATTTGAGATACCTTTGAGTCGTCCAAAAAGAGGCATTAAGGGAGTAGACAGATATTTAATGATCTGGCAACCAGAAGAGAGGTTCAAACTAGAGATACAAATTTGTAAGTTATCTACATACGGGTGTTATGTGAAGTCATGTGGGTGGAGAAGGTGGGAGAGAGTGGAGTGAGGTAGTCTAGAACCAAGACCACCCCAACACTGAAGAACCCCAACATGGAATGGCCATGAAGAGAAAGATGAGCTAGCAAAGGAGACAGAGAGAGAGGCCAAGGAGGAGGGAAATCAGAGTGAGGGGTGTCTAAAGGAGGGCATGACCAGTGAGGTGGGATCCCACAAACAAGTTACATAAGGCTTCTCATCTTAGGTCAAGATGTATAGTGTCCACTTCATAAAGTTATCATGGGCAGTAGACAAAACACAACATGTGCAACGTGTTCGCATAAGGCTTGGCACACATCAGATGACATTCCATGGAGACTATTCTGACAGGGAGGTTTCCCAGGACTAGTGTGGCTGTACATCCAGTTTGTCCAGAATGGTCCTGGCTCACAACTGCTGTCCCGGTGTAATTGTGAATAGCATCTCTTTAATCCTCAAAAGGGCCCAATTTGGACTATAAATGCTAGGATCACCCCCCTCCTCCAATGACAAGGACCGTTAGCCCAGGGACAGCAAAACTTAGTGCAAGGAGAGTGGAAAGTATCCTTTAACGGAAATAAGTCCCATCTTTAAGACGGGCTACAGAAAGGTCAGAGGTGTAATCACAAGTGGGAGGGTCCGACACACAGCCTGCTTTAGGAACAAGGGATTCAAAAATATCAAAGTCAGGGCTCCCAAAGTTAGACATCTCTGGTTATTCATGCAACCAGTAAATTTGACTGCCGAATAAAATCAATGTCAAGGTTTTAGAAAAATAAGGCATTTTTTAGCCTAAAACCACCCACAAATAGTTTCACATTTTAAATACCCTTGCAAATGAAACTCCATTGTGAAATGCAGCTTTAAATATTCTAGCCTTGAAGAAAAAAAAATCCTATCGTGGAGAGTTCTTTCCACTCATAAATGAGTCATGCATTGACGGAGCATGCAGAGTTTTTATTTTTAATTTATATTCCTTTGATAAATAGTTATCTATGGTGACAAATATTCTATCCCTTTCTACAGAGCCTCAGAGATCAAATCCTTATTATATAATGCAGTGTTATAGATCATATTACACTGATTGATTAATTCTAAACCAGAGGTATTAAAAAAGATTTATGGTATGTAAGCAGCATGAAATTTTTTAAAAGGAGCCTTTGATGTTTACAAACAAAAATACTTTATTTCATTGCTGAGAGGTGATTTAAAAAAAAATTGATATGCTGGGGAATATTTAAAAGAAGATAAAAAACAAAGACCAGTGGGGCAGTATCATTCATTTAAAAAGAATTCACGTTTCTGTAAATGTAACATGAAGAAATTTGACCATAGCACCGAAAAAAGAGACCACCCCCGCACCTCCCCACTGAGGACACCCCCCAGGAAAATAAACACAAGGACCCAATTTAGAAGAATATAAATTGTATGGTAAAGTGACAGTGATATGGGCTGATTCTCATGGGAAATTCCAAGACCTCCAAATGATTTTGTTAAAATGTAGATTTTTTTACAAAGATCTTGGCAAGATCACAAGAAAATAAATTACTTTCAAGGGTCTGGAATTTTTTAAATGAATTTATTGAGCTATCACTCATATGCAATAAAGTTCACCCCTTTAAAGTTTATGATTCAGTGGGGTTTAGTACATTCACATAGTTGTGCAACCATCACCAATATCTAATTTTAGAACACGTCCATCAGCACAGAAAGGATCCTTATATCCGTGAGCAGTCATCTCCCTCCCATCTCTCCCCAGGCCTAGGCATCCATTAACCTACTTCCTGTCTTTATGGATTTGCCTGTTCGAGACATTTCATATAAATGGAATCCTACAATAGTCTGTGGCCTTTTGTGCCTGGCTTCTTTCGCTTAATGTAACGTTTTCAAGTTTCATCTATATTGTAGCATGAATTAGTATTTCCTTCCTTTTTGTGGCTAAATAATAATCCATCTTATAGATATACCACATTTTGTTTATTCATTTGTCCATTGATGAGCATTTGGGTTGTTTCTAATTTTTGGCTATTTGGTACAAATTTTTAAGTGGACGTATATTTTCAACGCTCTTTCAGAATTTATTCTCTCACAGCTATGGAGGCCAGAAGTCTGAAATCAAGGTGTGGGCAGGGCCATGCTCCCTCTGAAGGTAGGAGAGGACCCTTCCTTGCCTCTTCCAGCTTCTGGTGGTTCTCTGTAGTCTGTGGCACTCCTTGGCTTGTGGCCAAATCACTCCAATCTCTGCCTCTGTCTTCACATGTGAGCTTGGCTGCCAGAGATGGGAGCAGGCCCACCTGGGAGAGATGGATGCATTTCTGAAGGAAGAGGGTCTTGTGTTCATAGCCCCTGGGGAAGTGAGGCAGAGGATGCCCTGAGCTGCAACTACAGACTGAGCCATACTGCCTCTCCCAGGAAAGTGTGTTCAAAAAGACTCAGACACACACAAGGACCTCTAGAAAGGAGCCCCACTCTTTCCATGCTGATGATTTGATCCTGGCCATACAGTTCCCTTAAAATAATTGCAATAATAATTCATACACGTGCAATTTGCTCTTATATGCTTTTCTTTGCATTTAAAATATACCGTGAACATTTTCACGTGCCATCAAGGATTCTTTTGTAACTTTATTGACGATTACTGCACAGATTTCCCTTCAATGCCTTTGCTCATTATTTAGCCAATCAATTATCATTGGGCATTTAATTTGTTTGCAGTTTTTCAATATTATAAGTAGTGCTGTAATGAACATCCTTGTCTATAAGTCTTTGAGCTTACCTTTGACTATTTCCTTAAGCCAAGTTCCTCATAGTGGAATTCACATGTCAAAGATTTGCATATTTTAAATTTTGATACATATTGCCAAAATACCTTCCGGAAAGATGGTGCTAATGTAGATTCTTACTCACAGGCTATTATCTTTTTAGACTTTACAATGTGATGAGCATAAAATGAAATTCCTTTGTTTTTGCGTTTCTTTGATTACTAGTGAGATTTACTGTGGTTTTTTTTTAATATTAGGCATTTGTATGAATCTCTATTCTTTATCTTTTTTTCATTGGGCACATCAGCTATACTTTATTGATTAACAAGAAATCTTTATTTATTCAAAATTTTAAGCCTTGATCAAAACTATTTTTCTTTGTTTGTCATTTGCATTTTACATTTGCTTTTGAAATTCTTTAATTTTATGGAGAAGTTTAAATCTTTATATGGTCATGTATGTCAATTTTTTCCTTAATATCTTTTAAGGGGTCTGCCTTTTTATCCTTGGAAAAGTATTCTTTACCATGGAAATACATACATACTCATGTAAAATTGTGTTCTAGTATTTCCTTGGTTTCATTTTTTATATTTAAATATTTAAACCACTTAAAATGCATTTAGAGAAAGTTATAAATTAGAGACTTAAATTAATTAATTTTATTCTAAATGGTTATATAATCGTCCCAAAACAAGTTTACACAATTCACCCTTTACCTGACTTGAAATGCTATCTTTATTCTTATTTGGTCTCATCCTTGACTTTGTATCCTGTTCCAATGATCTGTCTTTATATTCTTGCCAGTCCCCCTCTATCTTAATTACTATAAATATGTGTATAATTGGTGGCATAAGTCCTTCCTTATTAGTCTTTTTCAAAACACACTTACCTTTGCATCAGTCTGGGCACAATCAGGAGACAGAAACTGCACACTGATTTAAACATGAAAAGGTTAATGTGAAGAATCATTTAATTATGATAAAAGATTATAAAATACAGGATACCCTAGGACTGCAGGAGGAAGGTCACGTGAGAGGACCCCTCACCAGCCTGGGCTCAGACCCCATTGCAGAAGGTGCAGGCGCAGCTTCCTGGATGGCAGAGAAGTTGCCTGATTTGCAGAAGTTGCCAGGCCAGAGGGTCCTCTGTCACTGGGCCAGCAGGAAGCCCCCTGTTGAGGCGCAGAGGAGCCCCAGCATGCCCCAGCCAGGTGAGTGGCATGCAGAGAGAGGGAGGTGCCAGTGCAGGCAGCAGCCTGGAGCCCACGGTGTCCATGCCAAGAGCCTGCGGGAGGTGACTACCAGGCCGTGCCAGGGTTCGAGGTGGCTGAGAGACCGTGTGTTCTGGGTGCATGGCTGAGGCAGAGCGTAACTGCCACCCAGCACACCTGGCAAGCGTACTCTTCTCTGTGCAGGTTAGAGTCATTTTATCTAGTCCCCAAGCTCATACCACTGGACTTGAGTTAAATATTTCCACTATTTTAGAGAAAATGACACAATACTCAGTATTCTCCTCTAGGAATGTGTATTTCTCTCCATTTATTTGTACAGCCATCAGCAAAGGTTTAGGTTCTTCTTATATATTATTTACTTCTGTCTCTCTTTTTTTTGCTGTTTATATCTACTTCTATTTCTTGCCTTGGCTAACTTTGATTCCGATCCTCTGTGAATGCCTCTACTTTTCACTGTGAGGGTTGAAGGTGACTGTTAGTTTAGGGTGAACCTTCATGACCACATCAAGGCTGTATCTTTCTATTCCTAGTGTTCTTTGTGTTCTGTCAAATGCCTCCCTGGGATTTATCAAGCTGATCAAGTGGTTTTCCTTTTTAGCCATTTCATGTGATGAATTATATTAATAAGTTGCTAAATAATGAGCTATCCTTGCATTATCAAAATAAGCCTTAATTGGCCATGGTGCATTATCTGTCTGCATAGAACTGAATTTGATTTTCTAGTATTGTGTTTAGGATTTAGAGATCTTTCATTGTAAAGGGGAATAATCTCTATTTTCTTTCTTTTTTTTTTTTTTTTGTGAGGAAGATCAGCCCTGAGCTAACATCCGTGCTAATCCTCCTCTTTTTGCTGAGGAAGACTGGCTCTGAGCTAACATCTATTGCCAATACTCCTCCTTTTTTTTTTTTCCCCCAAAGCCCCAGTAGATAGTTGTATGTCATAGTTGCACATCCTTCTAGTTGCTGTATGTGGGACGCGGCCTCAGCATGGCGGGAGAAGCGGTGCGTTGGTGCACGCCCGGGATCTGAACCCGGGCTGCCAGCAGTGGAGCGCTCGCACTTAACCGCTAAGCCACGGGGCCGGCCCTCTATTTTCTTTCTTGAACTGTTGGGTTTTGGTATCAGGATTAGGCTGGTTTGTAAAACAAACTGGCAAGGATTCCATCTTTCTCTATGTATATAAACTAATGAATTTGCAAGTTGTGGAAACTTGAACTCCACGTAGTCTTTCCTGTGTATCCTTCTTCCCAACCCCCTGTCACCCTTGCTTCTGGTCCTTGTCAGGGCAGATCCCTAACCAGTGTCTCAGCCTCCAGTCTCTGCTCCTGGAAAATTCATGGTAGGTGTCATGTCAAAACCTGGCCCAGACCCCATGCTCTTAGTCACTCTCCTACACAAGTGTCTTAGTGTCCAATAGTGAATTCCAACTGCCAAAGCACCAATCGTGGCCCTACCACTGGCTGTGTGACCAAAAGCAAATTACATAACCTCTCTGTGCCTGTTTCCTGATCTGCAAAAGAGAATAAAAGAACCCCCTTGTGTGAGTTTCCTGGGGCTGCCATGACAAAGCACCATCCAGATGTTTGTTGGAGAGAGATGAGGACAGAAATTGGGAGTAAGCACCATTGCAATTTGATGGTGCTGTTTGTCAATTTTTTAAATTGAGCTTGTATTTTGTATATCTCTGTTTTTTCTCATTTTGCTTTTCTGGGAATTTTTATTTATTTATTTATTTTTTTGCTGGGAAGCGTTCACCCTGAGCTAACATCTGTTGCCAATCCTCCTCTCTTTTTTTTTTTCCTCCCCAAAGCCCCAGTACATAGTTGTATATTCTAGTTGTAAGTCCTTCTAGTTCTTCTACGTGAGCTGCTGCCACAACATGGCTACTGACAGATGAGTGGTGTGGTTCCATGCCTGGGGAACTGAACTCGGGCTGTCAAAGCAGAGCGTGGTGAACTTTAACCACTAGACCATCAGAGCTCGCTCTATTTTTGTCATATTTTACAAAAGTAGCAGTCTGTTGCACATTGGAAGTAAACAATAACACCACCACACGGTCCTCCCCTCCAGATAGCATGGGAAGACTGCTCTAAAAGCCTTTGGACTTCATCTCTCCAGAAACTCAGAGGCTGCAGGTCACGCTAGAGATGATGTCACAACCAGCAGGGCTATGCTACACCAGGTGCACGGCATGTGTTGAGCACTTCACGGGTAAAGGATCATTTTAAGTATCCAATACGCCCAACAACAAACTGAGGCTCAGAAAGTTGAATAAGCCACACGAGGGCTCAGATCTGGGGAGCAGCAAAGACAGAACTCAGGTGCGGAGCTCCTGGGGTCCTGAAACCCCCATTCTTCCCATGTGACCAGTGAACTTGGGGGGGTGGTGAAACGAGGTGGAGGTGGGAGATCTGCCTTAATTACTGTTGAGCAGATCCTGCTCTCTCCATCCCCACCCTTCTTGTCCAAGCACAGTTAGACAGATTCCTAGTCTAGTCACACTCAAAAGTGTCTTTAAAGAAAAAAAAAGGCAGAGCACTGTCTCAAATATTGAGTAAGAAGCATGAGAAACTGAACCATTCCAAGAGCCCATAGCCAAAGCACCAGAATGACAGTAGTTAGAAAAAGCAAGCTTTCAGATCTTATCCTACGATGCCAGTCATCTTTCCATTTTCTGAAAAAATGACAAAATGTAGCTCCAAGATCCAGTGTTGCAGATGCTCAGATTCATCCTGAGCAGCAACATAATATTTTCTCAAACACGAGCCTGTCTGTGGATTAAAGGCAAGCATTTCAAAAATTATTCTGTAGCTTAAGAAAACATACTTCAACAATTACTGTTTCCTTTTCCATGTAACCAAATTCACTGTACATTACAACTTTAAAGCTGAGATCTAAGGGTTAGATCAGCCCTTTAATCCTGCCTGTGGCTTTGGGTCCTTCCTGCTCTTTATGAGAAGGGCTGCAGGCCAGCAGCTGCCTGTGAACAGAAAAAAAAAGAGGAAAAGAAAAAGAAGACATTGGCTGCCTGGGAACAAAGTTCGACAACATTAAAAAGGTTAAGCCACGGCATTTAAAAATCTGACACATGAAGAATACGTGACTTAATGACACAACTCCACCTCTGTGCTCTTCAGAGTGTAGGTCAAATAAAATAACCGAGGAGAGAAGTGGATTTAATCTCCTTCTTATTAAGTATTTAACTTGAAAACGTATTCCATACCATGAGCCCCTAACTTTGTTTTTCGGAATTGAATCCACTTTGGTCATGATTTGGTATGCCGTGTTCCAGATTCACCCAGCATTTTTTTTCATTCATTGGTCTTCTTCTGAGTCAGCTTGGTTTTGCTGTACTGTCCGTGAAGATGACGTTGTCATGGGAGGAAGCCAACAGACTTTGCTGACACTGAAACCACACTTCATGATTCAACACAGACTCTTCATCAAACACTGATTCACAGGTTTGAATGACAGCTCATAGTTTACGAGTACGTAGCCTTGAGCAAGTTGCCTCATCTCCCTCAGGCTCTCTGCACTACCGTCCATAAACCAGTCACGGGAATACCTACCTTGCAGGATTATTGTGAGAATGAAGGGAGATGAGACAGGTCAGGTGTCCTGCAACAACACTTGGCACTCAGATTTTGCTTGTGACATCACATTGTGCAGACCATTGCTCCATACTTCAACCTGCTGCTGCTAATTTATTGTCACCAAGGTAAAAAGTCACCTTAGAAGCTCCAAAGAGGAAAGACTTATCTTAGAAAAGAGCACATGCCCTGGCTCTACATCTGTGCTTGGAGTAAGGAGACTTGGGTTTCAAGAGTGCCGGCTGAAGGCAGCGGGAAGCTCAGGTTCAAGAGTATCAGCAGATGTCTCTCCTCCTTTTCCCTTTTCCCCTTGCAATTTTATACAATTTCCTTTCACTAGAAATGTTTCTTTCTTGCTCAAGATCTTCTAGAACATATTTAACACGACATTTGAGACCCTGCAGTCTCCCAATAAAAATCAGGTGAATAACAGGATTATGGTTCTTATACATAACTACTGACAATCTAATGCAAGGCTGGCCCGGTTGTATGTTCCAGCTCTTCTTAAATAGGACCAGGTGTTGTCAGAACACGGCTTGATTCAGCAGCATGCAAAGACACTGGTAACCCAAAATCACCATCAGCCTGCCCCCGAGCAGCGTGGAAGGTCTTCCGCTCCTATGCCATCAGCTAGAGTTAGTGCCAGGTCTTCACACCTTGAAAACCATACAAAGAGAAAGTGTTCAGACTCTTTCAAAAGTCCTTTCCTGAGTATCTGCGATAACGCCTACTGGTGAAGGTGAATAAATCAGATGCACGTTCGATTCTGCTAGTACAAACGAAACTTAAAATAGCAAGAGAAAAGGCGCTTTTTCTCGCACCCTCTCCTTTCCCGTACATCCTTCCTCCACAAATGCACTGAGGGCTCTCTCCCAAGAGCTGCCAACGACTGGCGTTAACAGCTGTCTACCAAGCGGTTCCGGTCTCCCCAGGCACCGCTTTCCTGTTTATACTTGTACATCAAATGCGCCTGTGGAAAATTCCCTAATTTCTTTTGTCCTGTTTTCTTTGTTCTGTTTCCATTTAGAGATGACATGTAAGGGAAATGGCTTATTGCAACAACTGAGATGCTGGGAAAAGGAACCAAACTCTGAGAAAGAAAACACACACATGCACACAGGCTGTGAGAAAGCAAACCTCGGGGCCAGCATCCCCACACACCCACTGGCTCCTGGTGGAGGACCAGGTACGGTGCAGTGTGGACTTCTTTGGGGGAAATTTCATACACAATGGCACATCACAAAGTTCTGGAACTTTCAGCTTCAAAATTACTTTGTCTCTGATTATCCCCAGGTGTCCTTGAATAGAAGCTGTGAATGCACCCTAACCCTCCCTTCAACATACTGACCTCAGGTCTCCTTGGAACCGGCCACATCCCCTAAGAAGACCTGTGTCCCTATCATGCAGACAGCGGTGGTGCCAAAAGACGAACGGCTTGGCAATGGAGGTAGGGGGTCCATCCTCGTCAGAGTCACCCCAAATGAGCATAAAATTGAAGGATAAAGGGCTTGCTTGCTACGCATGGAGGCAGCCCCACTCACCCCAAATACATGGCCATTCCTAATCCCCTCAAGGAAAATGTGGAGCTGTCACCACCGTTCACTCCCTCACCATGACAAATGAAGTTCGTAAGAACAACAACATTTGCAGACATTTATTTTAATTTGTAGCGTTTAGTGGATTGGGAGAGGCCGGGAGAAGACAACCTTGAACAATTCCAAACTAAAAATAATCCATATCTGTAAATGTAACTTTGGCGAGTTGGGGGAGGCATTTAAAATCCTCAATATTTCATGAACTCGATACTGGTGTTTACAGGTTTGGTTTTGATTAGACATCCTCGCCCTGCTACTCTCTCCCCACTCCCACGGCTGGGCATTTAAATAATGTCGCAAAAAGGCTTTGATAATCCTTCTGTTTATCTTTCCGACAAAGCTGAGCTCAGATGATGCTCAAATCATACTTCTGTGGCTTTAACCCCCTGACCCACAGGAGAGCTCGGCAGGCTACTATATAATAAAATTCCCCACTGTGGGGAGAGCGCCCAGGGCAAGTTCAGAGCTAATCAGGAGAGAGCATGCCTTGCATAACTGCGCTCTGTTTTGATGAAATATTCATCTACATTGATATTGAAGCAATAAAAATTATGGTTAAAAAGTTCCATGACCTCTTCGTTATGGAAGGACAGCTCAGTCTCGACATGTGAAATGTCATCCTCTCAAAGTGTCATTGAGATTTTGATTTGGTGGGATGGGTTCCTGCCCTTTACGATGAAAACTAAAACACAGTTGAAACCTTTGATCCACCAGGGCCAACGCCGATCGCATACATTGTCTGATTGTTCTCAATGGAAATAAGCTGTTGTTTTTTATCATTTTGAAAGGAATGTGTGTCCATGAAAACTCACCTGATATAGAAATGCATAAGGGAGAAAATAAAAATGATGAATACCGCCACCATCCAGAGTCTTTCTCCTTCCAGATCTATAGACTCATGTGCAGTCCACACCCGCACACACGCACACACAGGATATAGTTCTAAATATATGGAGAGAAAGAGAAAGAGATACAGGACAGAAAAAGGAGACAGTAGAGGGAGGGAGAGAAGAGGGGAGGGGAGGAGAGGTCCTATTACAGGGGCTAGTTTGCAACTAGCTTTTACCAATAACAATGAATAGTGTACTTTTTTTGATGCCAATAAACGTAGACCTGCACATAATTTTTTAACGACTCTATAGATCACCACCATACACACCATAATTTATTCAAACATTCTCCTGCAAATGCACATTTCTGTTGTTTCCACATAGCCTCCATTTTAATGACATTTGTTCTTTATAATTTTTAGTGAGAGGTTGACTGAGACTCAGTTATCCTTAGAGTGACTTAATAAAAGGCAAATTTGAACAGAATTATTAGTTATCTAATTCTCAACTGTTATCAACTTAGTGTTTAGGAATTCATTTTCTTAATTCAATATACCAAATCTTGAGGAACGAAAAGGATTGGCCTAGAAAGGAGATGAACCTGACCCAAAAGAGAGGAATAATTATGAGAAGGAATGAAGCCAGATTTGGGAAACATTCTAAGATCCTAACAGGAGTTGCGTATGTAAGTATGGTAAAAACCAAATATATACCTACAAAATTAGTGCATTTTGCGTATGTCAATGAGTTCAATTTTCAACCAGTGATATGTCTTCTTCATTTTGGTATCACACACATCGAAAGTGTTTTTGTTTTTTTTCAGCTGTAACAAACCAAATATCCAGCCATTTGTCTTGGGAGGCAAGGAGTAGGCAAGTAACATTAATTACTGTATGTGCATCTACAAATATCATTTATTTGTACTACTAGACTCATACAGAACATAAGACCTATCAACTATTACATTGAGAAGTGTGTCAACGTGGTCGCAATGTCTTGATTTACCGTGCACTGAAATAACGTGTGTTGTATTTAAGTGGATAAATACAAACATGTACAGACTCTGTGCTTAGAAGGGTGATTCACTTAGCCATTAAGAGCATGTGCTTTAGGTTCAGAGAGACCTGGACCCAAAACCTGTCAATTGCTCAAATGTATCCTTGAACAAATTACTTGACCTCTGCAAGCCTCAGTTTCTTCATCTGTAAAGTAGGGATAATGGCCGTGCTTATCTCGCAAGAGAACTGAATGAATGATGTTCTTAAACCACTTATCTAGTGCCAGATGCAGAGCAATGTTCCACAAAAATTATATATGATGATGGTGATGGTGATGATGCTGATGATGATGGTGATGGTGATGATGATGGTGATGGTGATGATGATGGTGATGGTGATGGTGGTGATGGTGATGGTGATGGTGATGATGGCGATGGTGATGGTGATCACGGCGATGGCGATGGCGATGCCGATGATGATGGTGATGATGATGGTGATGATGAAAACAATGAAGGCATCTTGGAAGCTGAAGCTGATGCTAACAAGCGCTGGATGTGGAAATTTGGTGGAGAGCTGACAAAGAGGAAGGATTTTCAGGGGAGCAGTGACATGATCAAACATATTTGACCTAAATGAGCTGAAGTAAAACACACATTGGAGAGACAGACCATTCTTTTGGATCGAAAAATGACACTTTACAAAAATGCCAGTTCCCCCCAAATCAACACGTAGTTTTCCTACATCATCAGTCACAAGAGGACTTCTCCTGGAGCTCCATTGTGGTGGCAGCAGCAGTATTAATAGCAATGGCTGTCCTTTCATGAGAGTTTAGGATGTACCAGACACAGTGCTGAGCATCTCTCCACATTATCTCATTTTATCTCCATAACTGCTTTATTGAGGTAGCACACCATTAACCCACTTACAGAGTACAATTCAATAGTTTTTAGTATCTTTAGAGTTGCGCAATCATCACCACAATTTTAGGACATTTTCATCACCCCGGAAAGGAACCCGTACACATTAACAGTCATCACTCCCCATTTCGCCTCAACCTGTCCAGCCCTAGGCAACTGATAATCTAATTTTTGCCTCTATAGATTTTCATATTCTGGACATTTCATATAAATGGACTCCTTTGTGATTGGCTTCTTTCCCTTAGCATAATGTTTCCAAGGTTCACCCACAGTGTAGCAGGTGTCAATGTAATTCCTTATATTGCCAAATAATATTCCATTGTATAGATGGACCACATTTTGCTTATCTATGCATCACTTGATGGATATTTGTGTTCTTTCCACTTTTCGAGTATTGTGAATAATGCTATTACGGATATTCATGTACATATTTTTGGGTGGATGTATGTTTTTATTTCTCTTGAGTATAAACTTAGGAGTGGAATTGCGAGAACATAGGGTACCTCTTTGTTTAATCTATTGAGGAACATTCAGATGATTTCCCAAAGCAGCTGCAGCATTTACATTCCCATCAGCAGTGTATGAAGGGACCGATTTCTCCACATCCTCGTTAACTCTTGCCTTTTTTATTATAATCATCCCAGTGGTGTGAAGGGGTATCTTATTGTGGTTTTGATTTGAATTTCCTTGATGACTGGCAGCTTTTCATTTGCTTATTGCCCATTTCTATATCTTCCTTCTCTATTCAGATCCTTTGCCCATTTCTAATTGGGTTATTTGTCTTTTTATTATCCTTGAGTTGTAGAAGGTCTTTATACATTCTAGATACCACTCCCTTATCAGAAATATGATCATGTCATCTGCAAATAGAGATAGTTTTACCATTTTCTTTCCAATCTGGATGCTTTTTGTTTCATTTTCTTGCCTAATTACACTGACCAGAACCTTCAGTGCACTGTTGAGTAGAGGTGATAGGAACAGACATCCTGTCCTGTTCCTGATCTTAGGAGGAAAGCTCTCAGTCTTTCACCATTAAGTATAATATTAGCTGTGGGTTTGCATAGATTCTCTTTATCAGATTGAAGTTTATTCCACTGCTAGTTTGTTTAGTGTCTGATCATGAAACGATGCTGAATTTTGTCAAGTGCTTTTTCTGCGCCTGTTAAGACAGCCACGTGGTTTGGCTCCTTTAATCTATGATATGGTGTAGTACATTAATTGATCTGTGGATGTTAAATCTACCCTGCATTCCTAGGATAAATCCCACTTGGTCATGGTACATAACCTTTTTTGTATGCCCTGGATTCAGTTGGCTAGTATTTCGTTGAGGATTTTTGCACTCATATTCTCAAAGAATATCGGTCTATAGTTTTCTTTTCTTGTGATGTCTTGGACTGGTTTTGCTATCAGGGTAATACTGGCCTCATAAAAAAATTGGGAAATTTTTCTTACTATTCTTTTCTTTGTAAAGGTTTGTGAAGAATTTACATTAATTCTCCTTTAAGTGTATGGTTAAATTCACCAATGAAGCCATCTAGGCCTGGGCTTTTCCTTTTTCTTTTTTCTTTTTTACAAAGACTTTATTTTTTTAGAGTAGTTTTAGGTTCACAGCAAAACTGAGAGGTAGGTACAGATTTCCCATATATCTCCTAACTCTACACATGCACAGCCTTCCCCACCATCAATATCCCCCATAGATGGTGTATTTGTTACAACTGATGAACCTACATTGACATGTCATCATCACTCTGAGTCCACAGTTTGTATTAGGGTTCACTCTTGGTGTTGTACATTCAGTGGGTTTGGACAAATGTATAACGACATGTATCCATCATTATGGTATCATATAGAGTATTTTCACTGCCCTAAAAATCCTCTGTGCTACTCCTACTCATTCCTCCCTCCACCAATCCCCAGCAATGGCTAACCTTCTTATTGTTTCCATAGTATTGCCTTTTCCAGAATGTCATATTGATAGAATCATACAGTATGTAGCCTTTTCAGATGGCTTTTTTTACTTGACATGCATTTAAGTTTCCTCCATGTCTCTTCATGGCTTGATAGCTCATTCCTTTTTAGCACTGAATAATATTCCATTGTCTTGATGTACCATAATTTATTTATCCATTCACCTACTGAAGGGCATCTTGGTTGCTTTCAAGTTTTGGCAATTATAAATAAAGCTGCTATAAACATCCACACACAGGCTTTTGTGTGGACATAAGTTTTCAGCTCCTTTTAGTAAATACCAAAGAGCACAACTGCTGGATTTTATGGTAAGAGTGCTTAGTTTTGTAGGAAACTGCCAAACTGTCTTCTAAAGTGGTCGTGCTATTTTGAAGTCCCACCAGGAATGAATGCGCTTTCTGGTTGCTCCACATCCTTGCCAGCATTTGGTGTTGTCAGTGTTTTGGATTTTGGCCATTCTGATAGGCATGAAGTGGTATCTCATTTTAATTTGCATTTCCCTGATGACATATGGTGTGGAACATCTTTCCCTATGCTTATTTGCCATCTGCATATCTTCCTTGGTCTGTTAAGGTCTTTGGCCCGTTTTTAATCAGGTGGTTTTCTTATTGTTGAGTTTTAAAAGTTCTCCGTATATTTTGAATAACAGTGTCTTTTGCAAATATTTTTTCCCAGTCTGTGGCTTGTCTTCCCATTCTCTTGACATTGTCTTTTGCTGAGCAAAAGTTTTTAATTTTAATAAAGTCCAGCTTATCAATTATTTCTTTCATGGATCATGCCTTTGGTGTTGTATCTTAAAAACATCATTGCCATACCCAAGATCATCTAGGTTTTCTCCTATGTTATCTTCTAGGAGTTTTATATTTTTGCTTTGAGTTCATTTTCTGAAGGGTATAAGTCTGTGTCTGGATTCATTTTTCTGCATGTGGATGTCCAATTATCCCGGCACCATTTGTTGAACAGACTGTCTTTGCTCCATTGTATTTCTTTTACTCCTTTGTCAAAGTTCACTCGACTATATTTATGCAGGTCTATTTCTGGGTGGCCTCGGCTTTTCCTTGTGAGTAGTTTTTTAATTACTAATTAAAATTCTTTACTTGTTATAGGTCTGTCAGACTTTCTATTTCTTCTTGAGTTAGTTTCAGTAGTTTGTGTCTTTCTAGAAATTTGTTCATTTCATCTAGGTTATCTAATATCATCTTCATCTTATAAATAAAGCAACTTCAGCTTACATAGGCTAGAAATTTTCCCACTGTACAAAGCTAATAAACAGTCCTGTCTTATGCCAATGTCAAATGCAGTCTGTTTGACTCCTATCTATAGCCTTAACCACTTGATTAAACAGTTCTATGTTTTATCTAGAAGAAAGAATGGTATAAAACAATAGTCTGGAAAGGAAAACAAAACAAACGGGTGAAATGTTGTCCCAGATGTTAAAACACATTATAAAATAATAATACTTAAAACAGTTTAGCGATGATGCAAAGTTTTATATACAGTTGATTAGAAGAGAATCAATAACCTGGAATACACACATACACATGTATGTTAATATGTGACTGTAGTGGTTGTAGCGGATATTATCCCTGGCCTAACCAGCATCCAATACCCTCTCACTCCTTCCTGACAGAACCTGACTTTATTCAAGAGTGTATCCCTTCCCCATCCAGCTATGGACCTCAGGCTGGCCCTCACTGATCTTAGGATTTGTCACCCCCTTGCTAGTGATTGGTTCATAAAAGGACATGTCATACTTTTCTGGCCAATGAGACATGAGGAGAAGTTGCCACTACCTCTGAACCAATGGGTCTCCAAGACTGTGCAACCACTGTGGTCTTAAGACCCCTGTGAACTATTATCCTGGAATTTCCCTTAACTATTATCCTACGTGGAACTTTTTCTTGGTTTATTCTCTTATTAACTTGGTGAAACACATCCTGCTGTGGCTTCCTAAGAAAGGGAAGTAAATTATTAATTCCCTGCATATCTCAAACTCTCTCTTTCACCTTGTACTTGATTGATGGAGCGGGTTGGTAGAGCATTCTAGGTTAGAAACCATTCCCCCTCAGGAGGTTGAAGATATTCTTCCCCAACTCCTAGCTTTCAATGTTGATGTTAAATAGTCTGCTGTTATTTTGATTAGTAGTCCTTGATTTGTCATCTCTTTTTTCCACCCTGTAGGTATCTATTTTTTTTCACTGATGTTACTGTCTTTTGCATCTTACTAATTGAGAGGCTTAACATCCTGTTGGCCATTTTTTAATTCTCCTTTCTGAAATATCTATTCATATCCTTTTCTTGCTAATTCTATTGCATTGAAGAGCTCTTTGTATATTATAGACATGAACCCTTTATCTGTCATCTGTGTTATAGATAGCTGCCCTAAAATATCATTTATTCATGTGCTTTATTTATGGTACCATACAAAAATCTTAGATTCTTTAATATGTTCATCTTTATATTATAATTTCTAGGTTTTCTATCTAAGTAACAAAGACCACCTTAACCCCTAGGATGTAACTTACAGTCTCCCAACTTTTCTTCAAACGTTCGTATTGTTTACTTTTTACGTGTAAATTTTTAATTCATCAGGAATTTGATTTTCTATATAGTGTAAGCTGGAAAGGTAATGTGATTTTCCTCTAGATTCTATGTTGATTGTGCCCGCTATGTATTAAAAAATATTTTTCTCACTGAATTGAGAAATCACCTTTGCTATATCAAATTTATACTGGGATCTATTTCTTATCTCCCTATTATTCTTCACTGGTCTATTTGTCTATTCCAATGTTGATACCATATTGTTTGGAATCCTGTGTTCATACCTGGTAAGAAAGGCTAGTGCTTTGTCATCAATTTCTTTTTTTATGATAGCTATTCTAATTTATCTTCCCTTAAAAATATTAATATCATTTTTCAAATCTCCCTAAAGCAAGATTTAATTGAAATAGCTCTTAATTTATAAATTAATTTAGAAGAAATGACATTTTAAATGGTTGTTTTCTCATCCTAGAAGCTGCTATGGCATCCCATTTGTTCAGATCTTATTTTATGCCTTCAATGTGGTTTTATAGTTTTGGCAGAGAGGTCCTATACTTGTTGCTAACGATAATGCCCAAAGCTAGAGAGGATACAGTGAAACTGTTACATCTGCTTGGCTAGTGGCAAAGGGCAGCAGCCCAATGAACTCTTTCTGAAAGCAATTTATAATATACAAAGGGCCATACAGATGAACCTTTCCCAGGGAAGGAACACCATGTTTTAGGGAGTTGACTCTTAAGATATTTCCAAAAGAAAGAAAAAGCTACATGTGGGATGTAACACTGTTTATAATATTGAAAATTTAGAATCAATATAAAAATTCAATCAAAAAGAGTTTTTCAACTTATGATAAATCTACTTAATAGCAAAAGCCATTAAAATGGTAATTTGTAATTTATATAACATAATTATTGTATGATAAGAGGAAAAGTGGGATATAAAATTGAATGCATAAGCTACAACTGAAAATGTGTTAAAAATGTTAGGGAAAGTGCAGATGAGAATACACAAGAACGGTAAAAGTGTTATTGGTTTCTTGAGACGATAGATGAGCTTTTCCTTCTATTTCCCAAACTTTAAATAATGTCATTATTTGTTTTGACTATTTTAAAAAACATGAAGTGTTACTAATCAGGATTAAATAGAAGAGCAGCTGGTTTGATTTGGCAGGGGGAAAATTCTGGAATGTATTCTTTAGAATGCAATTTGACTAATTTTATATATACATGGCAACGAGGGTAAACTGCCAATGATGAGTTTACAAATATAGGTCCAACTTAAACAGATAAAGTAATGTACTATTAGCAGTTTATATGCCACACAATATGCGGATGGTTTTTTTTTTTTTTTATAATTTTATTTATTTATTTATTTTTCCCCCAAAGCCCCAGTAGATAGTTGTATGTCATAGTTGCACATTCTTCTAGTTGCTGTATGTGGGACGCGGCCTCAGCATGGCCGGAGAAGCAGTGCGTCTGTGCGCGCCCGGGATCCGAACCCCGGCTGCCTGCATCGGAGCTCACGCACTTAACCGCTAAGCCACGGGGCTGGCCCTACGCCGATGGTTTGAGAAGAGTTTCTCGCTGAAGTAGGTTAAATCTGCCTCTGCAATCTTGTTCACACGATTGATTTGTGTCTGAAACTCTCCTTGAAGTACAAAGACAAACTTCAACCCAATTCAGATTGCATTATCCCTGATTCTCATTAACAAAATTTAACATAGCAAAATTTTCTCATGCATCATCACTTATCAAATGAATAAGTTTTGTGTTCATTACAATAAATAAAACCAAAGTAACTGTAACTTTATCTGTAACCCAGCTTTACAGACCCCCATCCTTAGCTCAACAGTAAGATTAATTGTGCACCTACTATACGTTGGTGTTTTAAGTATTTTATCTTGTTTAATTTTCACAACAATCCTATGAGGCTGGAATTATTGGTTCTGATACAACAATAAGACACTGGTGTCAGAGAGCCATGACTTGCTCAGGGTCACACACCCACGGATGTGTATTCCTTCACTTATTCATTCAGATATTAAATGAGCCACCATTTTTGTGAGGTGCTAACAGTGGCCACAAGTGGTGGTGGATTGGGAGAGCTTCAGCCATAAATATCCATAATCTATCAGCTCTCACTCAAGCCAGCCCAAAATATGACTTAGTAACAAGTGTGCTTGCCATGCAAACAGGCTTCCAAAGGGCCCAGACCCCTTCCACTCTGCGTCTCCCAGCGCCCCTTCTAAATGGAAATGCAAACGGTGTCCCTGGGTCTAGGCTGGGTGCTTAGGCTACAAAAATACTGAGCGCCGTCAGTCTAGTCCACAACCACGGTCCAGCACCGGGGATTCATTAGGTTCCAGAACATCCTGATAATGTACGGAAAAGTGTGTTTCTAAAACTAGGTCCACAGCATCCAGATTTCTAAAGGTTAAGAACCACTGATCTCATATACTCAATCCAAGGTCTGTCTGATGCTGAAGTCCGAGCCCTGCTCACTATACTGTACATATCGCCTCAAAGTTACATTTTCAGCATAATTCTTTATGACCCTTCTGATCAACGTAGGAAGAAAATGCTTCCTATGTGCAGTTCTTCATAAAATACTGCTGATGCATCGTGTCACAGAGCTCAGGATAATTTATTGTGATTTTGTAGCAAACAAAATTGGAAGTATTTGATTTTTACTCTTGGAATGTGAAGAATTAAAGTGAAGATGGATGAAATTTCAAAGGTACAAATACGTAAGTAATAATACAGATTGGTTTTGCACGTCGTGACCCAAATCATTTCTGCCTCTGCTACTGGTCAGTTCATATGCTCAACAACTTCCAAAAGAGATGTATTTTATACTAGTTAGAAATTTAGAGTAACTATATTATTAAACTTAGGGAGAAATTGAAATTTCTTCCAACAAATTTAATTACATGTATGTGACTTTATTATTGTCGTTTGAGACAATATGAACCTTTTTCTGAATATTATTCAAAGCCAGCCCTGGTGGTCTAGTGGTTAAGATCTGGCGCTCTCACCACCAAGGCCTGGGTTCATTTCCCGGTCAGGGAACCACACCACCCTGCTGTCAGTTGTCATCCTGTGGCAGCTGCATGTTGCTGTGATGCTGAAAGCTATGCCACCGGGATTCCAAATACCCCCAGGGTCACCCATGGTGGACAGGTTTCAGCAGAGCTTCCAGACTAAGACAGACTAGGAAGAAGGACCTGGCCGCTCACTTCTGAAAACAACGGACATGAAAACCCTATGAACAGCAGCAGAGCATTGTCTGATACAGTGACAGAAGGTGAGAGGGTGGTGCAAAAAGACGGAGCAGGGCTCCACTCTGCTGTCCACAGGGTCACCGGGAGTTGGAATCCACTCGGTGGCACTAACAACAACAATTTGTCAAAGTATTCTCTCATGTGTATCCTCTGCATACTACGGATGCTGAGACTTTGCGGCAATTTCTACTGACATATAAAGTAACTCGAATATCTGTGGAGGTTCAGTGTTGTTCAGAACAGAGATCAATAAGCAAAGGATAAATACAACAAGAACACTTATCTGAGGTACGTGTTTACCTTGAAATAGTTGCCCTTGAAATATACCAAGACAGGCTGCATATTTGTCCAAACTGGATGTGTCTCTGACTAAATTCTGAATTTCGTTTCTGCTTCAAAACTTACTGTAAAAACATAACTTGGCAGTGTTTCTCAAAGTTTGATCTTGATCTACTGACATCAGAATCAGCTGGAGAGCCTTCTAACACTTGAGATTCCTGTACTCTGTAGGCTCAGTTCTGTCCTGTAGCTTCATTGCTCAGACTTGGAGCCAGGAATCCCCACCTTTCGCAAGTTCCCCAGGAGGCTCTGCCCCACGTCCCAGGGTGGGAACCACTGCATCTTTACTTAGGGTGTCTTGGGCAATAACAGCAGACGCCCCTGATTCAACTGGCTTAAGCAATGAAGAAACGTTATCTCGAGTTATTGTGCTCATAGTCACAGGACGCCTACAGCACCTCTGGACATCATCGACCTCAAAGTCCAGAGGCAGGAAGGGTTCATCCCTTGTTATGCTCTCTTTTCATTTCTTCTTTTTTCTTAAATGACCTCAGCTGAAATCCTCTCATTTGTCTTTGGCCAGGATTGTTTCTCATGCCCATGTCTAAAATAAAGCATTCATGGGGCCGGCCCAGTGGCGCAAGTGGTTAAGTGCATGCGCTCCGCTGCGGAGGCCCAGGGTTCGCCGGTTCGGATCCGGGTGCACACCGATGTGTCGCTTGTCAAGCCATGCTGTGGTGGCGTCCCATATAAAGTAGAGGAAGATGGGCACGGATGTTAGCTCAGGGCCAATCTTCCTCAATAAAAAAGGAGAGGATTGGCATGGATGTTAGCTCAGTGCTGATCTTCTTCACAGAAAAAATAAATAAATAAAATAAAATAAATAAAATAAAATAAAGCATTCACTGGCAAAGCTTTGGGGGCATCACAAATAGTTTAAACTAATTTAAAACTAACCCTGAGTCATTTGAGGGGGTTTGACCCACACCAAAAGCTGGGTTAAGAAAGCAAGGAAGGTAGGAAGTGGCCATGAGTGTCTCAGGTACCAGGAAATTGTGTTCAATTTAATTCGGGAGCAACACAGCCAGTCGTCATTGCCACTTCAAAACAAAACAACACAACACAAACAAAAAACCCACAGCTATTAGGAAAAGAAAAAAAAAAAGTTGAGAGAGTAGGACACATTTGAAGGAGAAATAAACACAAGTGTCAAAGAGTTAAGACTGCCAATGGCACGTGACTTTCACCCTCTGCCTGACTTCTGAAAGACGCCCAAGAATGGAAATGAGTAAAGTGTGTTTACAATACAAAGGCTCTAAATAAAGCTGAACACGGTTAGCTATGCTCATTTACTCAGGAAGCATTTCCTGAGTTCATATTTGTGCAGGAACTGTGGGACACGAAGTGGAGCAAGAGGAGAATTCTGCCCTCAATGAGCTTTCAAAATAATGAAGAAAACTGACAGGTAACGTGAACTTAGAGCACAGTGTGATAAGTGCCATCTTAGATACCTAGAAAGGACACTAAGTTGTAGTCACAGAGACGGAGGGTCTCTAACAAGACAGGAAAGATTAGGGAAAGAAAACTTCCTGGAGGGGCACCATCTGAGCAGAATTTTGGGGTTCACGGTGGCAGGAGCTCAGAGTGGAGTTGTGGGAGAGGAGCAGAAAGGGACAAAGCCGACATGCAGAAGCCACGCTACAGAACGTGGACTTTACCTTGGAGCCTAGTAACCTCCAAACAGTTTTGACCATGCACCCACATCAGCACATATTTTGAGCAAGCACACCCAATATATTTACATTTATTTATAATCTGCCACCATACCACTATATTATGCACATGATAAAATATACTCCAAAATAAAGAGAAAAAATAAAATTGCGTCTTTAAAGTGAAAATTTTAACAATGAAATTTTTATTTGATAAAGGCGGTTTCTCACTGAAATAATTATTAATAATAATAATATTTTTCAGGAGGCCCTGTGACTGTCAAATCTGAATCATCAGCATTTAGGACTGCAAAAAGCTCGTATGACAAATAGAAGTGTTGGCTCTAACACTTTCTTGTTTGCTGATGTTTGCATTTTTCTTTTTTATCCACTCATGGTTTCATTTCAAGTCGCTTTTTCATTTTGTGGGGGTTGGTTCAGAGAGAGTTGGATTACGTAACCTGAGCCGCTGCCTGCCGGGCCACACGTAAACTGCAGCACATGTCACAATCCTCTGACAACAGGCGGGAGATGGGGACATCTGTCAACTCATCCCCAAGTGGGGATACCTCACCTGGAGACACAGGAGCCACAGGAGGGCACCAGGGTCATCTACATCTTAAACACTATTAAAGCTTAATTTCTTGTCTTATTTTTAGAAAAAACTAGTCATAAGTAGAAGCTCTTCCCATACCCCCTACAGTTGTCTTGTACATCCTGCCTAGGAGACCACTGCCAAAGCAATTGGGACAGTACCAGTCAGGGTGGAGTAGCCGCTACTAGAATATTCCAGAATGGAGCTGGGGAGCTGAACATAGACTAGACCTAGACTTCAGGGCCATGAAGCTGAAGAGGCTATTTAAAGTCATGGTGATAAGTGAACGACGCCAACAGAGTGAGGAGGCTGGTAGGCTTAATCCCTTAGCTTGGTGGTTCATCCAGTGGTTAGCAGTGGTTCTCAAATCACAAATCAGTGAATTGGAATCACCTGGCAGGCTGGTTCAACACAGATTGCTGGCCCCACCCCCAGAGTTCCTGATTCAACAGGTCTGGGGTGGGACCCAAGAATTTGCATTTCCAACAGGTTCCAGATGATGCTGATGCTGCTGATCCAGGGACCACACTTTGACAACCGCTGCCTTGGTCCATTGACATTCAGCAGATGGGCAGAAGAAGAAACTCCCACGCATTGTACTAAGAAGGACCAACCAGAGCTGGAGGAAGAAAATCCAGATCACAGAAGGCAAGAAGAGATGTTGCTGGGATGGATGGAGCCAGCATCATTCAAATGGTACCGAGACGACAGGTAGGTGTGAAAGGCGTCCGTTGGATTGGGAAACACGAAGGTTCTAGGTTCACGGAGGTCTCCTAGAGAATCAAAATCAGACTGTGGGAGGGTAAGAAGCGGATGGAGGTGAGGGGGTAGAAAGAACAGTACATCATTCTTTCCAGAAGATGGGCTCTGAAGGGAAAAGACAAAGGAGTAGCAATAGGAATTTATTTCCTTTTGTTTTGCTCTGTTTTTTAAGATGAGGAAGATTAGACAACATTGACATGCCAAGGAGAAAGCCCCAGAAGAGAGGAGAGTTGAAAGTAATGGACAAGGGAGACTCGTGACAGAGAGAAATCTCTGAGGAGGCAGGAAGGGGAGCTGGCGCACAGGTAAAGGGATTCAACTGGACGAGGCAGATGGAAAGGTGGCCTGCAGCAGCTCTTAATGAATCCCTCACTTTTTGCAGAGCAGGAGAAAGGCTAGCAGTGGGGGGTAAGGAATGGGTAGGGGGCTTGTGGAGACTGTGAAGGTCGGGGATGGCCCTGGGGTGGAGTGGCAGGCGGAATTAACCAAGGGGGAGAGAAGAAAATGATGACCAGGGATGGTGCCCGGCTGAAGATTGTGCCATTAGCAGTAAGACCACAGAGCAGAGACGAGGAGGGCACAGGGGCAAGAGGAGAAGTGACTGCTCCAGGTCTGGCTAGAGCTGAAATAAATGGAGGGATTACAGATTAGATTCATTCATTCATTCATTCATTCACTCATCAGTCAACAGATATTCTTAAAAACTTGTTAGGTGCTAGGCACTGCTATGAAAGTTTGGAATATTGATATGGGTACAACACATTCTGTGACCTCACAGAGATTTTATTCTATCAGGTTAGACAGGTAATAAATAAGCATTAATGTCAGGTAACAGAAATTACCTTGAAACAAGCAGAGCAGGTGTAGTGGGTTGAACAGTGTGCCCTAAAAATTCATGTCCACTGGGAACCTCAGAGTGTGACCTTGTTTGGAAATAGGATCTTTACAGGTGGAATCAGTTAAGAATCTCCACGTGAAATCATCCTGGATCTAGAGTGGGCTCTAAATCCAGTGACTGGTGTCCTTGTAAGGAAAGAGGACAGACAGACCCGGGGAAGAAGTCGCGTATAGATGGAGGCAGAGACTGGAGAGTTGCAGCCACAGGCCAGCGAACACCCGGGCCACCGGAAGCTGGAAGAGGCAAAGACAGATTTCCTCTGGAGAGCTCAGAGAGCATCCTGTCGACACCTTGATCTCCGACTTCCAGCCTCCAGAAGCTAGACAATAACCTTTTCTTGTTTTAAGCCACGAGGTCAGTGGTAACTTGTCATGGCAGACTTAGGAACTAACGTGCAGGGTGAGGAATGGGCAATGAGAGGTGAGTAGGGTGCTTTTTCAGGTGGCAGGTCAGGGAAGGGCCCTCTGAGGATGGACGTGTGGACAAAGGCCTGGATGGTGGGAGGAAGCCAGTCCCTCCAGATGGAGGGAAGAGCCAGGTTGACGCCCCAAGCAGGACGGAGCTCGGTGTGTGTGGCCCTACAGAAGGCCAGTGTGGCAGGGGTGCGGCTGATTGCAGAGGCGGGCAGGGGCCTCCTGCGGGCCTCACAGGCTGGGGGCTACTGGTGTTGATTCTGACTGAGAAGCCTGGTGAGGCTTAACGCTGGGCAGTCAGAGGGGTCTTCTTAACCACACGAGGAAGCCTAGAAGCAAAGAGGAGACCACTGAGGGTGGTTCACCCTTGCAGGGCCAGCACTGGTCAACCTTTATCGGCACCGGAATCCCCTGGAGGGCCTGTTACAATGCAGACCCCTGAGCACCACCCCAGCAGATCCTGGCTCAGGGGGTCCGGAGGGGGCCGAAAGTCTATATTTCTCACAACTCCCAGGTGCACTGTGGCCCCTGGTCTGTAGACCACACTGTGAGAAGAACTGGTCCAGGCCAATGTCCCCATTCTCCAGAGCCGAGAAGACTCGGAGAGCTTAAGTGATGTGCCTGCAGCCACTCCTTAGAACAGAATGGACCCCAGGTTCCTAGACGCAGGTCAGCGGTCTTCTGCCTACCCCCCCAAAACACCCCACTGTGGCTGGACTCTGATATTCAGAATTCAATTAAAATTTTGTACTTAGGAACAGATCAACTCAGGCTCACCAGTTGCCCTTTTCTTTCAGTGAATATTCCCAGATATTCAGAGTGTGTGTGTGTGTGTATGTGTGTGTGTGTGTGTGAGTGTGTGTGTGTCTTGGGGGCACACACTCATGTTTCCGTTCTGCTTCTCTAGTTACATCAGGTGTCTAAGGAGCAGGTGAGAAGCTGGACAGCTATTTAACTCAACAAAACAAAACAAAAATTCAACAACAATAACAAAATTTTTTCAAAAAAAAAATTCAACAAAAAGAATGACAAGATAAATATGAAGGGAGGAGGGAATTGTTTTGAAAAATCATGGTCAAGGAGTTCTTGGTAACTTGCCTTAGTTTTGTTTTTTTTTTCCCAACTCCATTTATTGCCTTACCACCAAAATCTGGATTATGAGTTTAAAGGCATTTTGCAACCTTTGAAGGAAAGAAACTAGGTCAAAACGTGCTCTGATTATGTGGTTTTCTGCTTTAAAAACTTCAGAAGCTGATTGGTTATAGAATATGGTCAAAACTCCTGCATGTGGCATTCAGGGCTCACGATGATTGACCCTCAACTTTCTTTTCCAGCCAGCAGTTCTTATCACGCCTGCCACCATCTACCAAGACCATATTATCAGCGGTATCTGAACTAACTTAGGATTTTTCTTTTTCCTTCATCCTATTTCCTTCTACTGGAATGCTCCTCAGCACAAGTGTCACAAATTCAGTGGCCATGAGATGAAAATGAGTCCACAGATGTCCAAGGTTCCTGCTTCTCTTTAAAAACATTAGACTCATCCTTCAACTGATGGATGGATCAACAAAATGTGGTCCATCCATACACTGGAATATTGCTCAGCCGTGAAAAGGAATGAAGTACTGACACACCTGCTACAGCATGGACGAGCCTTGATAACACTATGCTCAGTGAAAGAAGCCAGAGGCCAAGGAGCACATGTGACTCCATTTATATTAAATGAACAGAATAGATAAATCCATAGAGACAGAAAGTAGATTTGTGGTGGCCAGGGGCCGGGGTGGGGGAGGGGAATAGGGTGCAACTGGTTAATGGGAATGGAGCTTTATTTTGGGTTGACGAAAATGTTTTGGAACCACATAGAGGTGGTGGTTGCACAACATTGTGAATGTTCTAAATGCCATTGGATTGTTTATTGTAAAATAGTAAATTTTATATGAATTTCCCCTCAGTGAAAACAAACAGCAGCAATGAAATAACATCAGACCCAGCAAATTTGGGACCTCATTCCCTCTTGGTAAAGACTGGCTAGGACCCAGAAGCCACTGACCCCTTCAGGTACTGAGTTTAAGCTCCTGTTTGTCACAGTCTCTGCTTCTCCTCTTATGCAGTGACCAGCCCAGCTCTGATGTGCATTCCCGTCGGCGGCCTGGGGCTTAGCATCATCAACAAGAGGACAGAGACTGTATTTTATTCACAGCACCCAACAGGGTGCATTCGGCAGTCTGGATGTTCCATTTTTATTGTTACTTGACTTCTAGAACCTGGTCTGTCCTTTCAATGTCATCACCTGCCCCTCCCCTACATGTCCCCGTCACTCCTGTACCAAATCACTCTGTCCCCTAAACGGCCCCTGGCTGCTTGGACCACAGTGCTTGGTCTGTGCCTTCCCCACCGCTCCCTGCAAATCCCAACCATCCTCCAAGACTTCAGCAGCATCATTTCCATGAAGCGTCTCCCAGCCTCCCTCCAAGCACTCAGATCATGTGGAGCACTCTGCTCACTTTCAGTGTTGATTCACCCCCTCGTGATCCAGCTCCTGGAAGGAGAATCTACACCCGTTCACTTTTCAGTTTCCAGACTCAGGCACCAAGTTGTATCCAATAACTGAGGCCACTAGGGTCCTGGTCGTGCTGTCAATACAGAAACTTTTAAAAAAATCAATGGTTCCCCAATTTCTTTCTGTAGGTTTTCTTTCTAAATTTTAGGGGAGATTTGTGAAATGTGATGCTTGCACCGTCAGAAGAATGAGGGGTTTTGCCTATGTCTTGTATCATACCTTCTTACATCTTTAGAAACCAATCATTTCACACATTACTCACAAGCACAAATCTTTTAGCAGTTACGAGGAGACTGGCATAGAGAAAACAGACACAAGGAAAGCGTGACTTCTACCCTCTACCGTCCCTTCCTGGTATTTTTCTCCCCTGCGCTGAGGCTGTGAAGATCAACTTCTTGTTTTATCGCTCCATCTGCTGGCAAGTTCACAGAACATCTTTTTCACCAACATCTTAAATCCTTCCTGGAAAAGTTAATGTTCACATCATATTACAAACTGCGCCTCTTATTTTTTAAAAAGTGAAAACCTTTGTGAAGCCATTTTTTTTCCAAACTACTCCTTGCTTCAAATGTCTTGTTTTTTCTCATAAATTCTTTAAGTGTGAATGATGTCAGGATCACAGATCTTGCCTCAAATTTCTCAAACTTCTCTGAACATAAGAATCACTTGGCATCTCTTGTTAACAGAAAATTCCTTGCTCCCATTCCAGAACTACTGAACGAGGATGATCTGGGAATCTGTGTCTCTCAGTTCTCCCAGTGGATTTTTACAATCAAGGTGGTGTGGGAAACACTGAAACTAGCCTGTTCCTTTCATCCCACAGATGAGACTAGGACTTGGGGAGACTTCAGCCCTCTCCAGCCTCCCCACCCCCGCCGAAGTATACACCCCTAAGTATGAATAAAAAACAATACGTTTGCTATATGAATGCAGCTTTAAAACAAGTCCCTAGAAGCAACTATATTGCCAGTACCCCCCTACATTCCTTTATAAAGAAGCTATTGAATTATTGGACTTAAGTAGTCACATAATTTGCCGTTGTCAGTCCCACTTTCCAGCTTGACAAATAATTCTGTTCTATTTTACACTATTTACAATAGTTTTACTTGAATTGCTTTTGCCCAATGAGGAAATAAACTGCTACTGAAGGCATCTAACTCTGTGCCTCATCTCAACCTGGACCCTGGGCCAGCTGCATCAGCATCACCTGAAACTTGTTAGAGATGCAAATTAGCAGGTCCCACCTCCTGAACCCGCTGAACCAGCCTCTCAGGGGTGAGGCCTGTGGTTTAAGCCGCCCTCCAGCTGATCCTGATGCAGGTTGAGTTTGAGAATCCCTGCCCTACACGTTAACATGCGCGCACCCAGCACACAATTTGTTTATTTGGAAAGTTAAACGTGTAGGGACACAGTCACCTGCCATCCTGGCCTTGGAATGCAGTTTTATTTTCTTTGGGGCAAAATTCAAATCTTATTTCCCTATTTGACGAGTGAAATAGCTTCTAATTTTAAGGGCCAGCTGAAGACTAGATTCACGTCTGTGTGTGTGAGGAGGACCAGCCCTGAGCTAGCATCTGCCAATCCTCCTTCTGCTGCGGAAGACTGGCCCTGGGCTAACATCCGCGCCCATCTTCCTCCACTTTACTGGGGAAGTAGATATGGGACGCGCCCACAGCATGGCTTGATAAGCGGTGCCTCAGTGGGCGCCGGGGATCCAAACGGGACCCCCGGGGCTCTGAAGCGGCGCGCGCACAGTCACTGCTGTGCCACCCGGCACAATTCACTGTGTTACAGCAGGGCGCGGGAAGTCCACCGCCCACAATTTCAGCTTATCGCGCCCGTTCCTCCAGCGGCGAAGGAGCCAAGTCTCCCACAACCCTCGCCCACTGCGCTTGCGCTCCAGGGGCCAAGCGAGGCCTGGGCGGGGCCTGGGCTGGCCCCGCCTCCACCCGCGCGGCGCCGAAAACCGCCAACCGCACGGCAGCCAATCAGGGCGCGGCGCACGCCCGCCTTCCGCCATGCCGTTACTCGGTGTCACGTGCAGCGCATTTACCCCCTTGAAGTCCGTGTCCATCCGCCCAAAAAGGAGGACTGTGCCACTTCCGCCGGTGCCCTTGTCCCGCAATCGCCCACGCCTGGGAGCCCAAGGCTGACGACGAGGTGACGGGGCGGCGCGGCTCTGCGGGGCTGAGAAAGACCGGGGCCCGTTGGGGGCCGGCGTCGGGGCGCGAAGTCCCGGCGCGGAGGGATCCGGAGTGGATAACCGTTGGCGGCGCGGTCGTGGCTGTTAGTGTGGCGGCGGGCGAGGACGGCTGAGGGAGGCGGCTGCTGAGGGGCGGCAGGCCGAGGGGGCGTCGCCCGCACCCGGCGCGGCAGCTCCGCCTGTGCTCGGGCTCCAGCCCCTGGCGGTGAGGCGGGGCCTGCGCAGCGCGGTCTTTGCCCGTGGGCGGCCGGCGTCGGCTGGGGCCTCGCCGTCGGCGCCGGGCGTGCGGCGTGGGAGGGACGCGGGCCCCCGCGGGGCGCTGAGCCCAGCCCCGCCCCGGCTCCTGCCCCCGTGGGCCCCGCGGGGGCCCGAGGGCGCCGTCCAGCCGGCCTTGCCGACAGACGCCCGAGCCTGACGGCGCTGCGCGTGGGCGAGGGGGGCCTGCGGCGCGCACAGACACGCGCACACACACTCACACTGTACACACACACACGGCGGGGGGCCCGCGAGGGGGGGCCCGCGGCGCGCGCACACACGCAGACACACGCGGCCGGAGGGGGCGCCCGAACCCGGCGGGGGGCCGTGCGCGGGGGCCGGGCTGGCAGCGGGGGCTCCGGGTGGAGTCGGCGTGCCGGCTGTGGGTCACCGAGTGTAGCCGTGGTGGTGGACGCGGTGTAGACCGGCGTTGGAAGCCGGTCGGGGCGCCCGCGGCGGCAGGCCCCGCGGCGTGGCCTGCTGTGGAGGCGGCCGAGGGAGAGCGGCGCGGGGGGCGCGCGGCGGCCGGGCAGAGGCCGTGAGCGGGGGGCGTGTGGCGGGTGTGTCCGCGCGCGCTCGGAGGGGCGGTGGCCCGACGCGTCCGTCTCGGCTCCGCTGGCTCGGCGGGGGGACGCGCCGCCTGTGGCGCTGCTGCGTGGGCCGCGCTCGTGGGAGCCTCGCGGTGACCGCCGGGTCGCGGCTCTGCGGCGTGCTCGGGTCCCCGTGCGGGAGGAGGGCCCACCCTCCCCGCCTGGCGCCGCCGCGTCCTCCCCGGGGGCCGGGGGCCGGGTACCGTGGTGTTGAGGACCCCGCGGGAGCTGTTGCAGCGGACGCGGGAGGAGCACGAAGGGGTAGCGTGGGGAGGAGAGCTCCGTCGCGGCGGGTGGTGAGGTCCGTCGCCAGGAAGGAAAGTGTGGGACACGGGTGATGAGGGAGCGAGGGCGGGAGTGGGCTGTGAGGGCGAGCCACGCGGGGAACTGGAGAGCCGGGGGGCAGTCCTGTCTGCGAGCTGCGTGGAGGGCCTGGCGTGAGGCTGGCCGCTCGGCCCCACTTCGCAGTGCGTCACGTGTGCGGACGCGAAGGAGCCGGGCACCAACACCTCACGGCTCTCGAGGGTCCCTCCTGCAGCTGAGAAACGGAGTCCTGTGTTGACAGAAGCCCCCCACTTCAGCCCTGCCGTCTGCCACGGGGCCCGGTCCTCAGGCCGCACTTCAGTTTGTAAAGGCAGGAGCGATGCCTTAAGGAGCTGTGTGTTGAGATGTTAGAAAAAGATGTGGTTACTCCGGAGCTTGTACACATTCAACAAGTCAGTTGAAAGGTAACATTGTAGAAACGGTCACGTGTAGTTGTTACATTTGAGTATTGTCTTCACGTTTATTTCCTAGCAAGAAAAAAAAAAATGACTGGACGAGCCAGAGCAAGAGCAAGAGGAAGGGCCCGTGGGCAGGAGACGGTGCAACACGTGGGGGCTGCCGTAGTGAGTGCTTTACCGTTTTCTAACTGTGGAAAATATCTTTGACAAACAAAAAACCCGTTGTTAAACCTGTATCAGCTTAGGTTGTCGAAAATAAGTTTAAAAACTGTATCCTGTGGAGGAGATAGGAACTGAACGAGGAGGATCATATTCTATTCCCTGAGGATGTTAGAATCTGGTTCTGGACTCTAATTGAAGAAATTTCTTTATAAGAATAAAATATTTGGTGGGGCCGGCCCGGTGGCGCAGGTGGTTAAGTGTGCGCACTGTGCTGCGGTGGCCTGGGGTTCGCTGGTTGGGATCCCAGGGGCACGCTGAGGCACCTCTTGTCAGGCTGTGCTGTGGTGGCATCCCATATAAAGTGGAAGAAGATGGGCACGGATGTTAGCCCAGGGCCAGTCTTCCTCAGCAAAAAAAGAGGAGGACTGGCAGATGTTAGCTCTGGGCCCATCTTCCTCACAAAAAAAAAAAGAATATTTGATTACTAATTTAGATCAGTTTTGGTTGAATGCCTTAGACTTGTTTAAAACTCCTTATTTTTTCTGATATCTGTGACCTCTTGATGTAACAGGAATGCTGTTTATTTGCATATAACTGCAGAGTCAGCAACCTGGTTATGTTCAGCCTAGAGCTCAGCAACCACCAGCAGAGGGGGAATTAGTTGGCCGTGGACGACAGAGAGGAACAGTAGGAGCAGCAGCCAAGTCACAAGGTGAAGGGAGAATAAAAAGAGTGTGTGTGTGCGTAGTATGAGACGTAAAATGGTAACCAGTGTACAAACTCTTTATAAATAACAAGGGGTCCCAGTGGGTCTTTAGAGTATAACAGAATTTCTCTCAAACTGTGCAGCCTGCTACTGAGTGGAGTACCACAGGATTTCTTTTCTCCTTGGAAATGAAAAAGAGCATATCCTTGCCAGGGCCCCACATTAGCTATTACAAAGCAATTAAATTCCAAACTAATCATAAGTTCTCTTATTATGCATTAATAAACCAATTTAGAACATTCTCTTGGCATCTTTAGTGATTTCATCAAAAGCTTCGTCAAAAACTTTAACATTTGAGGCTAGCCCGGTGGTGTAGTGGTTAAGTTTACATGCTCAACTTCAGCAGCCCAGAGTTCGGATCCCAGGCACGGACCTACACACTGCTCATCAAGCCATACTGAGGCAGCGTCCCACATAGAAGAACTAGAAGGACATACAACTAGGATATACAACTATGTACTGGGGCTTTGGGGAGGGAAAAAAAGAACGAAAGGGAGCCTTTAAAAAAAAAAAAACTAACATTTGTAACTTTGATTTATGAAACACTTTTTCATGTGTTGTAATGGTTCACCCTGTTTCTCAGATGCAAAATCTGTCAAAATTGACAGCCGGTAGAGTCAGAGTACCAGTTCTGATTCCAAAAGTTGTGTGTCTTCACTGCATTGTTGCAAAAGTGAATTATTTGGCTACTTTGTATAAGATTCTGCTACCGTTAATTAAATTTTGTTTTGGTATAGGAAAAAACAGACCCATCCACATGTGGGGAATTAATGTAATAATGTTGGCTTTTAAACTCTGGGGTGGGCATGGGAAATGGGCTATTCAATAAAATAGTGTTGAGGCAAATGGATAACCAGAAAACAAAGCTGGTTCCCTACTTTATTCCTTGCATTGAATTCCCATGTACTCCAAATATTTAGTCGTAACTAGTGAAATGCATAAACATTAGAAGAAAACATGGATGAATCTAAAGTAATCTCGAAGTGGTGTAACTTGAACTGTGACAAATACTGTCAATGTCAAAAGGCAACCTGGAAACTTATTGAAATGATAGGAGAACTAATTTCTCTGATACACAGGGCATTCTAATAAATCCATGATATTAAGCTGGTGGGAAAGTGACAAAGGAAAGGAAAGGGCAGTGCACTGAGATGCAAAGGCTAATGAAAACGTTAAACTTCATCATTAAAGAAATTTAAATGAACATCTTTTACCTGTTTATTCTGCATTATTTTATTCTTTGCCAATGTTGGCAATTGTAAAACTGGCAGTTGTGCTCCGTGTCATATAATTGTACTAACTTGGATGGCATTTTGTAACGTGTAACAACTGTAATGGTGCCCTTTTATTAGCAGTTCCACTTACGGGAATATATCCAACAGACACTGGATAGGTACAACGTAATTGTGTAAGGATGTTAACTGCAACACTTAATACCCCAAAACTGGAAACACCTAACCAATAAGAGTCAGGTAAAACTACCATACTTTAACAATAGAGTACCGTTTAACCATTTTCAAGAAAGGAGAAACCCACCTGCGTTATGTCAAATGAAAACAAGTTGTAAAATAGCATTATGTTTGTATTTTTAATAAGAACAAATGTATATTTCTCTATAGAAAATTTTGAGGAAAAATGCATCAGTTGTTAATAGTGCTTCATTTGAAGAGTTAGGAGACAAAAGTTCTTGTATTTGTTACTATATATATGCTATTACGTGTTATTTTTCTGGTACGAGGTGTTTTATTTTTTAAATTAACGTGCTTAATGAGAATGCATTTATGGGTGTTAATCTCTCTAAATTGATAGGATTTTACCCAATCCCTTCCTCCTCTAATCTTGATGCCTCAGTTCTTTTGAAACATACGATATTTGACATGTTCAGCTGTGTTCAGCATATACAGCAAAATTCTATTGAATTAAAACTTTGTACAAAAAGATGTGCTGGAGCTGTTTTAAAAACATTTCCTTATTAATGCAGCCTTGACATGCAAATAAAATTGTGGGAAATACTTTAATTTTTTAAACTTTCTCTGTATTGATCTTCACTAATTTTTTTTTCAGCAGTTAATCATGAATTTAGATTTAATTCTATGAAACTCAATTCCCCATCTGTAAAAAGGTAGTTACTTACCTTTATAGATAAGGATCATTGTAAGGATTAAATAATACTCGGAATAACAAATGCAAGGCCCTATTTTACCACTTTTCACTGCTTTTGTAAGGATTATATCTGAGAAGTGCTTGTCATAGTAAATGTTCAAATATCTGCTGTGTTTTAGAAATTAAAATGACAAGTTTAACAAATTTATTGTTAATGAGACATTGTTTAGGACCTTGATTTTCATTCTCTAAAGGGGGTGTGCATACAGTGAAGGACTCCTAAATAGAATAGTAGCAAGATGTGATTTGTGGTTTTAATAAATCACTTTGGCAGCTGCACGGAAGGGGGAATTAGCAGGATTCCCAATTTTGTCCATTCTGAAATCTATCATCTTTATAGATTGACAGCTCATCAAGCTTTGGCTAAGTATAATAATAGCAGTAGTATATGTAGAGAGGGGAACAGACTTCATCAGTGTTTATATTCAGAAATTTGCAATCAGGTTTTTGCATCCAGAACTGAATTTTTTTAAGAAAAATTCAAAATTTTCAGGGAAAAATGAAAATCATCAAATCAAGCCCTTATGGCCCATTATTGCTATAAGGTTGGATTCAGTATACCTGACTTGTCTTAGTACAGTTTATCACCCAAGGCCATGGATACTTAAACTGAAAGTCTTTGGGATAAAAAGTTCACAGAGAGACAAATATGAACAGTTACATATTTAAAGGACTTTTAAGTAAAGCCCCTGAAAATCATGAGGTACAGCAAGCCACATATTGAGCAGCACCTTTAAAGTGCATTATAAATAATATTCTCGTTGAAAATTTATTACATGGCCGTGAAGTTTATTGTCAATTTTTCAGGTAAAGAAATTGAAGCTCATGTTAAAATAATTTGTTTCCAAGGTATATCAGGAACTGATGTATTTTGTTTAAGCCACTGTTACAGCTCTAATGAAGTCCAAAAGTTGGCAGTTCTGGGCTAATTCTGGCGTTTGTGGTCAGAAGAGAACTAGGCTCTTTTGATTTTTTTGATTTTTTTCGTCCTGAGTCCATGACTTCCATCATTAAGGCTTATGTTTGGTTCAGAGTGTCTGTCTGAGCTCCCTCCTGCCATCACATCCAGATTCCAGGCAAGATTAGCAGAGCGAGGAGCATGGAAAACATAAAAGCCAGTTATCGACTCTCCTTCTAAAGCACTTTCCCAGAAGTTTCATCCAGTAATTTCTGCTTAAATCTCATGGGCCATCCTTACCTGCATATAAAGTGGAAATTCTAGTCTATTAGGTACATTACTCCCCAAATAAACTTTGTTATTCGTTAGTCAACTAATAGTCTCTACCACACAAGATAACATACTTGTCAACTGAAAGCTAGAATTTTAATACTTTACTACAAAGCCCATATTCATTCTTTGGCCTACATAATACTATCAATGTGAGATACTTAATTATATATTTTCTGCAAATTGAAGGCCTCCATAATTTAGGATATTATAACCACAGCTTTTGTAACTAAGCATGAACTTATAATCTATCCCAATAGGAGATGTGTATCATGGTCATGGGGTATGCATAGGCCCATCCCATGCATTCTGCTGGTTCCTAAGGGAATTAGGAAATCACATTTTAGGCTTAAATTTTCTAATTCAGGTTATACATTTAAACTGTATAAACTACCAATTGCTGTGGCTATAATTGCATCATAAAAATTGTGAAATACTAATAGTAGGGCTCTTAGGTTGTTCTCAGAATTATAGTACAGAAAAACAATTTCTCAGTCAACAAACATGCTCCTGGGTTCTTGAATCACAGTCAGGTCATCTTAATGTTTTAAAGGTATATTTGTCTTGTAAGGGAGCTGCTGAGTTTGCCTCGGGCAATGACAGGAAAGCCTTTATGGAAGAAGTTATAGCTGTGAAATTAGTCTCCTCTTTGGCCGGCAGATACCTAAAACCTTTTGACGGGATTGTTATTATCTGGAGCACCTCAGTAGTCTTTGGGTTTCATATAGTAGTACTTTGGGAATTAGTGTTGTCATTCTTTATTTCATGTTTCGTATTACTTAGGTGTATAATTTTTTTTTTTTTTAAGAACTCCAGATATCTGCTGGATTTCAGGAGTTATCCTTAGCAGAGAGAGGAGGTCGTCGTAGAGACTTTCATGATCTTGGTGTGAATACAAGACAGAACCTGGACCATGTTAAAGAATCAAAAACAGGTGGGTTAATTATTAAGAATGCAGTTTCATGAGATTACTTTTCACGTACACAGCACAGTGAATTGAAGCATTTTATGTTACCTATTTATTTGTATGATGCGTTACTAGGAAGAAGAACCACATTTGGTCAAGGATCTTGCATGGCTTTTCCATTTTCCTCTCTCTACCTTTTGGCTTTGATGAAATAGGTTATCTTTAGTTGTACTGGAACATTACACAGATCACTTTTTCTCTTAAAACTTTTCATCATAAAGAGATTTGGTTGGTTCTGTTGTAAATTATTTAGTCTAAGGAGGATTTATTTCTAAATGTATGCTTTTAGGAATTTAGATAGGATAGTAGTCCCCAGAGTCAGATGTCTGAGAACTTTCATGTTGTCTGCTGCTCTGAGTCTTTTGTTTACAGAACTATGTCTGCCTTGTCATGGTAGGAAAGATTTCAAGGAAAAATAAACTTGATATTTTGTTAATTGAATGTGACTTACTTTTACAGGTTCTTCAGGTATTGTAGTAAGGCTAAGCACTAACCATTTTCGATTGACATCCCGTCCCCAATGGGCCTTATATCAGTATCACATTGACTATAACCCGTTGATGGAAGCCAGAAGACTCCGCTCAGCTCTTCTTTTTCAACATGAAGATTTAATTGGAAGGTGTCACGCTTTTGATGGAACAATATTATTTTTACCTAAAAGACTACAGCACAAGGTTATTTCAAATGCTGGGATGGGAAGAGGGAGATGGGGGCTTTCTACTTCAAAGCAAAATGGCCACGATCTCGTGTAGCTCTAGAGAAATTCCAGTGGTCTCCTATCTGATATAACTTGTAATAAACCCAAAGGGTGCTTTGATGTTATTTTTTTAATTTAAAACTTTTCTGTGCTTTTCATTGTTGCCTTATTAAACAGGCGTTATATGATTGGGCTTAGTTTTCTTTTAACAATTAAAAGTTTGGTTTTCCACCTTCTGGCTTCAGGTTACTGAAGTTTTTAGTCAGACTCGAAATGGAGAGCATGTGAGGATAACAATCACTTTAACAAATGAACTCCCACCTACATCACCAACTTGCTTGCAGTTCTATAATATTATTTTCAGGAGGTATGTTAGTATTTTTTTTAACACTAAGAAAAATTTAAAACTTACAAAAAAATTGAAAGACCCATACAGGGAATACCCGTACAGATTTTATAATGGTTTGTTAGGATCCTTGGGTTACTCTTAATGGTAATCATTTTAAGGTGTGGTGTACTGATATAAAACTCAATTATTTGCTTTAAGTAAGTGTTATGTCTTTAACTTCCCTATTTGTGTTGACATTAGATCTTTCGAAAACTATTTGAGCTGGTGCTAAAAACACACATACTTTTTAGAGCTTATCACTAACTTTATATTCCTTCCCCACTACAGGGGGTACCTATTCAGGAAGCAGCACAGGGTTTAAGTCTATTCAGATTTACTCGTGCCGTCATAGAACACATATTGCATGCTCTGTAATTTACTTTCAGTGCAGATACTGTACTTTCCAAATTCACAGTTAGGAGACATGTTCTGCAAAGATTTTTTTCCCCCTTGGGTGAGAAGCAATCTTGATAAGGCTGAAATTTGCATGAGAATAATGAGATATAATACTTGAATTTGTAATTTACCTTTTTAAGTTGGTCATAAGATATCTGTTACTGATGATATGACATTCATTTTGATGGATACTTGGTTTGCGTTAATGCTGTTGGTAGATTTATTGTTCTCTCAATAAGGCGTTAGCAAACTTTTTCTGCAGAGGACCAGACAGTAAACATTTTAGTTTTTGCAGGCTGTACGGTCTCTGTCTCAACCATTCAACTCTGCTTTTGGAGCACAAAAGCAGCCATAGTGAAAAATCGTGGCTGTGTTCCAATAAAGCTTTATTGATGGACACTGAAATTTGAATTTCATATGATACATGCATCATTAATTAAATCTTTTGATTTTTTCCCTCAACTTTAAAAAAATGTGAAAAACCATCCTTGGCTCCTAGGCCATACAGAAAAACAGCAGGTAGGTTGGATTTGGCCTGGCCACGGGCCACAGTTTGCCAGCTGCTGCTCTAAACAACATGCCATGCTGATTGTAGTGTCAGAGATACTTATCAATATTCACTTCTCTATTCTGACCTTTGAATTTCTAGGCTTTTGAAGATCATGAATTTGCAACAAATTGGACGGAATTATTATAACCCAAGTGACCCAATTGATATTCCAAATCATAGGTTGGTATGAAGTGGAAAGTGTCTGTTCCTTAGGCTTAATCGCAAACTTTGAAAGTGATGCTCTAATTTGAAATGATAAAATTTTCTACTGTAGCTATTAATGGTACCCTTCAGGTTAAGTGAACATTTAACTTGGCTTGAATAATGGAGACATCCCAGAAAACTTGGATTGAAAAAAAGAATCACATGCTATTCGTCTGTCACTGGGGAAGCGTAGAGGTGTCCAGCACTAAGTTTTTATTTGTTCTTAGGAAACAAAATTCATCAGCTAATGATTGCTTCAGAAGTTACTGTAGTGTATCAAGATTGCAGCTCAAGTGGTTTATTATAGGTTATTTTTAGGTTTGTTATAGTAATTGGAGATGCTTTCAATTAGAATGGCAACTTTTTAAAATCTTAGGCCCATATGAAGTATAGTTTAATAAAGTTAGTATATTAATTTAAAATGGAACTTATAAAATTATTGTAAAATAACATTCATTGTTGAAGATCTTAAAAAGATAGGTCTTTATCTGGAACCATGTAAAACTTAGAAATAAGTAAATTTACTCAATCAAAAACTTTTGTAATGTAGACCCAGTTAATAAAGATGAAAAACACAACTTGATACATGCAAAACATGTTTGGGTATTCATAGAGGTTACTTCATGGCTTTCATTTTATTTGACAGGTTGGTGATTTGGCCTGGATTCACTACTTCTATTCTTCAGTATGAAAATAACATCATGCTTTGCACTGATGTCAGTCATAAAGTCCTTAGAAGTGAAACTGTTTTAGATTTCATATTCAACTTATATCATCAAACAGAAGAACATAACTTTCAAGAACAAGTTTCTAAGGAACTAATAGGTTTAATTGTTCTTACCAAGTAAGACTGCTTTTCAAAATGCAAAATAGTCATTTTGCAAGTCTTAAGATAGTGTGGCTTTCTAGTCCTGTAATGTTAGATAGTAGGGTTTAAAGTTGAGTGGTGGGAAGAGCACAAATTGAGGGAGGGATATTTGTAACCTTTCTTAAGAACAGTTTTTGGGGAAATATACTCATCTGAAAAGGACAAATATCTAATGACTTTTATCCTTTTTAGTTTTAATTTTATTTTCTAATAGTAATTTAGTTGCTTCCCCATCTATCTAGCGTAGTCTTTTAAATTCTTTTCCCTTTCTCTTTCCGTAATATTGTATATTACTAAGCAATTTGAAATTTTCTTTTTTAGAGAGTACATACTGTCTAGTCTCTCTTAATATTTCTACACATTTTAAACATACCAATAAATCTCAACCATTCCGTAGGTATAACAATAAAACATACAGAGTAGATGATATTGACTGGGACCAGAATCCAAAGAGTACCTTTAAGAAAGCAGATGGTTCTGAAGTTAGCTTCTTAGAGTACTACCGGAAGGTAAGAAGTTCATGTTGATTTTATCTTTTTAATATGAAATATTTAGACGTTAGGATATCTTCAGTAGAGTTTTCTAACACGTGTACGCTTGGAACAAATTGCTTTTAAAGCTGTATATATGTTTATTAAGGCAGTCACAGCATAGTTAATTGTAGCTCATGAGAAGTGCCGTGTCCTCATTCTTTTTTTGCGGTAGAATTAAAGATTACATTTGAATTTAAGCATGTGGAGGACAAATAGGTAGGATACTAGGTGGTAAACAATAACAAGGTAACAGCTTACCATGCTGTCCCTTGTTCTGTAATCGACACTTTCTTTTAACTTTAGCTGAGGGTTGGGTGGGTGGGTGGTGAAGATCTCTGAACCGGCAGCATCAGTGGTGCGAAATCAGCCAATGGGTTTAACTCTGAACTTTTGTTTTGCATATTGACAGAATTCGGACAGGCTTGTTTCCTGTAGACTAGAGCAGCCTGTTGGATGATGTTCTGATACTAGTTTTATAAAGATGATTCTGGCTTTAGGCACAATCACGCAATTGAAAAAAACACCAGAGGCAAATAGTACCAAGAAAGAACAACTATTGACTAGAAGAAAATAAAATGTTTATATAGAAATGCATACTAAGCTTGTTTTAGTGTTCAAAGACAAGCAGATCTGGCTTCTGAATCCTTAGACCGTCACATTCCACTTGGTAGGCCCTGTTTAAAGTGCAGAATACGTGTCAGTTAAAATCTTAAAACTTGTAGAGCCAGCCCTGATGGTCTAGTGGTTCAAGTTTGGCGCTCTCACCGCTTTGGCGGCCCAAGTTCAGTTCCCCATTATGGAACTACACTACTCATCTGTCAGTAGCCATGCTGTGGTGGTGGCTCACATAGAAGAACTAGAAGGACTTACAACCAGAATGTACAACTATGTACTGGGGCTTTGGGGAGGAAAAAAAAAAAAAAGAGGAAGATTGGCAACAGATGTTAGCGCAGGGTGAATCTTTCCCAGCGAAAAAAAAAGAAAATCTTAAAACTTGTCTTTGGAGTGCTAAAATTTCTCATTTTTTTCTACTTTCGGTAGATGATTTCATTTTTTTTTAAATTTTTTTTGTGAAGAAGATTAGCCCTCAGCTGACCTCTGTTGCCAGTCCTCTTCTTTTTGCTGAGGAAGATTGGCCCTGGGCTAACATCCGTGCCCATCTTCCTCTACTTTAAATGGGATTCCACCAGAGCATGGCTTGACAAGCGATGCCTCGGTCCACGCCTAGGATCCGAACCTACGAGCCCTGGGCCACTGAAGTGGAGCTCGTGAACTTAACTGCTACGCCACCAGGCTGGCCCTGAGTAGATTATTTTGTTTTTCTAAAAAGCTGGATAAGTGCATTGTTATATGTGTCAGAAGTATACATCTGACTTTTGAAATGTCTTCTTGCCGGGTATCTATTATTGCCTGGTCTTCACTGCTGTGCAATGAAGGGAAGGTCACATGTCACTCTGGAGGCAAGTGATTCTCTGATAAGTCCACTTAAGAGCTGATTTTATTCTGGGCAAAATGAAAACAGGCCAAGGGTCATCTCAGTTTGATTTCTCTACTGCTGTTTTCAGCCTCAACTCCTTGAGGACTTAAGGATGTAAACCAATCATATTTAACCTAGATTCTTCTGGGTCTCGGAGGTTACTCTTGAGAAATGAGTATTAGCGTTTTCTGTGGTTTGTTTTAATAATCCCTACCAGGGATGGGAAGAGTTGGTATATATCAACAGCAAATATAAAGGAGACATCAGTTGAAAGTTTGATTTAAACCTGAAGCAAGCAAGGTCAGGGAAGATTCTCCCCTCCTCTGCCTAGTATTAAATCTTAGATGCCAGCTTATTCTTCTGTAAGTATCTTTTAAATGTTGACACACTTAAAGGTTCTGCCTCAGGCCCCCCATTACTATATATTTACTCACTAGGTGATCTCCAGTCTCGTCTATGCTAAGACTTCAGGTAGAATATGTTAATGATTCCTAAATTTCTAGCTCTAGCCTAGACATGGATAAGCCTACTTGTTCTAAATATTTGGACGTCCCAAGGACACCTTTCATGTGACCACCGCTGAGCATGTTAGATCCCCCAACCTGGCCACTATGCAGTGCTCTTGATCAATGCAGGGAATGTAACTTCCACGAAGTCAGGGATTTTGTAGTTTATATACCCCCCAATACCTAAGTAGGCACTCAGGTATTTGAGTAAATGAACAAATAAATAATGGATAATTCAAACCTCAGACCGCCATGCCTTGCTCCCTTACTTTGTACAGCTTAATTGTTTGTCAAATCGTATGACTCTACCTTGCTATCTGAAATACCTTCATCTTTCTTCTTTTTGAAGTGACTACCATCTTTTTTCTAGGCCCCATGTCTCTCACTCATTCAACTAGTGTCTTAGTTTTCATTTCTCCTGTCTTCTGATCCATTTTCGAACTCATACAAATCTGATGTTAGTCTTCTACTGAACGTAATTAAGTGACTTCCTGTTGCTCCTATGTCTTGAGCTCATTGGTCTTTATCCAGTGAGACCCTGAATGATATAGCCCCTGCCTGCTTGTTTATCTTCATCTCGTCACTCACCCTGGCCATCTTATCCAACCATAGGGCTCCCTCTTCCTGAAACACTCCGAATGCTTGACTTTTGCTCTTAGGCTTAGATCTCAGATTATTTCTTCAGGGAAGACTTCTCTCGCCACCAGGGATAACCAGGTGTCTTTGACAGATAAAGTTAATCAAAAGGGGATGGAGTTGAAATATTTGAAAGGCGGCGGCATTCCTAGGATTGCCTAGTAGAAATACAGTTTTAGTCATAAGTGATGGCTTGGATATATTAAAGATAATATCTCGGAAACAGATAAAGGCCTTTGGAAGGGAAGATCATGGTCAATCAGTTTTGAAAAGAAAAGGTTTGACAGTAATATTAATCAGAAGTGAACATGCTAGTTTTTTTAGATGTAGAGGAAAATGTTAAAAGCATTGACAGGCTTTTGTTTAGGCCCTAAGAATACAGAAAGGGGGATCCCAAAGTTCTGTAATGAGGAACTGTGTATTTAAGGCCTTTTGGTGAAATAGGGTTAGAGTAGGAACACTTCTGAAATCACTGCCACACCTCTACCTGTGTGTGCCGAAATAAATGATGTGTAAGGAGGATAACTGAACAGACTCCCAAGAAAGAAAATAGTGTGATAAAATAAGTAGTATGGATACATGGAACAGAGGTCAGATATGAGTGTTCTACTTGAAATTTTCTTGTCTGAAATAAGAAAATTAACTTTTTTCATAGATGATTAGTAAAGAATTCAATATATGACAAAGTCAAGGACAGGTTAGACTTCATGGTCTCTTAATTCATGAGGATAGGTGGCCAGGACCTTGTCATATGATAGGAGTAAGGGATGGGCAAGTACCTCTCAGTCTGTGGATGAGAGACTAAGGAAATGGCCATGATGATACTACTCTCTTGTGTGCCTTATGGAGAGGTGTGATTTTTTTTAATAAAAAGTTAGAGCTAAATTAACCAGGATGTTAAAAGATACTAGGCTAGTATACAGGAGATGATAGGAAAGAGAGTCTTTAAGATGCAGGGCCAGAAGCTCTCATGAAGATAACTGAGCAGAAGTCTGTAGAATTGCAGAGCTGAGCTGGCAGCCAGAGAGCCATCTCATACATTATATCATGAACATCAACGTTTTATTTCTTTTTACAAGTTGTAAAAACTTATCCTAGACAGTGATTGCATGTGGGGAATCTTAAGATGGGGGTTCTTAATATTACTAAATTGAAATTCAACTTATTCAAAGTGTGAACATTTTGTAAAAACTTTTCCTAATTAGCATGCAAACCCCTTCCCTTCCCCAATTTATTCTTATAGCAAGACTTCTTTCATAAGCTAGTTCTTACTATAATACGAGTAGTTTTAGAGGAATTATGCTATGCAGACCAGGAATTATACGGACTACTATTTCTAAACCAAGAAATCAAAAATTGAAGTAAATAAAACTGTGACTAAAAGTCAAAAACTTAGAACCTTACTGTCCTTGACTAAGTTTTTAGGAAAAAAGATGAGGTACTCAGTAAAACATAAAAATCACAACCTGTTTTAATAGGATTAAAGACACATTTTTTAAACTTTACTTGGAAACTGATACCAGCTTTGCTCTTGGCATCAATTCTTAATTAAAAAAATCAGAACACTTGTCTATTGGCATGTTCCTAAAGGCGTTTACTAGTGATACCTTTCTTCTCCTGAATAGCAATATAATCAAGAAATCACTGACTTGAAACAACCAGTTTTGGTCAGTCAGCCTAAGAGAAGGAGAGGCCCTGGTGGCACTTTACCAGGACCTGCAATGCTCATTCCTGAGCTCTGCTATCTTACAGGTACTGTTGAATTTTGTTTAGTGAAATGAAACCACTGGATTATTTTCCCGTTCTTTTCTAGAAGCCATTAAACGTTCTGTTACTCTCCCCCCACCCACCCATTCCCCCTATAAAGCCCTTAAAGCTGCCTTGTCTCCTTGAAATTCTCTTTCACTTATCCCCACCCTACGCTCCATATGTTTAGATGTGATTCTTCTTTCTTTAACCGTACACCTCTAAATGTTTTACTTAAAGGTCTAACTGATAAAATGCGTAATGATTTTAATGTGATGAAAGATTTAGCTGTTCATACAAGACTAACTCCAGAACAAAGGCAACGTGAAGTAGGAAGACTCATTGATTATATTCATAAGTAAGTCATCTGCATTTCACTGGAGTATGGTTTCAATTTTTTAATTATTTTGTGTGGGTTTCAGGGAGCGGCTCCTTTGGGGGAAGTGACAGAAAGTAATTTTGTTTTCCTTTTGTATTTGCAGTATTTGGGATGGGTTTATTCTTCATGTTTCTAAGTGAGGCTACTATTTGTCAGAGAATAACAGTTAAATTTTGTAGCCCATGGCCTTTCTGATTCTTCTATTAGAAAAAGGTAATAGAAAAGTGAAATGTTTTTGGACATATCTATGTTCTCTCTTTCTTGTAACTTCAGGGGGTTTACTTTGAGGAGGAGATAGTTTGGGCATTAGAATTTTAAGTTAAAGCATATCGTAAAGGGAAACGTAGATGTGATGAGAGAAAAATAGGTTGTCCTTTGTTTCCTCACATTCTCGCTAGGATTTCAGTCCTGAGAGAAATATTGTAATTTATTGTAGGTTGAGATGAATCTCTGTTTGCCTCTGTCTTTTCGTTTTTGCTGTGTTTCCTTAAATTTAATTGTATGTAAATATGTTAAATTCACAGAGATGATAATGTTCAGAGGGAGCTTCGAGACTGGGGTTTAAGCTTTGACTCCAACTTACTGTCCTTCTCAGGAAGAATTTTGCAAGCAGAGAAGATTCACCAAGGTGGAAAAACAGTAAGGCAGTTCTTCAAGTTGTCAGTCAAGTCAGATTCGCAATAAAGCAAGCAGGAATAACCTGGTCACATGCCAGTATAGCTCTGTCCTCACCTCTCTCTTCTCCCCCTAGTGTACCTCCACTCTCTGTCCGCTAATGTCAGCAAAAGAGAAGGAAATGTGGAAGCACTAGAGGGTATGAAGCTTGTAGCTTGGTCCTCAAAATAATCTGTGAGACTTAGCTAAAAGGTGGCTTAATTTTTTTTTTTTAATAACCTGAGTTACTTACATTTAAGGTATAGAAGAATTCTGTGCATCCAATTGGGTTGATATTTTGTCTGCCACAAAAGTGATATTTTACATGGAAAATTCCTGATTTATTTGGCTTCATTTTTTCCTGGACCATATGTTTGAGGGATATGTATTAAATATTGTGATACCTTTTATATTTTATTTTCAGGAAAGGAAAGCAAGTATTCTAAAAATATTTTTCGTGTAATTGAGGCACTGTAAGTGCCAGAAATTTAAAGATTCTTTCATAGAAAACTATGCCCTTCTGCCTTCTAAATGTTGTATGAATAACAACCTAATCCTGTAGCTTAATATTTTAGTTGCAGTTGTTTTTATTATCTCTTGTAGAAATAATAAAAATCCCTGTAGAAATGTTGTTGGGGAGTAGGGGTAGGACATGTAGAAAGCAGTGGGTTCTTTCCTCTGATAAATATCTTTGAGTTTGTTAGCTTTCTGCCTTGCTGACAGATGTTTTTGCAGCTTGCTTTTAGTATCTGACACCTCAGTCAAGTTGCTTAACTTTCAAAGCCTAATTTATTATATCTTTATCATGAGGTAAGTAACACCTATTGTTGTAAGATTTTAGGAAAGATTAAGGAGAATGCAGCTAAAGCACTTGGGAGAGTGCGTGGTATGAGTAGGCACTTGAGTGGCAGCTGTTTATCTGAATATGTTTTAAATAAAGTTGCCATCATCCTTTGGATACGTTTTGTATCTTTTTTCCTACATTGAGGTCATTTTGTCTGTCACTATAGTCCAAATTTAAGAGTAGTACTCTAAGGCTCAGATTATGCCATGATAGAATTATTGAAGACTTTTTGGCTTTATCACTGGGAATTTACAATGGAATTTACAGTGTCTCTGAACTTTCTTCTAGTTTGATTACAATCCACAATTTGCAGATTGGTCAAAAGAAACAAGAGGTGCACCGTTAATTAGTGTTAAGCCACTAGATAACTGGCTGTTGATCTATACTCGAAGAAATTATGAAGCAGCCAATTCATTGATACAAAATCTATTTAAAGTTACACCAGCCATGGGCATACAAATGAAAAAAGCAATAATGTAAGTTTATCAAGTCATTTCTACTCTGAAAATTGATTAGTAGTCATTTGGAGGGCATGGGGACTCAAAAGTGATAAAACTATTAAAAACATAACTAGATTATCTTAGTTTAAAGATCTGATTTAGTTCCCTATAATGTAGATAAACATATTTTAGTAACTCAGAATGGGTGGGAGAACCAGCAGGACTGTTTCTCAAACTATTGCTGTATGTGTTGGAAACAACATTTTGCCTAAAGGGCTACTCTTGGTGTTTTATTTCAAGTGTTTCATATGTTATAATCTATAGGAACTTTTTTATGCATGGTACATTTTTCATTACTTTTTCTGAAGGTTGGATTACATGTTTCCATTTTAGGATTGAAGTGGATGATAGAACTGAAGCCTATTTAAGAGTCTTACAGCAAAAGGTTACATCAGATACCCAGATAGTAAGTAGCTAATTGATACATAGGTGATTGTCCTGGGATGAGTTATTTTATTTTATTTTAATTCTTTTGGTGAGGAAGATTACCCCTGAGCTAACATCTGTTGCCAATCCTCCTCTTTTTGCTGAGGAAGATTGGCCCTGGGCTAACATCTGTGCCCATCTTCCTCTACTTTATATGTGGGATGCCTGCCACAGCATGGCTTGATAAGCCGTGCGTGGGTCCATGCCCAGGATCCAAACCTGTGAACCCCAGGGCCATCGAAGCAGAGCATGCGAATTTAACCACCACGCCACCAGGCCGGACCCTGGGAATGAGTTATTTTAATGCGGCATTTGCAAATCTTAGAACTTGAGTTCATTTTCCAAATGTTATAGTTAGGTTCCCAAACTGGCCACAAAATCTGTATTTTACCTTCATAAGGTAGCTGAATTAATGCTGACTTTAGTTGTGTGCCTAGGAGCTTGTTATTCTACATTGCCAATGGTGAGGAAGGGATAGAGGAAAAACAAAGCTACCTTAAATTTATTTGGACTGAAAGGCTTTAATTATTCTAGGAAATTTGGGGAAAAACAAAGGCACAACAGTAAAAATCAGTATTTAGTTCAGCACACAAGGAAGTATAATTAATGAGGTGGCAAAAACAAATTTAACAATAAACAACATATCTATGGTGCTTTAAACCTAAGGAACTGACTTCATCTAATCTGTTCCTTTTTTTAGCCCTTAATCTCATACTTAAATGCCATAGATCAGATTATTATTATGTTGTCTGGAATAATGGAGACACCAATGATGGGAAAATGATTTTGTTGGAGGCTATAGAAAAGAAAGATAAGAATCTAGAACTGTAAATTGGAGAATACAAGCAATGAGTTAAAGAGCTGACTTCAGCTCTAAAGCTTAAACTTAGATCCCCAGAATTTGGGCAGGGGTTGGTTGGTTTGTTTATTTTCCAGTTTTATTAAGATATAATTGACATAACATTGTGTAAGTTTAAAATGTACAGTGCGATGATTTGATACGTGTGTATATTGTGACATGATTACCACAACAGGGTTGGTTAACTAAACCTCCATCACCTCACATAATCACAAATTTTTGTGTGGTGAGAACATTTAAGATCCACTCTCAGCAATTTTCAAGTATATAATACAGTATTGCTAACTATGGTCACCATGCTGTACATTAGATTCCCAGAACTTACTTATCTTTTAACTGGAAGTTTGTACCATTCGACTAACATTTTCCCATTTCGGGCAGGGGTATATTTAGATCAGGCACTCCATTTTGTCCCCCAGATTGTCCATGCTCTTCATAGGAAATTTCATAGTTTGATCAGATACTGAAGCCTGAGCTTTAAAAGTTTAAAAGCCGTGGGCCTGCCCTGTGGCTTAGTGGTTAAGTGTGTGCGCTCCGCTGCTGGCGGCCTGGGTTCGGATCCTGGGCGCGCACCGACGCACTGCTTCTCCGGCCGTGCTGAGGCTGCGTCCCACATACAGCAACTAAAAGGATGTGCAGCTATGACATACAACTATCTACTGGGGCTTTGGGGGGGAAAATAATAAATAAATAAAATCTTTAAAAAAAAAAAAAAAAAGTTTAAAAGCCGTGATCCTAGGTGGATCATGAGTAGATAAAAACTGTGAGCATTTAAAATAATATTTTTTTGCCCTGCCCTGTTCCTTATCTCTGAATTATTCCAAGTTGGTAATAGAGCATATTTAACTGAGTTCTCAGGTTTTGATGGTATTCAGTTTTGTTGTTTGCTTAACGTGATTTCTTCCCTTTATTAGCATCTATCACTTAGTTGAATGTAATGAGCAGTATCTAAAAGTTAATGTCATACTTTTTAGCTATATGGAAAAGATGAATAGGAAAATAAATGATTATGTGTTTGGCTTTTATACCCCACAAATAGGTTTGGTTTCCTGTCTTCTTCCTTGAACTTAAACATCAGTTTCCTAATTCTTTGTAATGAGGACATTTTGTTGGTTTTTAGGTTGTTTGTCTGTTGTCAAGTAATCGGAAGGACAAATATGATGCTATTAAAAAATACTTATGTACAGATTGCCCTACTCCAAGTCAGTGTGTGGTGGCTCGAACCTTAGGCAAACAACAGACTGTCATGGCCATTGCCACAAAGATCGCCCTACAGATGAACTGCAAGATGGGAGGAGAGCTTTGGAGGGTTGATATGCCTGTAAGTTTGACTTAATTGGCAGATAAAATTTTTAATTGTTATTTAAGAGAAATGGATTTACTTTTTAAATACTGTCGGTATTCTGTTGTATTTAAAATTACAATATTTTTATTAAAGCTGAAGCTAGCGATGATAGTTGGCATTGATTGTTACCATGATACCACAGCTGGACGGAGGTCAATTGCAGGATTTGTTGCAAGCATCAATGAAGGGATGACCCGGTGAGTGCGATTTCGCACCTGTAGATGAACTGTTAGACAAAAAAGGACGTGAATCCAGGGCCTGGTATCTAGGAGGTCTGTGAGGTATAGCAGTTGCATTAATTTTTTGTTTTTAACCTACTGATTTCTCTTACATTATATCCAGCAAAAAAGTTAGGAAAGAAAAATAATTATGGCTACCCTATCTTTGTGTGTGTGTGTGTGTGAGGAAGATCAGCCCTGTGGTAACATTTGCCAATCCTCCTCTTTTTTTGCTGAGGAAGACTGGCGCTGGGCTAACATCCATGCCCATCTTCCTCCACTTTATATGGGACGCTGCCACAGCGTGGCTTGCCAAGCAGTGCATTGGTACACACCTGGGATCCGAACCGGCGAACCCCAGGCTGCCGCAGCAGAGCGCACGCACTTAACCGCTTGTGCCACGGGGCTGGCCCCCTACCCTACCATTTTTAACTTTATTCACTGGCCCTTAATTTGTAATAGTCAAACTGCATTTTAGGCTATTTTATTATTATTTATATTTGGGGGGAGGGTAAATCTCATTAAATGTGACCATCTCTAAAAACTTGATTGCTTAATAATTTTTACTGACCATTGAAATGTAATTTCAAGTTTTCACATTGACTTTATTTTGGAAAAACCACTTGAGTTTACCCAGTTACTTGTATTTCAACATAGTGAAATTATTTTTCAGTGCTTTCCTTAGAACTAAGAGAATTGCCTAGAGTAGGAAAGAATGAAAATTGAAGGTATATCGATGTATTAGCATTACTAATGGATATATTTCAAGGTCTTTTATCTTTGGAGGAGAGCGAAATCTATAATAAATGTTTTCTCACGTGTATAGTAGTACGAGTGTGCTTCCACGTGTGTTGAGGTGTAAACCTAGGAGGCATCTCTGGGTATTATGGTTTAAATTTTATTTTCAGTAATGGAATTATAGTATTGATTTATAATAAAAGAAAACTATGTGACGTCTATGAGGGATTTATTGTATCTTGTTACTTCTGAGATTTGATAAAGTTTTTGGAGATGTTAGCAGATACCTTTAAAGGAAGTTAAAGATCACAGATTGCAAAGAGCAAAATAAACACCATAGAATAATTCAAAAAGGGAAAACTTCTAGACAGTGGAGTTCTCATCTTGGTCATGGTTTTTCTCTGAATAGCTGGTTCTCCCGCTGTGTATTTCAAGATAGAGGACAAGAGCTAGTAGACGGGCTCAAAGTCTGCTTGCAAGGTGAGTCTCCTGTGGTGTTTTCATTCTGTCTCTGAACTGGGGTCTTCAAGAAATTATCCTGACAGCTATGTTATGGAAAAATGTGCCCAGAATCTGATAGAAACACACCATTTTTGTTCTGTGTAAATTTATTTAAAACTTTTCTGGCTTTCTTTCAGCTGCTCTGAGGGCTTGGAATAGCTGCAATGAATACATGCCTAGTCGAATTATTGTGTATCGGGATGGTGTAGGAGACGGTCAGCTTAAAACATTGGTTAACTATGAAGTACCACAGTTTTTGGATTGCCTAAAATCTGTTGGTAGAGGTTACAAGTAAGCATGCAAATTGTAAAGTATTTTTTGTTTATAAAATCACACCTTTTTATCTTTGAAATTAGTGTCACAAGATGAGAAGGTAAGTAAGAACCTAACCTGATAGGTGCAGTAGGGCTTGAAATAATGGGGCGTGGGGGTGGGAATTTCTCCTGGAGATTTTTCATGGAGAAGGAGAGTCTGGAAATGGAGAGTGGTAATGTAGTGTATCCATTCCTTCAAGGAATGACACATTGAGACACCTTTACCAATCATCTGCCTGCTTTCTTTCTCACCTAAAGCCTTCAAGTGTAGGGATCTGATTATTCCACTACATCTGTAGGCATCCACAGAATTGGGTATTGGAATAAATATTCCAAGTAGTCTTAACTTACTCTTTTTTTTTTGGTTTGTTTTTGTTTTTTTCGTGGGGAAGATTAGCCCTGAGCTAACATCTCTTGCCAATCCTCCTCTTTTTTTGCTGAGAAAGATTGGCCCTGGGCTAACATCCATGCCCATCTTCCTCTACTTTGTATGTGGGATGCCTGCCACAGCATGGCTTAAGCGGTGCATAGGTCCGTGCCCAGGATTTGAACCTGCAAACCCCAGGCCGCCGAAGCAGAGCGTGCAAACTTAACCACTATGCCACTGGGCCAGCCCCTTAACTTACTCTTTCTTAGCCTCATTGTATGGTGAATACTTGTTTAATTTCTTTGTGAACTCGACTGGACTGGTACTTGATCAGTAAGATGATTGGCACTTGTTTGGTCTCCTAGGAGGAATGGTTTTACTTCCTCCTTTTAGATGATACGCAGAACCAAGGGTAGTGCTGAATACTACATTTGTCCTCTTTTGAAACCCACACTCGTTTTTGCCTTCCTCTGCTCTCCTACAGACATTTTTGTCCATGCCATTTGGCAGTAAATTGTATACTATCTTAAGATATCTGTTTTAATAAGTTGCATTGTTTAACTTTTTGTCTTTATCAGATTGTGAGCAAGTTGAGATAAAGTACGATTGTACTAACAGCTTAGTGCATAATATATTAAAGATCTGTGGATTTGATTTTTCAGGATACTTAGAAAATCTGGGAGGCTTGTTCGTGTGTGTGTGCGTATGCATATTTAAACACTGATTATTTTTATGAGACCTTTTCAGCCAGCATTTGGTATCATTATAGAAATGAGAGATACTGAAAGCCATTGACTATAACTGGGCTCAGTGTGATGTATGTGGCCCATGGCTGAGTAGTTAAGAGCTTGTTTCTTATTTCTAGCTAAATTGGAGGGTACTTCCAAGTCATCTTTAGCCAGATTCTAAAAGACTCCTTCTAAGTATTGATTCTACACATTTCTTAAAATGAGATTATTATGCCAGTAAGTTCTCAGAGCAAGTCAGGGATGTTCATCTCTTTTGAAGTAATTGTGTTGCAGATTAAAATGGTGATAACCATTTGTTAATATTTTGGAAATGAAGGTTAATATTCTTTCCTATCCCCTTAAAATTTGTATTTTATCACTAAAATAATGGTATTTTATTTTATTTTGTTTTTTAAAGTTTTATAAGCTTTATTTTATATTTTTCTCTGATTTAGGTTTTCTGTTTGGGGAGGTGTGATGTTGTGGTAGGGCGTAGAGGAAGGTCTAAAATGGACTGCTCCTGAGTCTTTTTTTTTTTTTTTAAAGATTTTATTTATTTTATTTTTCCCCCCAAAGCCCCAGTGGATAGTTGTATGTCGTAGCTGCACATCCTTTTAGTTGCTGCATGTGGGACTCGGCCCCAGGATGAACGGAGAAGCGGTGTCTCGATGCGCACCCGGGATCCGAACCCGGGCCACCAGCATCGCAGCGCGCGCACTTAACCACCAAGCCACAGGGCCGGCCCTCTTTTTTTTTTTTTTATTGTTTATTACTTTAGCAATCAGCATTTTCTAGTCTTCATTGCCTTTTTCTCATATGTAGAGAGAGAGAAATTTTCAAGAAGTGGAGAGTGGAGGTAAAAGTGCAAGTTGATCTTTGCTTGAGCTGACTATTTGGGATACTGGGAATAAACACTGTTGGCCATGCTGGGGCCTGCATCTCTTTGAGTCTTTGAGCCCTTTGGGTTTGGTTCCCAGGAGGACTGGTAGAGATAGCTCTCAAAGAGGAGATTCTAGCCCTAGTGAGTGAGTATCTGTGAGCAGGGTCCTCCTCAGTGTGCGATGTTGAGCTTGGGGAGGCTGGGGGGGCTTGCCTGCCTGGCTCTTCAGCTCATAGGATATACTGTTGCAGGGAAAGAGAATTTAAATTGATTGCTTGGACTAATGTGTAACAAACTATTGAATAAAATAGATTTCACATCTTCAATTGTGCTGTTATTGATGACTGCAGAGATTAGTGATCACGAGCAATATGTCTTAAAATCAGAGTTGGGTTAATTCCAGCTTTGCCTCCATCTGTGAAACAGGCCGCAACTAACCAAGATTGTTGAAAGGAATAAATGAGAATGTTTAGTGTACTTCACACAGTGCCCAATAAGCACTCAATAAATGGTAAATAATTTGTGTAGAAAAGAGCTTAAAATTGCATATAAAAGTAAAATAGTATCAAGAATTATTCCTCACTTTGAAGAAATGCAAAGTTTGAACTTAAATATTTGTAGTTATCCTTAGAACTACAATATTTGTTTTTTACTTGAGGTGTTGGTGTTAAGTTTTTGTAAAGATGCACTGTGGGTTAGCTCATTTAGGATGTTTGATATAAGAAGAAATCAAAAAGTCACTTTGCGTACTTGTGACTTGTCTTTCTGTCACTGCATTTGCTAAATTGTTTCTTGTGATGTCACAGGACTAAAATCCACTGTCTTGGTGCCTGAGTCTGTGGCTTTGTTTTATCCAGAGCTGTTGTAGCTGGACAGCAATAGATCTACATGGGTAGATGGTGATATTTCTAAAAATTTCCTGTTTATTTAAGTAAAATCACCTTCCTGTCCCTTCTGTACCTGGCTACTACTACCATAAAGGGGAGCACAGTTAGGATTATCATTGAACAGAAATTCCCAATTTGGGGTCTTTCTGACCATTTATCCAGAGAGTATACCCTGACCCACCTACAGCAGTTAAACATTACCAGGTCCATACTACATGTAAAGCCCTCTGCTTCCCAATGTTTGGAGTAAAGTGTATTTGTACTCAAGGAACTAATGTTCTATTTGGAGAAAGGGCACAGGAAAAATTGAGGCACTGATAATCGTAATATTTATCAAGTGCTTTCCATTTTGTCATTTCATTTATTCCCAAATGGATGTGTGTATTCAAGAGTGACTGTTTCAAACAATGGATTTGAAATGAACCTTTAAGAGATGGATAGAAAAGAGTATGCAGGATATTCAAGCCGACTACATACATACTGCCAGTTAAAGGGCTGCTCTCCACGTCAAAAGGCATGTGAGAGGGACAGTGGGTCCAATCTGATACAGAGCTAGAAGTTCACCAGGTTCCAGAAGGGGGTTAGTCTTGACATAGGAAAGCCGACTGAAGAATTGAATTGGGGAGGGAAAGGATAAAAGAGGGAGAATGCTGGTGTCGATGTGTGGTAGGCTGAGGAGTGATTGAGCCACGAGAGAAAGACAGAGATCCCTGACACATTGTGAACCAGTAATTTTGAAAAGCAGTAAGTTAGACTTTGAGACTACTGAAAGATTTTAGAGTTAATATCTTATTTTCCACATAGTAGAAAATGCCCACTGAAGAGTGTTTCAAATTGTGAACTTTGAAGACACGCTGGATTTAATGTTTAGCGTGATAGGTATGTAATATGCTTGGTCTATCGATGAAACATCTACGTGACCTTGTGTTACAGGACATACATATATGCCATTTTGTTTTCTACCCACAATTTGTTCCTGGTCCTTACTCCAGGTTCTTACAAGTTGTGGCATCTTCGTTCACAACTTGGATAGATAATATGCCCCAAGAGGGATATGTGTTTCTTTTAAATGGAGTATGTGAATGTCTGAATGATTCATTGCTCTGAAAATAAACGTTCATCATCATCTTTAAGCCCAAGACTGACGGTAATTGTGGTGAAGAAACGAGTGAATACCAGATTTTTTGCTCAGTCTGGAGGAAGGCTTCAAAATCCACCTCCTGGAACAGTTATTGACGTGGAGGTTACCAGACCAGAATGGTAAGTTCTGTATGACTGGATGAAGATTGTTTTTTGTTTTGTTTTTTTGAGCATGGCCTCTATACTTGATCAACTTTAACACATTTACTTTTTAGTTCTCATGCTATATTTATTATAAATACTTAAGTCTTCAATTAGTTTGATCTAATATTATTAGTAAAGCCCATGATTTATTAACTTAGTGTCTGAAATGATGAACAGAGGTTTCTGTGTGCAGTTTTTCTTCGGAGGAAGAGGGTTATTGTCTGTGGCATCCATTATACATACAGAGGTTAAGAGCTGCTGCTGTAGATTGCTTTTGCTTTTTTTTTTTTTTTTTTTTTTTTACATCTGTAACCTCATCCACAGATTCTTGTTTTCTCATCAGAATTTTTAGCTCTGTAATGCACATAGTTATTCAAAGACCAAAAAGTTTCATCTGAAACACAGTTACAGATGAGAGAAGTAGCTTCTGAGTAAACAAAGTTCTTTATGTAACCTGGGACTACGCTCTGCCATACAAAAATCCGAAAGCCAGTTAGAACATTCCAGGGCATACTGGGCACATGGCAGTCTTAGCACACAGGGTTCATCTGTAAAGTCATGAAACTTAGTTCTCAAAAACGTTTTGTCAGGGTAGATGTACAGTGTGGTAAGTCATGTTCATAACAGCAACTCATTGGTCAATTGAAATTAATGCCCTCCTCATGAAAGTGAATAGTTAGGACAATTTCAGTTTTTATATGTAAACATTTTGGAGCCTTTTTAAAAAAGGCAGCTTTAATCAGGATAAAGGGTTGGCCTATGTGCAGAGTTTGTGGAACACTTGTATGAACCTTGGGTAAATGAGGCATTACTGTACTAACTTTATGTAGACAAATGATAATAGAACACAAATTTTCATTCTTTTTAATCAGTTCTGTGACAGTGGATAGAAATTTTTATTTCGAGAAGCATTATCTTGGATTTGTCTTTTTCTCAGACAGACGTTAGTTATGGCAGCTCTTCAGAAGGATGCTAACCTATTAGGGGAAAGTCAGCTGAAGACGACAAAATGGCGAAGATGATAACTTAGCAAATTCATTTCCTGCAGGGTTCTCCAACCATTCAGAATGACCTCTTGATACTTTCTAACATTACTGGTACTCTGATAACCAAAGCTCAGGAGTAACATTGACCTGAAGACAAGTGATTTAAACAAACTGCATAAAATCCAAGTTGAATTATGGAGTATGAAAAAGTTTATTACTTTTTATCAGGTGCTATTCAAATACTTGGAGAAGTCCTCCTTTAATGAGTACCAGAATCATTTTTAGTTGCCAGCACTTTGGGAATGTGCTTAAATTGGGAGCTAAGGTTTTGATTCTGGCTCTCTTGTCATTTCTCTGTTCTTTGGGCAAGTAATTTAACATTTCTGAAACCCTCATTCTTCTAAAAAAACTAATCTTTTGTAGATCAATTCTGATTTTATAATTTCTCTAGTTTCAGTGGACATAATAAGTTGCAAAGTTAATTTCGTTTTATCTTTATCAGGTTAAATTACAATATCTCTGGCTTGATGCTTTATTGGTACCAAGAAAATGAAAAAAAACTGATGTTATTTCTTTATATTTGCACTACTTGGTTTTTGTTTTACCATTTGGGTCCTATACTAGTTCTATTTATATTCTTGCATTTTCTCTATTCCTCTTAAAGATTTGCTTTAAATCCTTAATGATTACAATTAGTTAAGTAGGTCTTTGTGAAATAACCCTGGGAACAGCAAGAGGGGGAGGTTCTGTGGTAAAAGCATGTTTTGGGAATGACAGTACATGAAGCTAGACCTCCTCCAGTTCCCCCACTGTTGCTGCCTTCGAGAGCCTCTGTTACTGCTCAGTCATCTCCCTCAGATGGAGTGGTGGAAACAATGAACTAAGTGTACACCATTGTAATTAGCAGCCATGTCAAATGGTTGTTAATGCCCTGAGGCATCATGACAAATGTTTAAAATATAAATGATAGTAGTGTCTAAACCATCTTTCACTCCTAAGTGTTCCAAAATATTTCATGAATAACAAGTTCCTGGACTACAAGGAAGCACATTATGTCTTGAAGTGATTACATTACAGGATTACATACAGGATCTTTTCACTCTAAGAAACTGTAATCATCTTAATTTTAGCTTTCAAAAAGATACGCCTTACATACATATGGTTTTTTCTTTTGTAATTCCAGGTATGATTTTTTTATTGTGAGCCAGGCTGTGAGAAGTGGTAGTGTTTCTCCCACACATTATAATGTCATCTATGACAGTAGTGGCCTGAAGCCAGACCACATTCAGAGGTTAACTTACAAGCTATGTCATATCTATTATAACTGGCCAGTAAGTATTTTTATCTATTGATATTTCTTCACATCATTGAGATTCACTTTTCAAAATGGAATTGCTATGTTTTCAAAGGCTTGTTAATACTGAGATTTACAATCTAAAGAAGCTAGATTTAGAGTAATAGAACCTTTTTTTTCTTCAAAGGGTGTCATTCGCGTTCCTGCTCCTTGCCAGTATGCCCACAAACTGGCTTTCCTTGTTGGCCAGAGTATTCACAGAGAACCAAATCTGTCACTGTCAAACCGTCTTTACTACCTCTAACCTACAGAAGAGGACAAGATGTAGCTGTTTTTTCTTTTTGAAATTATAACTTTGGGATTTTTTTAAGCTGTTTTTTTTTAACTGTTTTCTTTCTAGATGAAACTTAGGAAGGGAATTATTTCTAACATTGCTTATTAACTGACTTATTTTTTAGGTAAAAATTAAGATTTTATATTTTATCTTGTTTGCTTCCATAAATATGTTGTAAGGATTTTTTTTGTTTTGAAAAAAATGTGGATAAAGTACTTTGTATTATAAACAGACTCTCTTAAACTATTTGAAAAGTGGAGATTCACTTGAAAGTACTTTCAGGAGTTAGCAAGTCCTACTTGTAAACGTATATTAACCTTATTTTTGAAATATTTATTTTGAATTTAAAGGAGAGAGAAGGCATAAAGTGGGAAGCTTACTACAATCGAAAGGTAGGGTTTTATTTGGGTATCTGATATCTCATATTTTAAAGATAAAGGCTGCCATTAAATAACCCTAACAAGGTATAGGAAAGGTGTGAGACCCTATAGAGAAATATGCTTATTTTTTATTTAATTTTGGGGGCTAGGTGGTAAAAAAGATAGTTGAGAAGTTTTATATCTTTGTCCAAAGAACCTTTTTAAGACTCTTTAACAGAAAGGTCCAGTAGTCTATATTAATATTACTTTGTTTTGCAACTGGGATGTCATTCTATTTGTTATAAAATAAAATTAAAGTGATTGTCACTTTATTTGAGTAATAGTGTAATTTTTGTTTTTACTGAAAGCATATGCATTTTCTTTCCATTTAATGTATTTCTTAAACTGCTGGAGAGTACACTCAGTTAAAAGTAAACAGTTTTCATTTATGAAAGCTAAATTAGTGTCACTTATAAACTTCAGTGTCAGAGTAAAATTCTGTTAGGAGATATTGCCACCTGCAATATTATTAGTATAAGAATGGATATCCATAGCTTGTAAGAAAATGCAGAAGTCCTTTGTTATTGTGAAGTTGATAATTGTTATTATTCACATCTACATATTTATAGGAATTTTCAGGAAATTTTGCAAAGAGCAGGCTTGAAGTTAATGATTAATTGTGTGTCGTGAGAACTCCTTTAAACATTCCTTATAAATGTAATGAATGTAGACATTGATGATCATACAAAAGCCACTAGAACTGTAATTTAAAATAATGTAGTTCAGTAAAGTTACTTGTCTTACCATTATTGTACTTGGTCTTATCAAATAAATGCGTTTTGGTTTTAGCCTTAACATATTATGAATGAAAACCATTTTATTTTCCTTTCAGTTCTTTGAGCTAATACCTGTTTTTAACATTGTTCTTGGCTATTAGCCCAGGTTCCTTGACCTGTTTGATTTCTAAACATCAGGAGAAAAGAAACACAGAGGATTGTGAAGTTTCAGAAGAATGCCAAATGAAGACCAAAAAATCGATAATAGAAGTTGTTAAAGGTTGTGACAATATTAAGGAGTATAAGAAAATCTAATCGTACAACTGTCAAAGATTGATTTGGGGCATTTATTTATGGATTTTTATGCCTAGTCAGTAACTGAAGTCGTTAAAGTCTCCTCCTTAGCAGATTTTAAACTATCCCTTAAAGTTGAAAGGCTTTAATGTCTTTAAAATATGAAAAATTGGTAAATTCTGTAAAAGTTGCAGTAGTCAAGAGACTCACTGTATCATAAAGACTTTGTTGTTGCAAGGGACAAAAACACCTCAAATTAATTTAAGCCAGAAGAGGGTTTGATTGTTTTTCTCATTCATCCTAGGCATTGGTTCCCAAATTGAATCTGTTAAACATCACTTTGCTTTGTAGTAACATAGACTACTGGGTTCCAAACCAGACCTGGGAATCAACGTCTAGGGGAGAGGTGGAGTGAACTGTCTATTAAACATATCCCAGGTGGCTTGGCCAGGAATTTTGGCAAATGCCAATTGAGAAGGTATATAGAGTCTAGTTGATGAAATGATATTGGGGATGTCTCTCTGTTGGTCCTGCTTTCGTTTTCATCAGTAGACTTCCTTCATGGGGTGACCAAAATGGTCACAAAATCTAGGTTTGTGTCTCAGCTTCACCCCAATGAAAGAAACACCTCTTCCTCCTTGATTGTAGCAACACTCAGGCTGTTTACACATCTTTGAACCTGAGAGATGCACTGTCCTGATCGGTTGAGCCTGGCTCACATGCTGTATACTTGGAGTGGTTGGGTAAGATGAGGCCCATCTGGGAGTTGGTAAAGGAATAGTTCCCCAAAGGAAAATTCGGGTGCTCCAACCAGAAGGTGGAATGGATAGGTAAACCACAGTGGATGTCATCTACTGTACTTGTTAAAGGCAGGTCAACTGTTGGATAAAGGTAGTAATTCCAACTGTCCCTAGAGAGACAAGTACACAGAACATGTATAAGGGAATCCATTGCAGCACTTTCAAAGAACAAAGCAAAAACTCAGACTGAAATCCAGGTTTCTTCCTTTAAAGAGAAATATGCACACCTGAGTTCTGCTTCTTAAGGCTTTAGCGTTGAAGACATTGACTTCAAGCTCTCCCTTCCCAGTGCCTAGTCTGACCATCAAACATGGCAGTTCCTGAAGTGACCAAGTGGTTTGGCTGGTTCCTCAAAAGTGCATTACAGCAAGAAATCTGCCTAGTTTTTTCTGGGTGCACAGGTTTTTTTCCCTCAATCCCCAAATGTTCCCCTCATTGAAGCTTCCTATGTAATAGTTTCAAAAGAGATTTCCTAGAACTCACAGAAATTTTGAGTATTCTCTTTTCTGGAATTTCTGTTAACAAATAGTGTCTCTTTCTGTCCTCTGTGTCAAATAAAGTTCTTCAACAGCAGTTTCAACCTGGTGCTATGATAGGAATCTTCAGGTATTCTATGTTTTTGAGGTTTAATTCAAGTTTGTGTAATTGGTATTGTCATTCAGATACAAGATTTCAGGGACTAGGTTTATTTCTGTTTGTATTCATTATTCCAACCCAATTACTTAAAAAATCCATGGTGCAAAATAGAGAAATTGTAAAATTTTCAAGTGATCAAGTCAGTGGAGAGTCCATGTCTACGTGTATAGTAAGAGGGCCCCTCTATATAGGCCGTGGTTAACAGGAGGCCGCAGTGCCTTTGCTCCAGGTAAGACTGCCCTTTCTAGCACCCTGTGCTGCCGTCAGCCGAATTCAGGTGGGAACTCTAGAACTCGGCCTCTGATGAGACCTCTCAACCCTCCCCCTCGTCAGTCAGGATCTCCCACATACATGCCTGGGAACCATTAGGATGAGTGGCACGTCCCTTATCCCTGAAGTCTTATTGCGAGCTTAGGGCTCCATGCAATCCCTGATATTTCAGACTAGTCTCCAGCAAGCTGCTTAGGTAGCCTTTTCTGACAGCATCGTCTATTAAGACCTTTTACCGTATCCTGTGGAATTGATGGTCATATCAGCAGCTCCTTGTTTGACAGGTTCCTTTACCTTCTTGCTTTAACACACCTTGCTTTCTCCCAGGACACTTCCCGCATTTGAGTGGCACCTTTGTCCCGCATACCTCCAGTCCGTCTGGGTCTGGAAGTAGGGGAGGTGTTTTTCATCAGACACATCATCCACTCCCCCTCCCTCTAGTAGTCGTTTGATGCCCCCTGAGTTCAGACTTCTCAGCAGGAGCTTTAGCTTCTGGCCTGCTCACATTGTCCGGTGGTACTTTGGTCCAAGTCCTGGCTAAAACACACCAGTTAAATCCAATGTTTTGCCTAGTTGCCTGTTCCCATGCAAACGAACATGGCTGGAGACAGGCAGCATGCTTCACTAATACACATTGGAACTCATGTGACAGTGGTCTTGAATGATGTTCAGCACACTGCATGTCTAGCCCGTCTGGCTCCTGGCTCTCATGTCTGTCTCACCTTCTCCCCTCTGCCTAAACCACCAGCACTGCTTGCGTGCTCACTCTCGGCTGATCGCCCTGCTTTCTGTTGCACTGAAGACGCAAGCAGTCGTGAGGACTTCACAAGCTCCCACATCCATCTAGCGGCCTGCAGGCGCCCAGTATGTTCCTCTCCCTTGCATTGTCGTGGGAATCTGTGCCACTGGCTAAAGTTAACGACACTTGCTGGTGCACCAGACACCTGTTTACTCAACGACGTTGCTCTAGAATCACATCTTGTTCTGCATCAGTTTTTTCTTTTCCTTATTCATTCCCAGCAGCCTACAAACCTAGTTTTCTCCATCCTGAAAAACAGGGCTCTTGGGCCCCCATGTCCTCTGTAGCTACTGTTCAGTTTTTCTCTTCCCCCTTGAAGCAAAGTTCCTGTATTGTCTCGAACTCCTTTCCTCCCCATTCTCTCTCAACCCAGTGTTCTCAAGATCCTTCGGGATCTCCATGTTGGTAATTGGTCAATTCTCAGCCCCCATCAATTAACCTGTTGGCATATCTGACGCTGCTGTCCCCTCTCCGAGAAGTACTTTTTTTGCCTGGCCTCTAGGATGCCATACTCTGTTGGCTCCCCTGCCCTTACTGTTCCTTCTCAGTTTCTCTTGTTGCTTCTTCATGGTCTCCATTAACTTCATTCCATTAACTATTAGAATGATGCTGTCATCACTTCATGTAGCCTCTAGAAAATACCTTATGCCTGTGAAAGAATTAGAGTGAAAAAGGCAAATGACCTCAACAGTATAAAAAAAGTTTTGACCACAGAACCCTGATAGAGTCTCAGGGTGCCCCAGGGGTACCCGGACCACACTTTGAGAACCTCTGGTTGAAAAGATATCTCAATGTGTCCAAAACTAAACTGATGTCCCTCAGACCTGCTCCAGTTCAGTCAGTTGGAACTCCATTTTTTCAGATGTCCAGGCCAAAAACTTTGGAGTCTTCTTGAATCGTGTATTTCTCATGTCACACCCTGGATTCCTCAGTAAGTCTTGAGTATCCCACCACTATTCCTGTCCCTGTCCCAAGCCCCCTCTGTCTCCTCTGAATTACTGGGGTGGCCTTCTCAACTCATCTTTCTGCATTTGCTTTACTGTCACTTTGATCTGTTTTCAGCAAGTAACCGGGGTGATCAAGTTCCTGCGATGGGTTCCCATCCTACTCAGAGAAAAATCAAGTCATTGCAAGAGCCTGGCCAGGTGTCCTGGCTCTTTGTAGACCGCCAGGTACCCTCGTCCTGCCTGGCGTCCTCCGAGCCCAGATTTCCATGTGATCCTTCAGGTCTTGGCTAAAATGTCACCAGCAGAGGGACCACTTTCCAAATTTTCTACATCCCACAAGCCCAGAGATGCACCCACTCTGTTCTCCTCCGTAGCTTTACAGGTATCAATAATAGATTGCCTGTTGTACTTTTTATCTTTTCCCCCACTAGAATGTGAGCTCCAGGAGGACAGTTGACTTCTGTGTCTTGTTCACTGTTGTCTCCCGACTGCCTGTATCAATGCCGGGCACATAGCAGGTTCTCAAATATTTGTTGAGTAGATAAATAACTCATACAACCCTTACCATTCGGCCCCTGTATACTTCACAGTGGTTCTCAACCTCGGCGGTACATTCCTGTCACCAGAAAGCTTTAAAAACAACTACCGGCCGTGCCCCACCCAGTTCTCTTAAGTGAGAATCTTGGCTTAGGATCTGGACATGGGTACCCTCAGAAATCTTCCCAGGGCTGGCAACAATTGGGATAGAGTTCTACCAGCCGGAGAGATGAAGCTATCATTGTGGGCAACAACCAGTCAGGCCTCCAAGAGATCCGATCCTAAGCCCCAGCCTCTGGCCACAACTCAGCACTAGGAGTTCTGCTCCATTGCATTGTTTGCTTCATGGGCACCTGGAAAAGTAGGCCCAACCCAGTCCATCCCTGCCCATCCTCCCCACTCACCTGGCTTAAGTCCAGTGCAAGGGTGTGATGAGGGGTGGCAGGAAGAAGTGCTTCAGAGGGGGACCGTATGTCCTCAGCTGTGGCATGGCCAGGGCTGCTGTAGCACAGACAGGTACTTGGCCCTGGTCCTGGGGTCTATGGAGACTGCACCTGCCCAGGAGGCCACCAGGCCACAGAGGGTCATTCCTGGGCCACAAAGCAGCTGTTTAGGAATTTGAATGCTTTCACATTTTGTTAAGGGCCAACCCCTTCCCATCTGGCCCCAGGGATCTCTGAGGTTGGGGATGGGTTAGTATATGTACTTTCTTTCTGGACAATGCAAGAATCTTTGAACACTTTAATTCCATTCTCTGCTACCAACTTACATGCCATTGTTTTAACTCAACTTTATTAAGTATAATTTACGTATAAGTGAACCCAATTTGATGAGTTTTGACAAATTTATATACTTCTGTATCTCTAAAACCATGAAGATTTAGAAAAACGTCTATTCCCTCCCTGCCACAAAAGGTTCCTTCTTGCTCCTTTGCCAACAATCCTTCCCACCTTGACCCCAAGCAACCAATGATCTGCCTTTCTCCTACTCGAGGATTTCCTGTAAATGGAGTCATATAGTATGTACTCTTTTGTGTCTGGCTTCTTTTGCTCATTATAGTGTTTCAAAGATTATGTTACTGTCTGTGTAAGTGGTTTGTTTGCTAATTGGTATTCCACTGTATTGTTATATCTCAAATTGTTTATTCACCATCAACAGATGGATATTTTGAATATTTCCTATTTTGGGCTATTTAAACTAAAAAATTGTGTTCACGCCTTTGTGTGGACATATATTTTTATTTCTCTTGGGTAAATAAGACCTGGAATTGCCGGATCTATATACTAAGTGTTTCTGATTTTATAATAAGCTGACACATTTCCAAAGTGACTGTACTCCTGTCTCTTCCTCCCTGGAATGTGTGCGAGTTCCAGTTGCCCCACATTCTCACCACTATTTTTGATGATATCAGTCTTTTTAATTATAGTCATTCTAGTGGGTGTGTAATGTTATCTTATTTGGGTTATTATCTGCATTTCCCTGCTGATGATATTGAGCATCTTTTTGTGTGTATATTGGCCTTTCTTACATCTGAAAAGATGAAGTGTCTGTTCAAGTCTTTTGCACATTTTTTTAAATTGGTTGGTCTTATTGAATTTGAAAAGTTCTTTATATATTTTGGATATAAATCTTTTGTCAGATATTCGCATTATGAATGTTTCCACCCAGTTTCTGGCTACTGTTTTACTTTAAGTATCATTCAAAGAGAAGGCATTTTTAAATTGGATGAAGTCCAATTATCAGGTTTTTTTCTCTTATAGTTTGTGCTTTTCGTATAGAAAATATCTTCTTAGCCAAATTTCTATTATGTTTTCTTCTAGAAATTTTATAGTTTCAAGTTTTTCATTTAGGACTGTGATCTGTTTTGAGTTAATTTTTGTGTATCATGAGAGAGAAGGGTCACTTTTTCCTCTCATAAATATCTAGTTCTTTCTGCAACATTTCTAGAAAAGACTATATTGCCCCCATTGAATTACCTTGGCAGCTTTGTTGAAAATTAACCTACTGTATATCTATGCATCTATTTCTAGACTCTCTAGTTTGTCCCATTGATTTATGTGTCCTATTGATTTATGTGTCTCTAGTTAACACAAAAGTAACACTGCCGTGGTGATTGTAGCTTTATAATAAGCCTCAAAATCAGGTAGTGTGAGTCTTTCAGCCTTGTCTTTTTCAAAATTATTTTGACTATTCTAGATTATTTGCATATCTGTATAATTTTTTTAATCAGCTTTTCAATTTCTAGAAAAAGTTTCCTGGGATTTTGACCAGCATTTTACTGAGTCATTGATCTATTTGGGGAAAATTGGCAGTTTAACAATATTATATCTTTCAAACCATGAGCATATTATATATCTCTATTTAGGTGCTTTTATAGTCTCTAAGTAGTGTTTCATACTTTTCAGTATACAGAGCTTACACATATTTTGTTAAATTTATCCCTATTTCATGTTTTTGATCCTAATATAAGTAATTACATATTATATTTTATTTGTTATTGTATCATTTATATCTGTATTTTAATTTCCATTTCTAATTGTTCCCTGCTGGTTTGTAGAGGTACAGTTGATTTTGTATGTTGACCTTGTACCCCATCACCTGCCAAATTCACTTATTAGTTCTAATAGCATTTTGTAGATCCCTTAGCATTTTCTACACACACAATCATGTCATCTGCAGATAAAGACTATTTTGCTTCTTCCTTTCCAAAGTTTACTTCTTTCCAAAGTTTACTTTTACTTCTTTTTCTTTCCTTATTGCACTGGCTGGAAGCCTTAGTACAATTTTGAATACGAGTAGTCAGATGGATTCCCCAGCATTGTTTCTGATGGAAGAGGGGAAGTGGTCAGTTTTGCACCATGAACTGTGGTTTTGGCTGTTAACTTTATCAAGTTGAGATAAATTCCTTTCTTTTCCTAGTTTCCTGAATAGGTGTTGAATTTTGTCCAATGCTTTTTCCTGCATCTATTGAAATAATTGGATAGCTTTTCTCTTTCGTTCTGTTAATACAGTAAAATACATTATTTTTTTTCAGAATGTTAAACCAACCTTCATTCCTGGGACCACAGTTGTGCATAGTATATATCATCCTTTTTATATATTGCTGGATTCAATCTGCTGATACTTTGTTAAGGACTTTTTTTTAAATTTATGATCATGATGCTCTTGGTCTGTAGTTTTCTTGTAATATCTTTTTCTAGTTCTGGTATCAGGAGAATGCTGGCCTCACGCGTTTGGGCATTTTCTTTCTTCTCTGCAAGAATTTGTATACAGTTGGCATTATGTATTCCTTAAATGTTTGGTAGTATTCATCAAGCTAAGTCCAGCTCTATATTGCTTGGAGTTTGTCCACATTTTCATATTTTAGCAAATTTATAAATATTTTCAAAGATTTAGAGAAACATTAGTCCTGGCTACTTTTGCTGATTTTTTGGGAGGGTGGGGGGAGAAATTGGCATCATTTTTTTTTATTGTGGTAAAGTGTATGTAATATAAAATTTACTATTTCAACCATTTTTAAGTGTGTAGTGGCTTTGAGTACATTCACACTGTTGTGTAGACTTTAATTTCTTATATCACTATTTCTTAAACTGAAATATTTTTTTAAAATTTAAGACATTCCATTTAATCTAGAATTTCAGGGTTGGTTTTTTTTTTTTTTTTTTTTACATTAGATCTCTAGAATTTATTCATCTTGCATAACTATAACTTTGTACCTTTGATCAACATCTCTCCATTTCCCCTTCTCCCCAGCCCCTGGCAACCACCGTCTTACTCTGCTCCTAGGAGTCTGACTATTTTAGATTGCACATGTGAGTGAGATCCTGCAGTGTTTCTCTGTCATCAGTTCTTCACTTTGTAAGTGCGGTAAGTGAAAACACAATTCACCATCACTGACGTTGTGGCAGCAGTTATAATTATGTACTTCTATACATACAGTTTCATGAAGTTATGCATTTGAATTATATTTCATCTTGCTATAAGCTTGTTGGTTTTACCTCTTGATTAGAATAAACCCTATTATTTGGAGAATTTTAAAATGATTAAGACTTTTAGGAAAATTCTTTATGTTTGAGAGGTTAAGTTGTATTTTATTGTATTTAGTTGGTGTAGCTCTTTCTTCAGATCATTTCAATTCTGAAGTTGCCAAAGGGACATATTACAAATACAGTTTGAATTCACTCTCGAAGTCTTTGTTGTACGTGAGTATTTCACAAGAAATACTCAGTGCTAATTACCTTTTACTTGCCCCTGAATGGATTGCCACCAGCAATGTGAGTGTGACAGCACTTTGTAAATGACTCCCAAAACATAGGTCAAAATTATCTTAGAAAAAAAGGAGTGAAAAAAAGGAGTACCAGAAAAGTTACGGTTATAGTTTTTCTTAGACATATAGGAGAAAGGAATTCAGTTATGCTGCTATGATAAAAAGTGTCTAAAACAAAGATACAGAATAAACGGCATTGTATAAAATAACAAATTTTATTCCTATAAAATATTTTACACTAACTGTACACATGCACACACCCACACAGTACTTAACCACACATTGAGTTATTTCCTTTTAATAAATCTACCACATACTGTTATATTACAATTTACAATATAGTCCTTGAAGACACAATGGGGAAAGCTTTGTCATTCATTTATAAACCTTCCATAAATTACAAAAGAAAGGCAGTCTGAAAAGTATGTATAAAGAGTAAAAACAATTTACAAGTGGACAAGAATTACAAAATAGTAACCATCAAATACATCTGCCAGCAACTTTGTAAGTCTTTTGTTCAAGTGCCAATGATGAAGGTTGGTGTGGAGTCATTTTGAACAGACTTAAATTTAGGATGTTTTGGGTGTGCCTTATGCATTATGTGGATTAATTTATGTGTGTTCTGTTCATTGCTGTGTTTGTGTATGGCATTTTGACAAATAATGAAAGTAACATAAATCCATATGCCGAAAAATGTAACACTAAAAGCAATGAAAATTAGCTTTCTGGCAGGTTGGAGGAGTGGTACTTTACCAAACAAAGTTACTTTCTCTCCCCTCTTTTGAGTGATTTGAGTAAGTAAACATTTTCTGTGTGTTGCCTGGCTTGCTTTGAAAGATGAAAAACCAGTATCTTAAAATGCACAGCCTGTGCAACTCGATTTCAAACCCCTGTGTCTGTGAGGATGAGAGCACTGAATGCACAACACATACAAAGTGTACACTGCGGTTTTTATTCAACAGTACAAATCATTGTGCATTTATAAGGCAGAACATCAAGGCGATTAAACTAGGAATTTCAAGACCAGAGTTGACGTGAGAGTTATGCATCATGAGGCAAGCATTTTGAAAAGGGAGAAAGGTCGAAATCATTCCTTTAAGGGCAGATGACAAATGCACAAAGCCTGGAATCACATGTAGGGAGTGAGCTACCAAGAGCTAC